>NC_082678.1:43006991-43313307 GCF_025265405.1 Mesoplodon densirostris | reverse complement strand
CTGGAACATCTCGTGGGGCAGAGGGCATAAACACCAGAGAAACACAGCAAACGTAATACCAAAGAGAAGGTGTCCATGCCACACACGTAGGGGCGAGCGTTCAAGAGAACCACATCAGTGGGAAGGGGAGGCAAGGACATCAACACAGATCTTCACCTGGAAACCTTTTTCTCTAGCTGGTTAAAGTAGACTCGGGCTCCTGGAAGAAGTCCCCGTGGGGGAGGCAAGTGTGGGTCTTCAATATATATGTCCAAGTGAGGGGGGAATTCGCAGTCGGCCGTCTCCAGAGCTACGGTGAGCTTCACACACCGTCTCGTGGCCCCAGAGCTCCCTACAGAAGGATAGGCGAGGGGTCAGTGGTCTCTCTCAGGATCACAAGGTCCCATCACTCAATTTCATACCTTTCCCCAAAAGAGGTGTCATTACCAGGCTTTATCCAGAGATGTGACAAAATCTCAGCTGAGAAAGACACCAAGGAATCTGTGAAACTGGAAGGTCAGAGAAATACAATGAGAATGGAGGCATAAGAAAGCAGAGAATGGAGTCAGATCCAAGGACAGAAAGGAGTTACAGTGTCTGCCAGAACATTATCTATGAGGCCCTGGAAAGCCTTGCACTGTCTCAAACCGCATGCTACAAGTAACAGGGTTCATGGGAAAAGCAGGGTTGCGCAGATCACTCGAAACCCACACAGTCTTGCACCCAGAGGCCTCACCAAGAAACGCCCCAGCAAAGGTGAATCTCCACTTGCCTTTACACCTAGAATCTCGGTCAGTCCATCGTTCACAGCTTTGTATGCTGGGGCCCATGCCCACTCCCTTCAAATCATAGGTCCTTGAAAACTTTCACTTCTGATAGGGATCAGTTTTGTAAAAATTACACATGTAATCCAGTAGGGTGTTTGTTTGTTTGTTTACACAGGGGGGGAGTATCTCTGCAGCTTCTTCAACGGCACTGCAGCTACCCCAAAAAAGCCTACACGAGGAAAGTACAGCTGTTCCTGAAGCCATAAGCCAGCCACTTCTTGCACTGAAGGAAGGTTCTTCCCTAAAGCTTTGTCCTTGTTTTTTTTCTTATATTTCCTTTTATTGCTGAAGCTTTTCCTGAACTGTGAGAAAGCCTACTCAGTCATTTCAGAACAGTAACATACTGGGGGAAAATCAAGTGTGAAACACAACTTGCATCTTACACTGACATCATTCCTCTAGGAGCTAAATCACATGCAAGAAACACACACTGTAGCAGAGAATGGGCTGTTCATCCGACCCAACTACGGCAGAGGAAGAGAGAGCAGCTAGCTGGAGAAGCTGGTGGACATTTACTTGCCACTGAGCAGGTCAGTCAGCGAGGATTCAGGCAGTGCCCTGCTGATACCCAGCACCTCTGGGATGTCCTGGGAGCTCGCAAGTTCCAGGGTCCACTCATCCTGGACAGTGAGGCAGGACGCACAGCCAGCCAGCTCCGGAGGACGCTGTGATATGCAGGATGAACCACCTTCCTTGAACAACATTGGTGTCTGCCAGGAAATGGGGAGATGATTGTCTCTGAGTGTGTCCTGGTCCGGAGAGAGGTTCCTAACATACTACGAGGCAGTTTTGTTTCCTCTCTGGAGCCTAGTGAAGGAAAGTGATCCAGACACAGACAGGCCTTCTATTTGACCTAAATCCACCCTTCTTCTAGGAGACCTAGAAGTTCCTCTCCAGACCCCAAGCCAAAACAAGCTCTCCGGGGAAGGGCATGGTGAACTAGGGCACTCACGGGAGGGCCAGGGACCACGAGTCGGTACACCTGCCCTGGGTGCAGGAACTCAAACCAGCGGACTGAGGAGCTCAGGAAGATGAGGAGAACCTGAGGAGAGAGCAGGGCCCCTCAGACAGGGGCTGGGGCACAGGAGGTCAGGTCCCAGGCCCCAGGCCTCAGTTTACCTTCTGATCTGAGTTTTCACCTTCCCTGGGCTCAGGTGGGCCCCATCCAGTTCCCTCCTTCCTCTGGGTGCCCCCAAGCCAGCTCCCTAACACAAGGAAGCTGAGGGTGGGCTTGGGCACCTCCGAACTGGCTCCTGGGGGGACACAGAAGTTCCTCTTCATCAGTGCCTCCTTGTGGGACAGCAAGAACAGCCGGCTCTGTCCTATGTGGGGACCCTCTGGCAGGGAGGGCTCTGTCTGAGGAGGCCTTGAGGAGGTGGCCGAGTGAAGGACGGGTCTGGGCACAGACAGGATCAGGGCATCAGCCAGAAGAATCTGGACATAGACTCTGTCGGGAGAGACAAGGAATAGGTTTCTTAGCGATGCAGGCACTGGATGTTGTGGGCCCCAGAGTTCTACCACCTGCACCGGGCCCTTCCCCTTCCCCTCAGGGACTCAGAGGACAGTCACCAGCCTAAGGACCAACCTGGCCTGCTTCTTTTGCATGAAGACTGTCATGCTCAGCTCCTTCCAGGAAGGGAAGGTGCTTCTGACATTCCTTTCTACGACCAACTGGAACCTCTCCGCCCGCACCAGGCAGCCTGGAGAAGAAAGTTTTCTATTTTGGCAAGAGGAGAGGATTGTGGGATGGGCAGTAAAGCCGACCGCCCTGCAGGTCTCACGGCCTGACTCAGGCCAGAGCTGCTCCCCTAACACAACGTGAAGGCCTAGGCCTGAGCCTCATCTTGGAGGAGTCATACCTCCAAGGAAGAAACCATTCCATCTGCACGGCCAATCCCAACCCTGGCCACCTAGGCTGAGAGGCCTTGATTCTGCTTTCTCATAAATCCCTAAAACGCTTGTTCCGAGATCTGAAAAGCTTTCCTCTCTGGGGTTTCCCTGCCTACAAACCTCAATAAGCCCAAATAAGCCCCATTACTCTTCCACACTAAGAAGGTAAGAAATGGAAGTTGTCATCCTGGTTTGCCTAGGGAGGGAGAAGTGAATATTGGGAGTTGTAGTTCTGGCCGGGAACCCCTTGCTCCTTTACACCACCTGCCAATACCAGCCTCCTACACCTCCCACCAGACTGGTTGATCAACAGAAGCCACTCCAGCATCTCTAGTAAATCCCAGCAGTGCTTTCTGCCAAGCCCCCAGTTCAGAGAACCTCTACCCCACCACCACCTCTCTCCACCTCTGAACTCCAAACCTATGAGCCCGGGGTCAGTGACGGGCTGCGAGGGCTTGGCCAGGAGTAGGCAGGGGAGGGAACCGCTTTGGTCCTGAAGTCGCAGACAACCTTTACGAGATGAAGGCACCAGAATCCCAAGCAGAACCTACATGGAGATGAAGGCCGAGGCATCAAGTCTTATTAAACAGATATACTGGCCGAGGCATCAAGTTTTATTAAACAAATATACTGAGCATCTACCACGTGCCAGGCACTGTGTTAACTGTTAGAGCTACAAAGTGAACCACAAAAACATGGTCTGTGACCTCAAAGAGTTTATATTGAAGTGAGGTAGACAGATGCGGAAAAAATGCACCTGCATTCACACATTTAGTAGCCAGAGAGAAAGTATACAAATCGAGGTTAGAGCTAGGAGACCATGGAGGACCTCCCAAGACATAACAAGGAGTTTGGGTTTGATTTTATACACACTGGTAGAAACAAGAGAAGCAGTTAAATTAAGAGAGTTTTATAATCGATGTTCAATTGTACCCCATCCCTTTCTAGGTGCTGCAAGAGAACGGATTAGAGGGGGCCAAGAAGAGGTGGAGTATTCTAGTGAGAAGGCTAGTGTAGTCAAAATGACAAGAAAGGACTACGGTAGTGGTAGTGAAAATGGCAAAAAGAGGAAGTCCCCTGAGCCCCGCTGGAAACGCACTTACTGGGGCCGGGTGGAAGGCAGAGGGCAGCAGACAGAGCCAGGACCAGGCCAGGCGCTGATTGAGTTGGCAACTGGGCAGGTGAGAAGCCTCTGGGAGGGGCAGAAGGGTCTTAGGGTCAAAGGAGGCCCAGGCCCTGGACTTCCCTTCCTCTTTCAGGGCGGCCAGCGTAGGGAAAGAGCAGGGGGTCTGCAGTCGAGCGTACTGTCAGAGAGAAGAGACACCAGATTAGGTGTCCCCTGTGCCCGGGGTGTCCCCCAGGGCGTTAGCTCTGCCAACTCCATTCCCCCACATCCTCAGACCTTCTTCAGTGGACAGTGATGCGACTCTTCAAGGATCTCGCTGTGTGTGTTCCGACCGGGGCAGCCAGGTGGAACGAGAACCTCCAAGGTCGGGGCCAGGATTTGCAGCCCCAGGCTGGGGTCCCCGGGCAAGGAACGCTGCAGGAACTGGTGGTGTCTCAGCACATGGGGACACAGCCTTGGCCACGGAAAGAAGCGGAGTCACCTCCCCCAAAGACCCTGTCTCTCCCAGAATCTGGCTTTGCTGACAGAGGAAGTGTCCCACGCCCACCGCCTCCCCAGCCCAGACCCTTGTCCTCCTCACTTGCAGGCCAGCTCCTCCAGGGCCTTGGAGGCCCACAGGTAGAGGGGAAGTCCTAACTGATGTTCCCACACCAGCTGCTCGTACAGGGAGGCCCCAGGGGCTCGGTGGGAAGACTGAGTCTCAGGCATCAGACGAGAGAAGCCCTGAAGTAGAACGGCACCACGGAGGCAGGGGGCTAACATGGGCCTTCTCGTCCCCCCACCCATTGACTGCAGGAGGTGAACATCCTGGAGCTGGGGAGGCAGAAGGGAAAAAGCAACTCAGTGATCCCAGGCAGAGTTAAATGCAGTTTTCCACTGCCTGGGTCCCAGGAGAAATACAATTTCTCCTTTACAGGTTGTTTCCCTCCAGCCCCTTATGCCTCGCCTTCCATCACAAGCCGCTCCCCTGCGGTAAGGCTTCATCTCCCAGGAGCCTCACTCAGCCTTCCTGTGGGCCTGGGGGCTCCTGGCCAGCGGGGCCCTGGCTGCTCACCTGCACTTCAACTCCAGTTGGAAGGCCCTTCTGGAAAGGAGAGGCTCTGGACCTAACCGCTCCTCCCAGAGCCCCACTCTCTACTCCCTTCCGATCTGAGCTCTCGTCCAAATCATTCTTAACAAAAGCACCCCCACACCCCAACACACATTTATTATTTTTATAATCTTGCTGTAGAGGCGTCGACCTGCTGCAAAGAAGGACCAGCCCGTAAAGGTCAGACAAGCTACTGAAAGGGTCTCCTTCTGTCACCAGCCCTGGCCCCTCACATACCTCCAGACGGACTCCTGGTCGCACTACCCGCCTGAGGCCATGGGACTGCTGGTAGGCGAGGCAGAGCCCCAGCTGCCCGTCCAGCTCGTAGAGACCCGCAGGCTGATTCAGCGTGCCAGTGACCGTTCCCTGCAAAGAAGCCGGAGGGCCAGGTGATCCCTGTTCCCTTCCTCTTTGGAGACCGCCATGTTTCCCGCCCTTCGGGCTCAAGGATCTCTCCCTTATGCTCACCGTGTATGATAAGAGCCTGGAGTCCCGGACAAGACCGTCTGGACCTGGACCCTTCTTGTCTTGCGGATTGCTGAGTATGGGGAGTGGCTGGGGGCTGGTCTCCAAGGGGGCTCCTTCCAGCTCCAGTTCCAGCTCTCGCACATATTCTGGTTTCAGGGGCAAAAGCTGGGAGGAGGGACTGGTCATCCAAATCCGGTAACGGTGACCAGGGAGCTTGGACGCTCGCAGCTCCGTCAGCACATAGGCCTTATGAGGCCGAAGGGCTCGGTGCCACACCAGCTGGGCAGGGACCTGGCTTGTGTGGAAGCAGGCAACACGCTACGTGAGAGGCTTCCCATGATGCCGCCCCTCTGCCAGGGTCCCTTCCCATCACAATGTGACCCTCAAAGACCTACTCCTCGAGAGCCTTTCCTTGCCTCTTCATTTTCCCTGTTCGCCAATTAAATCTTAAGCGACAGAACTCTCAGGATCTCTCCCCTCTCACAGGAAATGGCAAATATTTCCTAATCCGTCCCCCAAGGCACAAACCATCCCTACAACTTTCTCCAAAATATATAAATATTCCTTTCAGAAAATTCTGCCCTTTCCCCATCCCCCTCCAACATACAAACCAGCCATACAAACAACGTTCACTTATTTAATCAGTATGCACACGGTACATAAGCATCCAGTATTGGGACAGATGTTAAGGGAAATATCATAGACTTCTCTCATCTCCAACATATTTCAAACCACGGGGAAGCTCAGACACAAACCCAAGTAATAACATGGAGCCATGTATGATCAAGTGGCAAAAACAATACACATCCGGTAAGGTTTCAGAGAAAGAAAGAGGTCAGGATGGGCTGGAATGATCAGGAAGGCCAAGTGAAAGAAGCTGAACTCGCCAGGGTCCTGAAGGCCATCTCTGCTTTGCTGAAGTAGAGACGAGAGAGAAGCGTGATTCAAGCAACAGGCAACAACACAGAAATGTTCAGAACCCAGAATGAGCAAGGCAGTGAAAACCCTGGCCAGGATGGAGGAGGAATGTCCTTGGCAATTGCCAGAGACAAGATGGAAGGGCCGAGATGAAGAAAAACCCCAGAAGTAACATGCTGAAGACTTTCAATCTTTCAGAAAGGGAGAGACATCCAACTAGGAAAATAAAAATGAACGGCAGAGGGTCTCATATGGAATGGAGAAAGGTGGTTGTTGAAGAAATTTAAGCAAAAGGAAAAAAGTTACATAGATGAGACCGTTAATAAGTATAACAATCTTCTAGGGCATGTCCCTCCCAGAGCACGGCTGCCATTCTCAGGGGCTTCAAAACACACTGATGACTCTGGATACTTGAACTTCACAGTCCCCTATGCTCGGCTTCACAGACCCCCCATTTCTCTCTAAAACCAGCTGAGTACCACCAGTCGGACCTTGGACGTCACAACTCATCATAAGGTATTGCTAAGATTTCACTTAAGCTTACTGCTTATGCAAAACAAGTAGCTAATGATGGTTTGACTGAACACACGAATGAATGACTGAATACTATTGCTTCTGCTCTCCCCTGCTCCCCCTGGGCTCTTACTAGGACCTCCCAATATTGCAGCCACTTCTCCTTTATTCAGACGTTGAGGTCCTTCCCTTCCTCTGTCCAAATGCCAGGATCTGAATACCTATCCCCTGAATCCTGCCCTTTTTACCCACACTCCACCCTTGAGTTTACAGCACCACAGCCCTCTTTCCTCAACTCTTCTTCTAAGGCAAAAACCCTACTGAGGAAGACAGACCCACACCACCCCAGGGCAAAACACTGACGCTAACCCTCTCCAGCTGCGCCTCCGTCACTGCTTAGCGATCTCTTATCCTCAACTGCCTGGCACAGCAGTTTACCCTGAACCTTTACTCCTCTCTTCAGAGTTCAGTCTTTCTAGACATGACCTCACTCCTCTATCATGGAGGAGATTCACTGGGATCATCTAGAGTGACAGTGTTTCGCCAATGTGTCTCTTCAGCAGCCTGTAAACAAACCAAGATCACTCCTCCCCTGACCTCCCAGACTTATTCCAAAGCCCATCTCTGCACCCTCACAGTGCCTTGTGCATGTGCATGTCTCTACCCCAGCACTTATGACCCTGAACAGTAATCACTGACTCACTTATCCGGCTGAGAGCTTCCAGAGGACAAGAGCCATCAACTTACTCAATTTTGTGCCTCTGAAATGACCAAAGCCCCTAGCATACAGCACATACTCAATAAAGGGCCAATCCTGGTACAGGTGATACTCCAGTCCCAGACGGCCCTCCCTCTCTTCTAGGGATTCAAATCATAGCCACCTTCAAGAACCAGATCGAGTCTAAACTCTCCGTCTTTAGGCTTCTCTCCACATAATAAACTCTAGCTAACCTGCTATAGCAGTTACAACTATACCACACACCTTGGAACTTACACACTGTTCTGTATTATTCTCTGCTTGTTTTACAAATCAGTATGATATAAAATCTACAATAAGATTATAAACTACCCAAAGGCCTTGGCCTACTTTAGTTGCCCTGCAGAAATTCAAGTGCATTTCAGAGCTTTCTCCCTCAAATGAGCCAATCCTACCATGCTCAGAATTTTTGAATGCTCTAGGAGACTTAAAACATTCTAATGTAAACAATATACATAAGCTCCTCTTTAACCCAAAAGGAAAAAACAAGATTAGAAATTTGGGTAGTTTGTAAGCTTTTTTAGTTTCTTTATACTCTAATTACTGTTACTCCAGCTCATGACACACAGAGATACAGGTAAGAATTCTTATAGTGCTAGTAAATTTCATAGTTTCCTTTTTCGATATGCATGTTAAAGAGCCCATTCATCCTTTAATTGGTTTGAATGCTTCTGAAACTTTATTCAGATAATTGTATAAATCATATAACAATAATCAGTATAAAAATGAATGACTTTAAAATCATACCCGGGGGGGGAAGAAAAATCATACCAAGGACTTCCCTGGTGGTGCAGTGGATAAGACTCTGCACTCCCAATGTAGGGAGCCCAGGTTCGATCCCTGCTCAGGGAAGTAGATCCCACGTGCATGCCACAACTAAGAGTTTGCATGCCACAGCTAAGGAGCCCATGTGCTACAACTAAGGAGCTGGCAAGCCGCAACTAAAGAGCCCACCCTGCTGCAACTAAGACCCGGCACAACCAAATAAATACATACTTTAAAAATAATAATAATAAAAAATAAAATCGTACCAGTTGATGTAAAAAGACTCAACAATAAGTACCAAGTTTTACTAAAAGTACATGTATTTCATGTTTCAATGGTGTTAAGATAAATACTTTCCTTGCTCATTCTTCTAATGCAGGGGAAAAACAAGTGATTCTGGCAGGTTTTCAAAATGGGACACATGATACAAAAGTTGTCTCCTCGAATGAGCTGCACAGCAGGGAAGTCTAGTCCCCACGTCCTGTATGTAGGGAAGGCGTCACTCACACTGCTCCCTCAACAGCACTATTCCAGAAACAACTCTCCCCAGCTGTCCTCCTTTCCTACCTGGTTCCTCCTATGATGTTATCTTTCCTATTAGGAGTTTGTACCCCCCTTCCACACCTCCACACCCCTGAATTGACCCTAATCCTCACCTGCACGATGACAGACACATGGCTGCCAACTGGGGATGATCCACCAAGAAACAGAATGAAGTAGGCTTTCTTTCGACTTTTCACCAGAGCGCTCAATCGAACCAGCTCCCCAGCAAGGTTTGGCTGCACATTTCTGTGCTTGCTTCTAAAAAAAGTAGAGAGAGAAGTCATTTTTATTTCTCTCTTTTTTTCCCCTACAAATGCCTTCCTTTCCACTATAATCTAGTAGTGATGTAAAATTTCCATAACCCAAAGCCATTGTTCTAAAAACCTCCTTCAGGGCTTCCCTGGTGGCGCAGTGGGTGAGAGTCCGCCTGCCAATGCAGGGGACACGGGTTCGTGCCCCGGTCCGGGAAGATCCTACACGCCGCGGAGCGGCTGGGACCGTGGGCCATGGCCGCTGAGCCTGCGCGTCTGGAGCCTGTGCTCCGCAACGGGAGAGGCCACAGCAGTGAGAGACCCGCGTACCGCAAAAAAAAAAAAAAAAAAAAAAACCTCCTTCAAACTCTACCTGCCCTTAGATAAGGCAAACTTCCCTTGAAGAATCTGACTCTTAACTTTCTGAGAGGCCCCATTGTTCCCCTGATTTGGAACATTCCATCTATATTACTCTCAATGCCTTTCTTTCCCTCCTTCCACTGACCCACCATCATCATCCCAGTTTTACAGTGTTGCCTCCTCCCCTACACGGAAGAGTTACCTGTGCCTGAGCAGGTGGGAAGCCATCTCTGGGTAGAGAACAGGGATGGGGGTGAGGGGGCCAGGACTGACGGTCAAGGGAAACACTGGCACAGCGGCACCCCAGAGCTCCAAGTGCCCTTCTCCTGAGGACTTCATTGCAGGAGGGAGGTAACTCCAGCTGGGGAACAGAAAGAGATGGCCCAACCAAGAAAGGTCCAGATCTATGAGCTAGAAAAGACCAAGGGCAAGGATTAATCAGGACCCTAGCATCCAGTCCACCCCGCCTCCATCTTTGTTCCCTCAGAGACTTAATTGTCTTGCTCCCTAGACACCATTCTTATTAGTATCTGAGGGATCTGACTGGCCCCTTCCTACTCACCTCACAGCCCAGGGTACCAGTGTTATCTCTTATATAGAGGCTTCCATTCCTGCACTCTTGTTCCAAGTCCCCTGATAGGTCTGTTAGTGTCCCTAAAAGTATCAGCCGTTCCCGGGGCAGGGGGACGCCATGTGGTCCAGCCTCTTTGGCCCAAGCCTGGTATGCAGTACTGCTCCAGGACAAGTGGCTGCAGCATGGGAGACGTTGGTGGGTCCTGAGGTCCTTTACTGAGACAAAGCTGCAGAGTGAAGGGAACAGAGGTTTTGTGAAGCTATGTTCAAGCCTAGGAATTTTATCCTCAACCCCAACAAATCCCCCAAGATCCCAAGGAAAGATCAATGGGGAACCTGGACTAAGAAAGTTTGATGGATTGAAAAAACTGGGAGTGAGGGCCTAAGAAAATGAGGATGGGGTCTGGGTCCAAACACTGGGTAGTACCTAGGGAAGGCAGGAAGAAAGTCTGTGCTGAGTCATATCTTGAACAAGACAGTGCCACAGAGAGGACCCAGAGAAATGGAGTGGGAATGTAAGAGCAGCCTGAGGAGATGAGCATGTGGGGAGAACATTTTAGAGACGACACAAACTGCTCCCCTGACGGCATCTCAGCTCTCAGCTCCACAGAGAACGTCAGTGGGGGCACTAAGGCATCTGCCTAATGGCTCAACCTCATTGGCCCCAGCCAGGTTTCCTTCCTAGTCTGGAGTATCACAGTACTAGAGACTGGCTGGGAAGCCGAGGCTGAGGTGGGAGTTGATATCACAAGCTCCCAAATCTCAAGAGATGTTTGAGATCAACCATTCTTAAGCAAAGTGCCGCAACACTGCTGAGTCACTACCAATTGTGAGGTATATCGCAGAGAATGTGATACAAGTTAAATTATCAAAGTTGTGATAGAGTCACATTTTTGTAATACCATTATTACATTCCCACGGTTTTTTCACTCACTTCAACTCCCATGGTTTTTTCAGTGGAAAAGAAACAGGATAAGGTTACAAAACATGACAATTTATCCTCCTTGTTGCACTCATGAACATAAGCCACATGTGAGTGCTAAAGATTAGAAATGCTGTTCTAGATGGCCCACTCCCCTTCCACATCTGCCTCATTCTTCCCCAGTGACTTCAGAGCAGATAAAAGGCAAAGACAGATACTAACATCGTTGCACCCCTGCTATACACATACCGTACTGGGTCCATTTACGCTCAATACTGCATTGAATCTTCACCAAAAACCCCTGGAAACACACCAATGAGGAAATTTACAGAGGTTCAGGTACACAGTGGTGTAGGTGGCAAAGCCAGGTATGTCTCACTCAAAAGTCTTTTTGTCTTTCCCTACTTCTATAAAAGCCTAGGAAAAAACAACTGGAGGGAACCATGCCTTTACCCTAGGCACCTTCAGGACAGAAAACAGTAAGGATAGGGGTCACTTTTCTCAGATTCTTCAGGGTTTGGGTCAGGAAACTGAGGGTGATAACTGCAGACCTTCTGCATGGGCCACTGCCCTCTAACTTTCAAGGCCACCACAGTACCTGGCACACAGCAGGCACTCAGTGAAGGGAAATGGAAAAATGAATGAATATTTATACCTGTCAAATAATTTTTACTATATCCTCATCCACCATCTTCTACATATTGTGCTATCTAGTCTACATTTATCCTGAAGAATAACAAGAAACTTAAACAGGTTGCAAGTTTTCTAAAAATTGCTGACTTACCACTTTTCAATTATTCTTTTTGGATTTTCAGTTATTATTGGGAAATAACAAAATAAACAAAGCTAAACAGATTTCTACCTTTTTTAAAAAAAGAACAAACAGTGATATGTTTATTCACGTAACAATACCGTACGGCAGTTAAAATAAATGACCTAGGGCTTTCCTGGTGGCGCAGTGGTTGAGAGTCCGCCTGCCGATGCAGGGGACGCGGGTTCGTGCCCCGGTCTGGGAAGATCCCACATGCCGCGGAGCAGCTGGGCCCGTGAGACATGGCTGCTGGGCCTGCGCATCCAGAGCCTGTGCTCCGCAACGGGAGAAAGACCTAGAGCTATCAATGTGAATAAATCTCAGAAGCATAATGTTAAGCACAAAAAAGCAAACTGCAGAGGATATACAAGGTATGGTACTGTTTATACAAAGTCTAAAGGTATGTAAAACTACTGTATATTGCTTAGGGATAGATGCATGGATAGAAAAAAATATAAAGATATTCACAAGAATGATATACCCTCATACTCCAGATACTAGTTACTTCTATGAGGAGGTAAGCAGGTTTCTTTTTGAAGAACTTTTCGGAGCCTTTAACATGCCAATGAGCCTCATGATTCTCCTAGAGAAGTTTATCTTATGCAATGTCTCTCAAACTTATTTGGCCATGGAACCCTTTTCCTGTAGTACTTTATTAACATTGCCTAGAACGGTTTAGGAATGGTAGTATAGTATTACAAAGGACAAAAACAGGGCTTCCCTAGTGGTGCAGTGGTTGAGAATCTGCCTGCTAATGTAGGGGACACGGGTTCGAGCCCTGGTCTGGGAAGATCCCACATGCCACGAAGCAACTAAGCCCATGAGCCACAACTACTAAGCCTGCGCGTCTGGAGCCTGTGCTCCGCAACATGAGAGGCCGCGATAGTGAGAGGCCCGCGCACTGCGATGAAGAGTGGCCCCCACTTGCCACAACTAGAGAAAGCCCTTGCACAGAAATGAAGACCCAACACAGCCCCAAATAAATAAATTAATTAATTTTAAAAAAAAGGACAAAAACAAAACAAAACAAAGAAACACCTTCAGAAGACCTCAAACTCAGGTCTTTCAAAATCAACGATCTACACTTGCTGAAGTCACAGTCTGTATCTTAGTTTCCTAATGCACAAAATGAAATAGTATCAGCCTCTCTCCCCACTTTGAGGGTTCTTTTTCCATATTTTCTTTCTATCTTCTCACGCCCCTCTCCTTGTCTCTAAACTTGACTTGAGCCAATTAAGGAGAACTACAAAAAAAGGAAAGCAGCTTGATGGAGAATGAGAAAGACTGGCAGAAGGGGTTTTCTTTAGACCACCTTTTCCTCCCCTTAAGTTTCCCCTTACTCAACTCAAATAAGTCCTTCCTTTTCAATCCCAAATTTAACTTTCCTGGGAACCCCACTTCTCCTTACCTGTAGCTGAGGGGCAGTGTTAAACCCTGGTTCCTTCCCTGGGACAACCAGATAGTCTTCACACAGTCAATTACCAACTGAGTCAACTGGACATCAGGCTCCTTGCCAGGTGGACACAGGGTCTCTTCGATGAAGGCCTGGGCAGCCTCAAGCCAGGCTTGCTCCTGAGGAAAGTGAAGCGAGTTCAAACACCTTCCTGACCATCTTGCCCACCAAGGAAACTGGGGAATAATAAAGGAATAGATTTTTTTTGTTTTTTTTAAATCAGGAGGGAGGACTTCCCTGGTGGCACAATGGTTAAGAATCCACCTACAGATGCAGGGGACATGGGTTCGACCCCTGGTCCTGGAAGATCCCACACACCGCGGAGCAACTAAGCCTGTGTGCTACAACTACTGAGTCTGCGCTCTAGAGCCTGTGAACCACAACTACTGAGCCCACACACCACAACTACTGAAGCCTGGGTGCCTAGAGCCTATGCTCTGCAATAAGAGAAGCCCCCGCACTGCAACGAAGAGTAGCCCCCGCTCGCCGCAACTAGAGAAAGCCTGCGTGCAACAACAAAGACCCAACGCAGCCAAAAAAGAAACAAATCAAGCGGGAAAAAAATGAAGATGTAAAGTAAAGCAGTTTAGAGCTTGAAGAAACCTTAGAAGTCTTAGTTTAGCCAATCAACTTAGACAACTGGCCATCCAGCTTTGGTCTTGCCTCTTTCTTTAACAAACCTGTACCAATCCTTCAAGTGCTCAATTAGAATAAATATTCCTTGTGAACTCTTCTTTGAGCATCCCTGGCAGAATGCTGCTCCCTCCTTGGAGCTCCCACAGTACCTTGCACATGGAGCAATGACCACCAGATACAGTGGCGGCCCACCTTCTATGGGGTCTGATTCTAAAGCCAGCAAGTTGAAAAACAAGACTGGTCTAAGGTCACTCTAAAAAAAAATCCTTTAAATTGCTCATAAGGAATAGTACATAACACTGTACAGTAATATGTATATGGAAATGGAAATGTGCCTAATAATAGACATTACATAAAAGGACATAAGCAGAGTATAATTTTTAATCATCCCCCTCTTTTTTTAGTGAAGTGTATACATTTGAATGCCTATAAGCTAAATATATATGAGATACAATCCCACTGGAATTGTTTCCTGTTCTGTCTTTGTAGCTAAGATGTGGGCTTCCTAAGGAGGACAGGAACCATCTTTGTATGTGTACCACATTCTGGGGACATAGTAGCCTTTATATATAGATAACTCTAGGGGAGAGGGCCAGTTCAGCCTACTCCTAGTGCTAAGCAGATTTTAAAATTCCAACAGAGTTCAACAATACTTAATGACCTTTACCCTTCTTGATCCCCAGTGATAATTCAAAACCATTATAGCTCTATCCCTGTTCCTCCAGTGCTCCTCCAGTCACTCCTCCACATCCAGTTAACCTTTAGCAGCTTGAAAACAGCTTGAAAAACCAGTGTTCAAGTTCTAGACGACTTCAGTGTCCTTGTGGATGGCCCTATCATTGACCTTCACCTTCACCCCATCTCAGTCAAACACTCTTGTTCATGGTCAATGTTGTCAAAATTGGACCAGGTTATCACTCAGAACTGCCCACCAACATCAGACTCCCACACTTTTTGCCTTCCTCTCTTGATCTTCTCTTTTAGCTCCTATTCCTGAGGACCTGTCCATTGGCACACTGAATACTACTGTTTCTCAAAGTGGTACTGATGCCTCAGAATCACCAAAGTTCTGTTTAAAATGCAAATGATATTTAGGCGATCCCGTCTATTGACTCAGAACCCAGGAGTGGGTGGGGTGGGGGGAGTTAGCTCCAGAGTGTGTTTTGAACTTGGGTCTTGTGTAGGGAAAGGAAGAAGTGAAAGAAGACATCCACATTTAATGGCAGAACTATTCGGTTGAGGGTTCTATTTGCCAAGTTAGTGAATATTGGAAGAGAGGTGGATTTTCTGAAAAGCTCAGTGTTGTTGGGCATATGTGGCGCCTGTAGGTTGGCCAGATGGAGAATCTGGCAGGCAGATGGATATAACTAAAGCTCAGGAGAGAGATCACAGCCAAAGTAGAGATTTAGGAAAAACCAGCATCTATCACTGGCTATTAAAGCCATGCAGTCAGTGGATGAGGTCGAGAAAAAAGTGTACAGTGTTCTCAAACTTCGGCGTATATCAGTATTAAACTGGGGAGCTTACCTAATTTAGATTCTATCTCCTCAGTATCTTTTTACTCTGTTTTCACCTCTGGAACCTCAACATTGCTGCCATGGTCGGGGTCACTACCATCTCTTACTACACTTAAACTACAGCGTTCTAACTGATGCTCTCTAGTCCAGGGGTCCCCAACTCCCGGGCCATGGACCGGTACCGGTCGGTGGCCTGTTAGGAACCAGGCAGCACAGGAGGAGGTGAGCAGCAGGCGGTGAGCAAGCGAAGCTTCATCTGTATTTACAGCCACTCCGCAACGCTCGCATTAAAGGCTGAGCTCCGCCTCCTTTCAGAACAGCGATGGCTGAGCTCCGCCTCCTTTCAGAACAGCGATGGCATTAGATTCTCATAGAAGCGAGAACCCTACTGTGACCTGCGCATGTGAGGGATCTAGGCTGTGCGCTCCTTATGAGAATCTAACGCCTGATGATCTGAGGTGGAGCTAAGGCAGTGACGCTAGCGCTGGGGAGTAGCTGCAAAAACAAATTATCATTAGCAGAGAGGTTTGACTGCATAGAGACCAGAATAAATCAATGTGCTTGAATCATCCCGAAACCATCCCCCCCCCCAAAAAGAAACTGTCTTCCACGAAACCGGTCCCAGGTGCCAAAAAGGTTGGGGACCACCGCAGTCCACTCTCTACTCTGCTACCTCAGGAAACGAAAACAAAACTTATCCACTCTTTTGCTTAAAACCCTTCAATAACTCCCAATTATCCTCCGGTTGAAATCACTGCCTACCAAGACTTACGAGACTGTCACCTTTGACCCTTCCACCACCACCCAGCTGAACTTTTTGAGTTTTTCACAGACACCTGCTCTGTCTCTTGCCTTTGAACATGTTTTTTGCCTCCGCCTTGAAACCTCTTTTAGCGCTTTTTTTTTTTTTCCTTGCTAACTCCTGCACGTACTTCGGGTCTCAGAAGCTTTTCCAGATTATCGGTTACCCCTTTCCCATACAGCTGCGTCAGGGGTCTCCCCCAGGAATTCACAGCCCCACAGTTAGCCGTTCGTCTGCTCCTGGCTTCCCACTGGGCTTGAAGACTAAAGAGTGGACAGAGGTGTCTTTATGGTTCACTGCCGGAGCCACAGCCATGATGGAATAAATATAATCGCAGAACCAGTGAGAGGGGCGGGACGAAGAGTCTCACCGTCCCCCCTCGCCTGGGGGCGGCCAGCTAAGTCAGGGAGGCAAAGAGGCAAGGTGGAGCTTACAGGAGCAGAAAGAAAATATGGGACAGGCAAGAAAAAAGGGACGAGGGACAGAGAACAGCACTCACGGAGGCAGAAGACTCAGCCCGGCACGCCGCCATGATGCTCCGGCGACTCCACCCCCTGGAAAGCGCGCCGAGGCTCGAAGGCGGGCTGGTCCGTGACGTCATCGGCGGGCGCCCCCCTGGCTCCACCTCCGACTTCTCCCCATTCAGCGTCAGGACCTCTCTGCTCCACTGCCACTTCTGTCTCCGACTCTGGCACTCCGACTCTGGCACCCGACTCTGGCACTCCGACTCTGGCACTCCGACTCTGGCACCCGACTCTGGCACCCCCACCCTCTTCCCCAGTGATATCCTGTCTGGTATCCGTGGGGTGAGGGAGCTCAGGAGCTCAAACACAGCCATTCTAGCTGGTAATTCCTATGCATCTTTCCATCTCCCTGATTCTGCCAGGCAGAGAGAAGTGTTTCCTCCTTAATGCAGCACATCATTCATACTTGCTTTATGGCCTTAACTTATTGCTGTAATTGTTTAGCTATTTTCCCCACTTGGCTGTGAGTACCTAAAAGC
Source organism: Mesoplodon densirostris (assembly GCF_025265405.1). NCBI lineage: Eukaryota > Metazoa > Chordata > Mammalia > Artiodactyla > Ziphiidae > Mesoplodon > Mesoplodon densirostris. The sequence continues at coordinate 43,296,103 of NC_082678.1, read as the reverse complement.
TTTATTCTATTCTTCTTTGTATTTGGTGCCTAGAACAGTGCTTGTTGTTAAATAAGAACTTGATAAATTTTTGTGGATCTACTAATAAAAGCCTCTGCTCTCCCTAATTTAGTCAACCAACCAATCAATCTATGGCTTAATAGGCAGTGGAGTGCACAGAATTCATGCAACTATGTGTCAGGCACTGTTCTAGGCTTTGGGGATACAACAGTGAACAAAGCAGATAAAAATCCCTGCTCACATGGAGGTTACATTCTAGAACATGGAGACTGATAGTAAAAAAAAAAAAAAGGTAAAAAGTGTAGAATGTTAGTAATAGGTGCTATGGAATACAGGGGGCAGTGTGGTGTGTCCCTTTCATATAAAGAAGGCTTTACTGAAAAGGTGACTTTATATTAAAGGATTGAAAGAGATGAAGGATTCATATGATGGGGATCAAAGAGAAAGAATGGACAGGTGAAACAACAAACACAAAGGCCCAGCGGTGGAAAGAAATGCAAGAAGTCAGTGAGGCTGGAGGGAAGGAGAGGAAATTAAAGACATAAAGTAAAAGAGAGGCATTTAACGCCATTGTACACTTATAGGAGCTTCAGATTGTTTTTGGAGCAAGATAGGATAAACATTGACTATAATATAGTAAGTATAAACACTTTAGACAATAAGAATGCTCTAGTCATAACAGGAGAATAAAGACTTTAACTCTACAAGTTATGGTATCCCCTAATTCAACTTCATTCAATGCAAGCTCTCTATTCCTTATTGCATGAACTAGTTTTGCACTGTGGCGCTAAGTTATTTATAAGGCAAATCTTTGTTTGCAGTTATTTCCCATTATTACATCAGAGATGTGTTCCTTCCCTTTTCACCAAAACAACAGCAATGAGAGATTACCGCAGAGAAGCTGAAACCTCTCTCCTACTCCCCTCCAGCCACACTGGCTCCCTAATTAGAACACCAGTCAGAGCCTAGTCAAAATCCCAAACCTAATCATTCCTTTTGCATTCAATATTTCTCAACTCTGGAAGACCCCCCGCCACCGTTTTTGTTTTTGTTTTTGTTTTTAATTTAATGTTATTTATTTTTTTAAACAGCAGGTTCTTATTCGTTATCCATTTTATACATATTAGTGTATATATGTCAACCCCAATCTCCCAATTCATCACACCACCACCACCACCCGCCCCCGCCACTTTCCCCCCTTGGTGTCCATACGTTTGTTCTCCACATTGTGTCTCAATTTCTGCCCTGCAAACCAGTTCATCTGTACCATTTTTCTAGGTTCCATATATATGCTTTAATATACGATATTTGTTTTTCTCTTTCTGACTTACTTCACTCTGTATGACAGTCTCTGGATCCATCCACGTCTCTACAAATGACTCAGTTTCGTTCCTTTTTATGGCTGAGTAGTATTCCATTGTATATATGTACCACATCTTCTTTATCCATTTGTCTGTCGATGGGCACTTAGGTTGCTTCCATGTCCTGACTATAGTAAATAGTGCTGCAGTGAACATTGGGGTGCACATGTCTTTTTGAATTATGGTTTTCTCTGGGTATATGCCCAGTAGTGGGATTGTTGGGTCATATGGTAATTCTATTTTTAGTTTTTTAAGGAACCTCCATACTGTTCTCCATAGTGGCTGTATCAATTAACATTCCCATCAAGAATGCAAGAGGGTTCCCTTTTCTCCACACCCTCTCCAGCATTTGTTGTTTGTAGATTTTCTGATGATGCCCATTCTAACTGGTGTGAAGTGATACCTCATTGTAGTTTTGATTTGCATTTCTCTAATAATTAGTGATGTTGAGCAGCTTTTCATGTGCTTCTTGGCCATCTGTATGTCTTCTTTGGAGAAATGTCTATTTAGGTCTTCTGCCCATTTTTGGATGGGGTTGTTTATTTTTTTAATATTGAGCTGCATGAGCTGTTTATATATTTTGGAGATTAATCCTTTGTCTGTTGATTCGTTTGCAAATATTTTCTCCCATTCTGAGGGTTGTCTTTTCGTCTTGTTTGTAGTTTCCTTTGCTTTGTAAAGGCCTTTAAGTTTCATTAGGTCCCATTTGTTTACTTTTGTTTTTATTTCCATTACTCTAGGAGGTGGATCAAAAAAGATCTTGCTGTGATTTGTCAAAGAATGTCCTTCCTATGTTTTCCTCTAAGAGTTTTATAGTGTCCGATCTTACATTTACCATTTTGAGTTTATTTTTGTGTATGGTGTTAGGGAGTGTTCTAATTTCATTCTTTTACATGTAGCTGTCCAGTTTTCCCAGTACCACTTATTGAAGAGACTGTCTTTTCTCCATTGTATATCCTTGCCTCCTTTGTCATAGATTAGTTGACCATAGGTGCGTGGGTTTATCTCTGGGCTTTCTATCCTGTTCCATTGATCTATATTTCTGCTTTTACGCCACTACCATATTTTCTTGATTACTGTAGCTTTGTAGTATAGTCTGAAGTCAGGGAGTCTGATTCCTCCAGCTCCATTTTTTTCCCTCAAGGCTGCTTTGGCTATTCAGGGTCTTTTGTGTCTCCATACAAATTTTAAGATTTTTTGTTCTAGTTCTGTAAAAAATGCCATTGGTAATTTGATGGGGATTGCATTGAATCTGTAGATTGCTTTGAGTAGTATAGTCATTTTCACAATATTGATTCTTCCAATCCAAGAACATGGTATATCTCTCCATCTGTTTGTATCATATTTAATTTCTTTCAGCAGTGTCTTATAGTTTTCTGCATACAGGTCTTTTGTCTCCCTAGGTAGGTTTTTTTTGTTTTTGTTTTTGTTTTTTTTTGCGGTACGAGGGCGGGCCTCTCACTGTTGTGGCCTCTCCCGTTGCGGAGCACAGGCTCCAGACGCACAGGCTCAGTGGCCATGGCTCACGGGCCTAGCCGCTCGGCATGTGGGATCTTCCCGGACTGGGGCACGAACCCGTGTTCCCTGAATCGGCAGGCGGACTCTCAACCACTGCGCCACCAGGGAAGCCCAGCAGGCGGATTCTTAACCACTGTGCCACCAGGGAAGCCCCCTAGGTAGGTTTATTCCTAGGTATTTTATTCTTTTTGTTGCAGTGGTAAATGAGAGTGTTTCCTTAATTTCTCTTTCAGATTTTTCATCATTAGTGTATACGAATGCAAGAGATTTCTGTGCATTTATTTTGTATCCTGCTACTTTACCAAATTCATTGATTAGCTCTAGTTTACCAAGTCCATGAAGGTGTGCCCTATATCCTGGGATTTACCTCTGCTAGTTCATAGGAGGGAGAGTTGAGTTTAGGCTACAGTGATCAGATTGTAAATTGAACTGGATCCACCAACACCCTCGTTGGTGTGATTTAAATGTCAAGTTAGCAGCTTAATCTGGTGGCAGCATGCAGGATCAAATGAGAGGGCCACAGGGTCTGTCAAAGAGTGGGGTAAGTATGGAGGATTGGGAGCTGTCTCAGATCCAGTGATTTTGAATAAGCTACACTTGTTCAGGGGGCAGTGGGAGACATAGGACCCAAGTCAGGAGAAGGATCAGGGACAAACTGATGAATCTGGAAGTCACTTTTCTTGTCCCTACATGGTCAAGCCAGGACTGTCATGGCACTATGGAAAAATTATTTCAGGTCTCAGTACAATGAGGGTCTTTTACTTTGATATGTCATCTTTCCATAAATTATTGTTTTTTATGTGTGCAGAGAGCATGTCCTAGGGGTCATTAACTTACTGAGCTCACTGGGCAGGATGTGGGTCTCATGCCACCAGGGTTTTATTGTTTTGGGGCATGTCTCATGCTTCTGTTGCATGGTTTGTTGCTAAGCAGGCCTGCTTGGTTTTGTGGTTAAGCAAACCTGTTTTCTTGAGTGATCATTAACTTACAGGGGTCTCCCATACTTTTTTCTTTACTTGCAATCCCCTAGTGGGATTAACTATTTAATTACCTAATTTGTCCCTTTACTCTGTCCCTATCACAGTCGTATATGTATATAGTATGAGAGTTTAAAGAATGTGCCAAAAAACAGTACAAAGCTGCTAAGTGTTTGAGTTACAAAACTAAGGAACAAGAGCATAGCAATGAGCCTCAGCTTGCACATCTGTAAAACAGGGTTGTTGTTTTTTTTTTGCGGTATGCGGGCCTCTCACTGTCGTGGCCTCTCCCGTTGCGGAGCACAGGCTCCGGACGCGCAGGCCCAGCGGCCATGGCTCACGGGCCCAGCCGCTCCGCGGCATATGGGATCCTCCCAGATCGGGGCACGAACCCGTATGCCCTGCATCGGCAGGCGGACTCTCAACCACTGCGCCACCAGGGAGGCCCTAAAACAGGGTTTTTGTGAGGATGGACGAGATCATGTAAAGTACCTTAATGGGTGCTCAGTAAATTCTTCCGATCATTATTATTGTCACCGTAACTAGCCAGAATACAGAAGTTAAAAACATATGCCTCCTCGACTTCCCTGGTGGTCCAGTGGTTAAGCCTTAGTGCTTCCAATGCAAGGGTCATGGGTTCGATCCCTGGTCAGGGAGGTTCCACATGGCGATCGGGGTGCGCCCTGCCCCCCCCCCACAAAAATATATATATATATATGCCTCCCACCCTGCTAAGAATTAAATAAATGAATTCATTCAGAAAAGATAAAAGTGAAAGAAAGAAAGCCAAGGGAGTAGGGGGAGGGAAACCGAGTCCTGGACAGGTAAGGTGCTTCTCAGTCCGTTTCCCCGCATGCAAGGTCTCCGTCAGAGCTCAAGCTGGATGCACGGATCTGACTGTATTTTCACAAAAGTTAAAACACCCCGGCGTGCAGGAGGGGGCGGGGGCGTTCTCATGCTTCGCCTCTTCCTGCGGCGCACGCGGATGACGTAGATGGGCGCGCCAGGATTCCAGGAGCTCAGGGACTGCGAGAACGGCTGCCACGTGCGTATGGTTACCGCGCGCAAACCCGGATGCCCCTGTATGCTTCACCCCTTAGCCACCCACCCAAAGCCTGATCCAAGCCGCTGCAGGATCCCCACCAGGCCGAGCTGCGCCTAGCGGGCGCCTGCGTGCCCGCGTTAGTGCAGGTGTCCATTCGCGTTTGTGGGACGCCTGGCAGGGGAGACCCCACGTAAACTCATCCCCGCTATGACCATTCATTCAACCAAGAAAAAATCCGTTGACAGCCTGTTTTATGTCAAGTACCATGCTGGTCTTTGGGGAGACAGCCCTGATGTAGACAATCCTGTCTTTGTGCTCTTGGAGCTTCTGTTTCACTGGGAATGATAGACGAAAATCAACTGGTATAATAAACAAAATGATTTCGGGTTGTGATAATTCCTGTGAAGGAATTATGGTATGGAGAACAACTGAGGCGCCTAATTTTAAAAAGGGTCATAAGGGGAATTCCCTGGCAGTCTAGTGGTTAGGACTCAGCGCTCTCACTACCGAGAGCCGGGTTCAATCCCTGGTCCGGGAACTAGGATCCCACAAGCCACGAAGTGCGGCCAAAGGAAAAAATAAATTTAAAAAAAAAATAAAGGGGGTCATAAGCATTGGGTGGGGGCCGCTGAGAAAGGGAGGAATCAAGATCTGGCAGGAACACTGGTTGCTGAAATGAGACCTGGCCTGGAACTTGTCAGTCTACAAGTTTGAGATTTTTTGGTTTTTAAGCCCCAGGTATTGTTCTAAGCCTTGGTAATCCGATGGAGGTAAAATAGCTACAGTTCATGCCCTCATCGAGATTTTGTTCTAGTGGGGAAGGCAGAGCTAAAAATAAAATGTCAGATAGTGATAAATACTATATAGGATGAAATCTAAATAACAAGAAAGCTAGCCATGCAAATAGCAGGGTGAGAAAAATGCCTTTCGGAACTGAGCTTGGCAAGTTAGAAAACAGTAATAGAAAAGAAGCCAGTGTGATTGGTGCACTGTAGGCGAGAAGGAGAGTGGTGTGAGGTAGGGTTAGAGAGGTAGGCAATGGCCAGACAACATAAAGCAGGGCACTGAGTTGGAATGTTATACCGTGTGTGATGAGAAGCCATGATTTCATTTATGCTAACTTGTGGCAAGTGGATTGTGGTTGGGGCAGTGGTAGGATCAGGGGTCCTGGTCAGGAGGGCTACTGGTGCATTAGTCCAAGTGAGTCCTGGTACTGACTTGAACTGGAGTGAGAGAGGAAAGGACGTGGACAGATTTGGGATATGTTTGGAAATGGATTCGCTGGCAGATTGGGTATTGAGAGGGCTCAGGGAAGGAAAAATTAAGATCGACTCCTGTGTTTTTGACTTGAGCAACAGATTGGATGATGGTGGTGTTAACCGAGATGGGGAAAATGGGGGGAACCACAGGTCTGGAGAAACGATAAATCAAAATTTCTGTTTTGGCCAAAACAGGCTATCTGTGTTTATGAGACATCTATATGGCAATGTCACCTAAACATTTGAATGTACTAGTTTGGAGTTTCAGGGAGAGTCAGAGTTGGATAAAGTTATGGAATCTGTTGGCAGATAGTAACTCGAATCATGTGAAATTGCCATTTTGAGTCAAACATGGTTGAATGCTGGCAGTTTCATAATAGATTGTATTTAAAGCCACAGGTCTGGATGAAGTCTCTTAGGAAGAACATTTAGAGGGAAGAGAACAAAGGGCACAGTCTTGGGCACCCACCATTGAGAGGTGGAGCAGAAGAGTAGGAGCCAGCACAGGTGACCGAGAAGGAGCAACCAGAAGGGAGAGGAGTATCGGGAGAGCGGCGTCAAGAAGCCAAGAGAGGAGGGTGTTTCAAGAGGTAGAGAATGAATAAGTCAAATGCTGCTGAGAGGTCGAATAAGGTAAGAAGTTAAGTGACCTCTAGATTGGCAATGTTGCAGTTTTTGGTGACCTTGACAGAATAGTCAAAGTCAGCCTTGAGTAAGTTAGATTTGAGATGCCTATGAGTCGTCCAAGTGAAGAAGCGGGGCAGTGAGCTTCCTTTCCTCCCACTTCCTTGGGAAGAGGCCGTGTACACCTGGGAGACCTGTGTGTGTGTGTGTGAGAGAGAGAGAGAGAGAGAGAGAGAGAGAGAGCGGGAGAGGGGGAGAGAGAGAGAGGGAGGGAGAGGGAGAGAGAGAGAGATCAGAGCTGAATGAATGGTATAGATCAGAAGCCCTCAGCTCTGCTAGGAGGGAGGTGTCCCTGAGCACTGGAGCAGTGAAGAAGGCCTCCCAGAGTTGGTGAGACCTGTACTCACCTTGACAAATGGGAAAGCTCTGGACAGGATAGGGATAGGCATAGGCATTCTAGGATGGGGCAAAGGAATGGCGAGGAGGCTAGGCAGGGTTTAGTGAGTAAAGCTAGGGTCCTATTGAGAAGCACTGGGATCAGAAGTTGAAAAGTAGTTGGGGAATAGATGTGGAGAGCCTATGACTGTTAGGCTAAAGGCTTTGGATTTACCTTGAGCAGGGAGATAATATTTTGAAACAGTGAAGTAGAGGCACTATCATTTGACTTCACTGGCCAGCCCCGTCCAGCTCATCCTTCAGGTTTACACTTAGATGCCATTTCCCTTAGGAAGTCTTTCCCACTCCTAAAGTGCTAGGTTGGTACCCACAGTCCCGTGGCCTTGACCACACTGGACGGGAAATATCAGGATACATTTATGCCTCAGTGCCCCCACTGCTTTCCCCCACCACATCCCTATGCTTCCGCAGCCTCAGCTGTCCTTGAAACTTGAAATCAGTTCAACAGATAGGCTCTAGTGAATGTTATTTTTTCTAACTCATCTCGCCAGCAAAGGACACCTACAGAGATGTCCTCAGTCCTTCACTTCTATGTCCGTCCCTCTGGCCACGAGAGGGCAGCCTCTGAATATACTCAAAGGAAACTGCAAGGGGAACTGCCAGAGCTGCAGGGTGTCCAGACCGAGCTGTGCTACAACGTGAACTGGACAGGTTGGGCCACTTACTGGATTCTTTGGGAGAGGTACCAAGTGCCAGGGGCAGTCTCTCAAGGTGTCCTTGCCCTGTCTCCCTGCAGCTGAGTCCTCCCCGAGCGCCGAGGAGATGAAGAAGCTGACATGGCTGTTTGGCTGCCCCTTGTTATTGGACGATGTCGCTCAGGAGTCCGGGCTCCTTCCCGGCTCCACTGACCTGCTGCTGGAGGTCGGGCCCAGGCAAGTGTCTCAGCCTCGGGTAGCCCATCCCGTGGTCCAGAGCCCGTCAGCCTTTCCAAACACACTGCCACCCCTTCCACTTTCATTCCTCTTCCTCCTCTTGTGGTCCTTGGGAGACTTGTTTTCCCTTCATCCTACTCCCCGCCTAGAAAGCTGTGCAAATGCTTTCCCCATGTGGGAAGGTATGTTTGAAGACTGAGCCAGCTGCCAGGCATGTTCTGGAAATATAACACGTTGTATTCTGGGAAGTTGAAATTGAAGTATTTTGTTGCTACAAGAACAGTTACGGTTTGATTTGAATGACCTTTGAAAGCAGGTTTCTTGGTGCCCAGGTCTGAGGCTGGAGGCCAGTGGTGTGGGCAGGTGCGGAGGGGTGGTTAGTAGAGGTGGGAGATTGCCTGGACAGCAGTGAGCAGGATCCACCTTCTCAGCTGGGACTCTAACCACCTGGTCCTAACCAATCCACAGGCTGAACTTCTCCACGCCAACATCCAGCAACATCGTGTCAGTGTGCCAGGCTGCGGGGCTGGGGGCCGTGGACCGCGTGGAGCCGACCCGACGCTACCTGCTCTCGGTGAGCTCGTAGGCAGCCAGGTGGGGATCAGGAGGAGGAAGCGGGAGAGATTTTGGGTCCTAAACTCTAAGGAAACGATGAGAAGCAGGGGGAGGAGTTCCTGCTTTGACGCCTGCCCTGTTTGCAGGTTGTTCACTGCCTGAGGCCACCTGGTCAAGGAGTGAATAGGACAGAAACCCAGCCTGTGCTCCCCTTACTAATCTGTGCATGCTGACAGGGACTCATGCCTGGAAGGAGCATCTTTTTCTAATCTGAACAAAGGTGCCAGAGAGGCTAGCAGTGGGCTGGTCCCGTGTGGCTTGGAGGACGAGGGTGGACCATTTTGTCCATTCTTCAACCCTGCACCCCTTGCCTTCTGTGTGTGTCTCCACCCCTAGTTTGCCCACCCGCCTTCGGCTGAGCTGGAGGCCATCGCCCTGGCTACCCTGCATGACCGGATGACGGAGCAGCACTTCCCCTGTCCCATCCAGAGCTTCTCCCTGGGGTGCATCCCAGCACCCCTCGGCGGCCCAATTGACATATTGGCCGAGGGCCGGGCTGCCCTGGAGAAAGCCAACCAGGAGCTAGGTGAGCAGGGGTCCCTGGAGGAAGGCCCAGGCCAGGCTAGTAGGGGTGCTGAGTCCCACAGTCAGCTCTTCTGGTGGTTGTCTCCTAGGTCTGGCCCTAGACTCCTGGGACCTGGATTTCTACACCAAGCGCTTCCAGGAGCTGCAGCGGAACCCCAGCACTGTGGAGGCCTTCGACTTGGCTCAGTCCAATAGGTGGGGAGGAATGGGGACATTCTGATGTCTGAGCCCGTGGAGGTTGGAAGGAAAGACCACAGGGACTCTCCATGGCTCTCTCTTGGCCTAGGGGCCTCCCTGAGTCTGTTTGAGTACCTGGGTTCCCCATCGATCCAGTAGTCTGCATTCACATCTTGGTTTTATCTTCACGCTGGATCTGGACCATCCACAATGACAGACTGTTGGAAGCTTATGACATCTGGAATCTATTTTGACCTGTGGCCATAACTCTGCCATTTATGCTGATGAGAAGACATGGCAAGGCCTGAGAAATGACCCATGTTTCCACCCTGCCTTTCCCTCCCCACGTCACCCCCTGCAGTGAGCACAGCCGACACTGGTTCTTCAAGGGCCGACTCCACATGGATGGGCAGGAGCTGGCACACTCGCTGTTTGAGTCCATCATGAGCACCCAGGCATCCTCGCACCCCAACAACGTCCTCAAGTTCTGTGACAACAGCAGGTGGGCTGTGCCCTTAGCTGGGGTGACCTCAGACCCAGGGAATGGGAGGCCCCAGGCTCTGGTGGGGTAAGTGCAGATGCCAGGAAGGAAGTGAGACTCAGAACGGATGTGTCCACAGTGCAATCCAGGGGAAGGAAGTCCAATTCCTGCGTCCCGAGGACCCCTCACGGCCAAGCTGCTTCCGGCAACGTCAGGGGCTGAGACATGTCGTCTTCACGGCAGAGACCCACAACTTCCCCACGGGTGAGATGAGTCCCCAGGAGGGATAGGCAGGGTCAGAGTATAGGGTAGGGCAAAGGCCCCAGGCCCACCTGGGGACCAGCAGGTTGGCTGCATGTCCTTATTTTCAGTGGGGTGGTCAGAGGTGGAGTTTGCCTTTTCAGTACCCATACCCTCCCTCTCTCTTCACAGGAGTAGCCCCCTTCAGCGGTGCGACCACTGGCACAGGGGGCCGGATCCGAGATGTCCAGTGCACAGGCCGCGGGGCCCACGTGGTGGCTGGCACTGCTGGCTATTGCTTTGGAAACCTGCACATCCCAGGTCCCGTCTTTTTCCTCTCGACCCATCTCCCCTTCCAGATCCCTTGTCCTGGCAGGCACCGGACACTGTTGTCTCTTAGGTCAAAGGGTCATCATGGTTACCTTTTCTTGGGAGGGAGGGCTCTAGAGTAGCTGGCCTTTCGCCAAGCATGGTTGTGAGGACAGTAGGCCAAGGAAGACCCAGATCTGGCTTTGCAGAACCACAATTTTCTTTATAAACTAGTATCTACTTAGCCAAGAAGAATTGAGGTACTGGGTTGGACTTACGGCCATCAACTGCCCCCAAAATCCAATTTTTTTGTTTTGTTTTGATGTGGACTATTTTTAAAGTCTCTATTGCATTTGTTTATTGCTTCTGCTTTTATTCTTTGGTTTTCTGACTGCGAGGCACGCGGGATCCTAGCTCCCCAACCAGGGATCGAACCCACACCCTCCCCCCCACCCCCGAACTGGAAGGGGAAGTCTTAACCACTGGACAGCCAGGGAAGTCCCCAAATCCAATTTCTTGGAAAGTGTTAAGAACTCTGATCCCAAGAGTCAGACTCTTCCTGAAGGGCCCTGACTCCTCCATCTTCCATCTTTACAGTCCACCCATCTTTCTCCTTCCTGCCCAGGTTACAGTATGCCCTGGGAGGATCCAAGCTTCCAGTATCCTGGGAACTTTGCCCGACCCCTGGAGATTGCCATCGAGGCCAGTAATGGGGCTTCTGACTACGGCAACAAGTTTGGAGAACCAGTTCTGGCTGGTGAGGCTTGCAGGGGCATGGGGGATGACAGTCCCAGAGGCGGGGTGGGGTGAGGTGTGTGACCCGGTAAGCGCTGAGGAGCCTGGCTGACTAGACCCCGTCCCCTGTCCCTGTGCCGTCTACGCTCCAGGCTTTGCCCGTTCCTTTGGCCTCCAGCTCCCAGATGGCCAGCGGCGTGAGTGGATCAAGCCCATCATGTTTAGTGGAGGCATTGGGTCCATGGAAGCTGAGCATGTGAGCAAGGAGCCCCCAGAGCCAGGTAAGAGCCCGCCACCTCGCTACCAGGTCCAACCAGCTTTCTCCCCAGCACGTGGCAGCCGCAGGAGTAGAATTTAGAGGAACTTCAGTGGTTTGTTTTTTACCTCCCAGCTCATGTTTCCTCTCCCCAGTACAGGCTTTTAAGGCAGGGCAGGGCTTTATGCCAGTGGGGCAGGCTCAGTCTGTGTGGCCTCTGTTTCTTCCCGGGTTGACTTCTGCATGGCAGGGGCCCACCCTGCTAAGTCAAGGCAGCCAGTGTTTATCCAGGGCCTGTTTTTATCTGCAAGCTCATTTCAATCGGTCGACATTTACTGAGCGCCCATCGGGTGCTGGGCACCATGCTAGGACCTGTGGTGGAATCTAGATAAAGGCCAGGTACCATTTATTGAATGGGTGACCCGTCACATGGCTCAGAATTTAAAAAGCCAAGAAAGGTTATACAGTGGAAACTCTCCTTCCCCTGACCTTCAGCCACCCAGTTTCCCTCCCTAGAGATAACCAATGTTAATTGGTTACTTTCGTACCCTACCAGAGGTTTTTCCTGCATACATAAACAGACCCATGTGTATATTTGCCCCCCTTTTTTAAACAAATAGCATGTGTGCACACCTTTTTTTTCTTTTTGGCCTCGCTGCGCAGCTTATGGGATTTTAGTTCCCCGACCAGGGATCGAGCCCAGGGCCCCAGCAGTGAGAGCACCGAGTCCTAATCCCTGGACCGCCAGGGAATTCCCCACCTATTTTTTTAATAACCATTTTATTAAGATGTAATTCATGTAACATAAAGTTTACCCTTGTAAAGTGTACAGGTCAGTGGTTTTAGTCTATTCACAAAGTTGTGCATCAATCACCACTAATTCCAGAACATTTTCATCATCCCAGAAAGAAACCCTGCACCCATGAGCAGTCACTCCCCATGCCCCTTTCCTCGGCCTCTGGAAGCCAATAATCTACTTTCTGTCTCGATGAATTTCCCTGTTATAAATGTTGTGTCTGGCTTCTTTCACTCTGCATGATGTCTTAAAGGTTCATTCATATTATAGTATGTATCAGTACTTCATTCCTTTTTATGGCTGAATAATATTCCGTCATGTTGCTATATCATTTTGTCTCTCCATTCATCAGTTGGTAGACATTTGGGTTGTTTCTGCTTTTCGGCTATTATGAATCATGCTGCTATAAACATTTTATTTATTTATTTATTTTTGGCTGCGTTGGGTCTTCGTTGCTGCGTGCAGGCTTTTCTCTAGTTGTGGTGAGCGGGGGCTACTCTTCATTGCGGTGCGCGGGCTTCTCATCGCAGTGGCTTCTCTTGTTGCGGAGCACGGGCTCTAAGCACATGGGCTTCAGTAGTTGTGGCTCACTGGCTCTAGAGCCCAGGCTCAGTAGTTGCGATGCACGGGCTTGGTTGCTCCGAGGCATGTGGGATCTTCCCGGACCAGGGCTCCTGCATTGGCAGGCAGATTCTTAACCACTGCGCCACCAGGGAAGTCCTGCTATAAACATTTGTGTACAAGTTTTCCTATGTACTTACGTTCTGAATTCTCTTGGGTAGGTAACTAGGAGTGGACTTGCTAGGTCACATGATAACTGTACTCAGTCTTTGAAAAAACTACCAGACTGTTTTCCAAAGCAGCTGCACCATTTTACATTCCCCTCAGCAGTGTGTGAAGGTTCTGATTTCTCCAGATCCTTGCCAACACTTATCTGTCTCTTTGATTATAGCCATCATAGTGGATGTGAAGTAGTATCTTATGGTGGTTTGGATTTGCATTTCCCTAATGACTCAGGATGTTAAGCATCTTTTCCTATGTTTCTTGGCTATCTGTATACCTTCCTTGGAGAAATATCTATTCATGTCCTTTGCCCATTTTTAAATTGGGTTGTCTTTTTTTTTTTGGAGTTTAAGTTAGAGTTCTTTGCATATTCTGGATACTAGCCCCTTATCTGATAGGTAAATGATTTGCAAATATTTTCTTCCATCCTGTGGGTTGTCTTTTTACTTTCTTCATGGTGTCCCCTGAAGCACAAATGTTTTTAATTTTGGTAAAGTATAACTTATCTGTATATTTTTTCTTTGTGGCTTCTGGCTTATATTGTCATGACTAAGAAACCACTGCCTAAGCCAGGGTCACCAAGATTGACTCATATATTCTCTTGTAATACTTTTATAGCTTTTAGCTTTTACATTTAGGTCTCTGATACATTTTGAATTTTTGTATATGGTATGAAGCAGGGATCCAACTTCCTTCTTTCACATGTGGATATCCAGTTGTTCTAACAATCCTTTTTGAAAAAAACTGTTCTTACCCCCATTGAATTGTCTTGGGACTCTTGCCAAAAATCAGTTGGCTATAAATGTTTGGGCTCATTTATGGACGCACAGTTCTATTCCAATAACCTATCTATCTACCTGTCTCCTGCTAGTAACACACTGTCTTGATTACTGTAGCTTCACAGTAAGTTTAAAAGCAGAAAGTATGAGTCCTTCAATTTTGTTCTTCTTTTTCAAGATTGTTTTGGCTTTGTTCTAGGTCCCTCGAATTTCTATATAAATTTTAGGATCAGCTGGTCAGTTTCTTTGAAAAAGGTGGCTGATTGTGTTGACTCTGCAGTTCGCTTTGGGGAGTATTGCCATTGTAACAATATTAAGTCTTCCAATCTATAAGCATGAGATCTCTTTCAATTTATTTAGGCCTCCTAAGATATTTCATAATTTTCAGTGTGTAAGTCTTAAGTATTTTATTCTTGTTGATGCTGTTCTAAGTGGGTAGGCATACTTCTGCACCTTGCTTTTTTTCAGCTTAGCAATATACTTGGAGATCATTTCATATTGATGAGATCAGATTACTTCATTATATTCATATGTAACTCTCTTTTTCGGGGGCAGTCCCTGGTGGTCCAGCGGTTAGGGCTCCGTGCTTTCACTGCTGAGGGCTTGGATTCAATCTCTGGCTGGGGAACTAAGATCCTACAAGCTGCACGGCATAGCCAAAAAAAAAAAATTCTCTGTTTTGGTGGCTTAGTTTTTCATTATATGGCTTATACCATAGTTTATTTAACCAGTTCTCTGTTGCTAGCATTTAGCTTATTTCTTGTCTTTGGTAATACAAATAATGCTGTCGTATTTAATTTTGTACGTAGGTGCTTTCTACCTGTGTGAATAAATCTGGAGGGTAAATTCCTCAAAGTGTATTTACCCAATCAAAGAATTTTGATTGCTCTCCTCTAATACCGGCTTCCCTTTATCCTCACACTGCTTCGTTCTCACACGTCTGGTCACTTCCCGGGTGTTCCGATTCTGCCCTCCTTCCTCGCAGGCATGGACGTTGTGAAGGTTGGGGGTCCTGTCTACAGGATTGGAGTTGGGGGCGGAGCTGCTTCATCCGTGCAGGCAAGTGCAAATAGCTCAGGTGCCAACTCCATGACATCTCTGGGCCCCATGCATGGGTGGGGTGTGAGCTCCCAGCCCCCCTGAGCTGAGATGTGCCATCTGTCCTCCCAGGTGCAGGGAGACAACGCCAGCGACCTGGACTTTGGGGCTGTGCAGCGGGGAGACCCGGAGATGGAACAGAAGATGAACCGTGTGATCCGGGCTTGTGTGGAGGCCCCCAGAGGAAACCCCATCTGCAGCCTTCATGACCAGGGCGCCGGTGGCAATGGTGAGAGGAGGGGTTGGGACGGAGGACCAGGCCTACCTGGTCTCCTGCCAGGTTCAGTTTGGGGAGAGGTATCGCGGATCTGCAACCAACCAGCTAGCTCTGGGCCCCACTCTGCACCCACTACACGTTCTGGACAGGCTCAGGGTTAGTTGCTGGAGAGGGTGCAGTAGCAGTTCAAACAGGGTTGCACAGAATTAGGGGCTCCTTTGGAGGCTGGGAACGGCCTTTTGTTTGCCCGGTACTGACCAGGGCCAGATGAGAGCCTCTCCCGGAAACCCTCTCACCAGGCAACGTCCTGAAGGAGCTGAGTGACCCAGCTGGAGCCGTCATTTATACCAGCCGCTTCCAGGTGGGTCTCCTCCCTGAAGTCTGATTGTCTCCCTGCCCCTGCCGGTCCCAGCCGGCCCCACCCATCTGTCCCCCACTCCCAGCAAAAACATGAGACTTGGGAGCACCCGCTGACCCTTCCCTTTCGTCCTCCCCCATGGATGTGCAGCTCGGGGACCCGACCCTGAACGCCCTGGAAATCTGGGGGGCCGAGTACCAGGAGTCAAATGCACTTCTGCTGAGGCCCCCCGACCGGGACTTCCTGAGTCGTGTCAGCGCCCGGGAACGCTGCCCAGTTTGCTTTGTGGGCACCATCACGGGAGACAGGAGGGTGAGTTGGCTCAGGGAGTCGGTAACAGATGCTGTGCGTGGGCTTGAGCTGCCCAGGAGGGAGCGTGTCTCAGGAAAGAGATGAGAGCATGGGCGCCGTGGGGACCAGCGTGGGGCCAGGGGGCTCAACAGGAGAAGCCAAGTCGGGTGGGCAGAGCACCTCTGCCCGGCTTTCCAGAAGGTGTTTATTCCCCGCTGGTGGTCACAGTCTCGTTCTCTCTGGGCGGTGTCCCTGTGGTCTACAGATAGTGCTGGTGGATGATCGGGAGTGTCCTGTGGGAAGAGATGGCCAGGGGGATGCCCCCCCAACACTTCCCCCGACCCCTGTGGACCTGGATCTGGACTGGGTGCTGGGCAAGATGCCCCGGAAGGTATATGGGGGGCGGGAGGTTTCTCCTTCTCTGGCCCAGCCCTTCAGACCATCGTCTGCCCTACACGTGCTTTGTCACCTGTGTGCCCAGCGCCTCCCCAGGCGCTCACACCACTGTTGCCACCTGTGTTGCAGGAGTTCTTCCTCCAGAGGAGTCTCCCCGTGCTGCGGCCCCTGGCCTTGCCCCCAGGGCTGAGCGTGCGCCAGGCCCTGGCACGGGTCCTCAGGCTGCCTGCGGTGGCCAGCAAGCGCTACCTCACCAGCAAGGTCCGCCCCGCCCCTTGCTCCGCCCCCTCAGCCCTCTGCGCCCTTCCCTCCGCTCGCCCAGCCCAGGGGATGGCTGTGGGAGCCCACCCGGCCCGAGGGGGACGTGGCAGGGGCAGGGCAGCTACCCCGATGGCCTGAGCCCCTGCTGTCCACCCCGAGTCTTGTTGTGTCCAGGGTGAGCCAGGCCTCCGTCCACCCCCTTGCCCCTGTTCCTTGGCCTCTTGCCAACTCCACCTGGTTCCGCAGGTGGACCGCTCGGTGGGCGGCCTGGTGGCGCAGCAGCAGTGTGTGGGACCCCTGCAGACCCCTCTGGCAGACGTGGCAGTGGTGGCACTGAGTCACCAGGAGCTTGTCGGGGCCGCCACAGCCCTGGGAGAGCAGCCAGTCAAGAGTCTGCTGGACCCCAAGGTTGCCGCCCGGCTGGCCGTGGCCGAAGCCCTCACCAACCTGGTGTTTGCTCTGGTCACCGACCTCCGGGTGAGTCCCCTGCAGCTTCTGCCCTGGAGCCCCAGGCCTCTGGGACGCAGACGCAACCACCGCCTGCTCACCCCTCCGCCCGCAGCCTCTCCACACCGCCCTCCCTCCCTAACGCAAGTATCTGCCGCTTCCCAGGACGTGAAATGCAGCGGGAACTGGATGTGGGCGGCCAAGCTCCAGGGGGAGGGCGCGGCTCTGGCCGACGCCTGTGGGGCTGTGGCGGCTGTGATGGCGGCCCTGGGTGTGGCAGTGGACGGTGGCAAGGACTCCCTCAGCATGGCCGCCCGGGTTGGCGCTGAGACCGTGCGGGCTCCTGGTGAGCTCTGGGCGCCCGAGGGCGAGGGGCGGGTCTGTGGGCCGGGCTGCGCCTCACTCTCCACTCCTTGCTCTGCAGGGTCGCTGGTCATCTCAGCCTATGCTGTCTGTCCAGACATTACAGCCACTGTGACCCCAGACCTCAAGTGTCCCGGAGGGAGAGGTATGCGTTCTTCCCTCTCCTCGGTGCACTGTGGATTCACAGCCTGGTCCTTTGTTTGGGGTCTGCTTCGTGAGTGCTGGGCCCCCTCGTTCAGCACTGGGGCCGTGGTGCCTTCTGGGGCTGGTGGTCTGGGTGCCTCACCACATCCTGGGAACTTCAGCGAGCATGGCGGGAGGGGTTCTCCTGAGCCACCCATCTCCCCTCACCCCGCCCCTGTCTCCCCAGGCCACCTGCTCTACGTGCCTCTGAGTCCTGGGCACCATCGGCTCGGGGGCACAGCTCTGGCCCAGTGTTTCTCCCAGCTCGGCGAGCAGCCTCCCGATCTGGACCTTCCCGAGAACTTGGTGCGAGCCTTCGGCATCACCCAGGGGCTGCTGAAAGGTGAGTGAGGCCCTGGAGGAGACGGTGCCTGTGGCTGACACGGGGCAGGCACTGACCAGCTGAGCGTGTGAGGGTGGGCCAAGAGGGATCTGACGCCCTTCTCTCTGGTTCTCTGAGTGAGCCCACACTCTCGCCCCCGCCCTCTCCCGACTGCCCAGAAAGGAGGCGGGGCCGCCAGGTTTGGGTCCCAAGGCTGCCGAGCATTTTATTCCTTCCTCCAGACCGCCTCCTCTGCTCAGGCCACGATGTCAGTGACGGAGGTCTCATCACCTGCCTGCTGGAGATGGCCTTTGCTGGGAATTGTGGGATAGAGGTGGCCGTCCCTGCCCCTGGGGTCAATGGTGAGGAGCCTGAGGTCTAGATTCCAGCCTGGGCTGCCTGCCCCATCCTGCGGACCCCAGGTCCTATTAAAGAGTAGAGTGTCCCCAACTCCTTCTCCCCTGAGTCCCTGGCTGTCTTCTGACCACTGAGCCAGGTGGCACCTCTGAAACCTCCTGCAGACCCTGCGGCCACATCCTTGGTCCTGCTTTCCCAGGCCTCACCCCATCCCTGACCCCTGCCTTCGTTCCTTTAGCCATAGCCACCTGACTCCACCTCTGAGTCCCTGGCAATACCCTAGTCACCTTGACCCCTCTGTTACTCTCCCAGCACTGCCTGTACTGTTCGCTGAGGAGCCAGGCTTGGTGCTGGAGGTGCAAGAGCCAGACCTGGCCCAAGTGCTGACACGTTACCGGGAGGCTGGCCTCCACTGCCTGGAGCTGGGCCGCACGGGTAACGCCGGGCCCCACGCCATGGTGAGGAAGTGAGGAATGGCAGGCCTGCAGAGGGAAGGTCGTGGTTTGCCTCTGCCAGCCTTGGAGGGGGCCCAACGTGGACATCTTTGCTCTCAGCCCCTGAAAGATCTGCCCCCCTCTCTAGGTCCGGGTATCAGTGAACGGGGCTGTCGTTCTGGAAGAGCCCGTTGGGCAGCTACGAGCCCTCTGGGAGGAGACCAGTTTCCAGCTGGATCGGCTGCAGGCAGAGCCCAACTGTGTGGCCCAGGAAGAAGGGGGGCTGAGGGAGCGGACGGGGCCCACCTACTGCCTGCCCCCCACCTTTCCCAAAGCTTCTGTGCCTCATGAGCCTGGTGAGGGAATGTGTGTAGTGGCTTGACTGCCCGGGCACTTTGGGGAGGAGCCCAAGGCTTGGACGCGGGGGCCTGCCCTGGACAAGGCGTCTGGGGGGCTGGGGTGGGGGAGTAACCCTCTGGCACATGGACACTCCTTCTCCCCCCAGGTGGTCCCACCCCCCGAGTTGCCATCTTTCGAGAAGAAGGCAGTAACGGAGACCGGGAGATGGCCGATGCCTTCCACTTGGCTGGGTTTGAGGTGAGCAGGTTGCCTGGCAGAGCCGGGGCTGGGCTTTGGGCCATGGGCCCTCTGACACTTGCCCTCCCCCTCCTGCCAGGTGTGGGACGTGACCATGCAGGACCTCTGCTCTGGAGCAGTCAGGCTGGACACGTTCCAAGGCATGGCCTTCGTGGGCGGCTTCAGCTACGCCGATGTCCTGGGCTCTGCCAAAGGTGGGTGTGCGGCCCTGCCCGCTCGCTCCCCGCACGTTCCTAAAGACCTGCCTTAGCCCCCTTCTCCCTTGACTGAGAACTGGCCTCTCGCCTCCACGAGGCTGGCCAGGGGAGTGAGCGCATTCATTCTGGGCCAGCCGCCAGCAGGCCTGCAGGTAGCTTTTTTTTATTCATTCATTCATTCATTCATTCATTGACTGCATTGAGTTTTCGTTGCTGCGCGCGGGCTTTCTCTAGTTGAAGCGAATGGGGGCTAGTTTTCATTGCATTGCGCAGGCTTCTCGTTGTGGTGGCTTCTCTTGATGTGGAGCACGGGCTCTAGGCACACGGGCTCTAGAGCACAGGGTCAGTAGTTGTGGCGCACGGGCTTAGTTGCTCCGTGGCATGTGGGATCTTCCCGGACCAGGGCTCAAACCCGTGTCCCCTGCGTTGGCAGGCGGATTCTTAACCACTGCGCCACCAGGGAAGCCCCCTGCAGGTAGCTTGTGAGGCAGGTGGGCTGGGTGGCGCCGTGCCAGCCCCAGGGGCATGTGCCCTGTCAGAAGCGGCAGCTGCTACTCAGCTCCAGCAGGCTATCCTGTCCGAAAGCAGGCTCGGCACAGCCAGATCTTTCTGTTTTTCAAGACAAGCCAGAAATCCTGATTAAATGTTAGGCAACTGAATAAAAATTTTTGAAAATGCTCTGCTGCCTAAGCAGAAAACTCGTCATGGGCCGTCTCAGGCCCAGGAGTTGGCAACATGTTTCAATCAGTTAAACCTGCTTTTTTTCCCTGGCGTTTGCCCTGAGCTCTGCAAAGGGGGGAGGTCCTGGGCGAGTGTAATGGGGCATGCTGGGATGGAAAGGCGACGGTCCCCCCTCATTCCGGCGCTCACCCCAGCCTCCTGTTCCCTCCTAGGGTGGGCAGCCGCGGTGACCTTTAACCCCCAGGCCGGGGCTGAGCTGAGGCGCTTCCGGCAGCGGCCAGACACCTTCAGCCTGGGCGTCTGTAACGGCTGCCAGCTGCTGGCCCTGCTGGGCTGGGTGGGAGGCAGTCCTGGTGACGAGGCGGCGGAGATGGCCCACGGGTCCTGGCCGGCCCGGCCCGGTCTCCTGCTGCGCCACAACCGGTCAGGGCGCTTCGAGTCGCGCTGGGCCAGCGTGCGAGTGGGGCCCGGGCCGGCCCTGATGCTGCGAGGGATGGAGGGTGCGGTGCTGCCCGTGTGGAGCGCCCACGGGGAAGGTCAGGCTACGGGGAGGCGGGGAGGGCCTGAGGGCAAGGGTGGGGGAGGACACCAGGGAGCTCTGCTCTCATGTCCCTCTTCTGCCCCAGGTTACATGGCATTTTCTTCCCCGGAACTCCAAGCCCAGATTGAGGCCAGGGGCTTGGCTCCGCTGCACTGGGCAGACGATGACGGCAACCCCACGGAACAGTACCCCCTGAATCCCAACGGGTCCCCAGGGGGCGTGGCTGGCATCTGCTCCCCCGATGGCCGCCACCTGGCTCTCATGCCTCACCCTGAGCGATCTGTGAGGCCTTGGCAGTGGGCGTGGCGACCCCCTCCATTTGACACTCTGACCACCTCGCCCTGGCTCCAGCTCTTCATCAATGCCCGAAACTGGACCCGGGAAGGAGGCTGCTGAGCAGGCCGGACAGACTCCCCTGGGCCCCGTGGTTTTCACCCACGGTGTCTTTAGAAGTACCTCATATTATTTCTGTATGTCTTGGACAGACAAGGACCAAAATGCCCAAAAAAAACCTTGGCTAATTTTATGAATCTGTCTATGCCTTACGCTGTTGGATCTGTTTTCAGTTCTGTTCTAACACGTTTTGTCCTTTGTGGGCCCGGGAAGCAACTTGCGGTTCAGAGAAAAGAGCCTGCGGTGGGAAGTTAGGATGCATGGGGGGAGGGGGTTCCACTGCCCCGCTTCCCTGCACCACATCACTCATGTCACTTATCTGAGCTCGGAAGGATGTCCTATGCCCCCCTTCCTCGTCGGGGTTTAAGGGGATGGGGGCGGACAAAAGCAAGCAAGTCAGGACCTCAGTGTGCTCATCTGGAAAACAGCAGAAGCTTCCTGGATTCTTTCTATTTTTATTTTATTTTTTAAATTTTAGATAGAGAATTTTAATTAAATTGGCATAGTTAAGACCAAAAAGATAAAGTGGACATTGTCAGTGTATCTTTTTTTTTTTTTTTTCTTTTGCTGTACGCGGGCCTCTCACTGCTGTGGCCTCTCCCGTTGCGGAGCACAGGCTCCGGACACACAGGCTCCGCGGCCATGGCTCGCGGGCCCAGCCGCTCTGCGGCATGTGGGATCTTCCGGGATCGGGGCACGAACCTGTGTCCCCTGCATCGGCAGGCGGACTCTCAACCACTGCGCCACCAGGGAAGCCCTGTCAGTGTATCTTCAGCCCTTGCTTTAACAGGCAAATGAACACAACTTGAAACACAGGTGAATTTTGCTCGTCTATGAGACAGTGAAGGGAGCTTCTCAGTATTTAAATATATTAATATAACCAGTTATAGAAATCTAAATATAAAACCAATCTCCTATAGGGTTTGAGAAGGCATTCACCATATCCCTGAAAAGTTTAACATTCCTTATTCAAGTTTAATCATCTCTTTAGAAGGGGAAAACAGTGATAGGACTTGTTGAACCAGAATTACTATCAAAACTCAAAAAGCTGACCATATTCATTTAGCCACAAGCCAATCTTATTCAAATCAGGACAGAAATACTATATCATCCATTCATGATCTGAATTCTAGTATATGAGATCAATTTAAATATGGTACACATAAAAAGTCATGAGACACTTGTTTCATAATAAATAAGGCAGTGGCCAACTATTACTCATTAGTAGCTTTTTTGAGATAAGCTATCAAGTCTGCCCTTTCTCCCTTCTTCTTAATGCCAGTGAAGATCACTTTTCTTTCAGGGATGTACTTCTTAGGATTCTCCAAATACACCATCAGCATCTCCTCTCCCCAGGTGATGCCTCTGTTCTTGTTGGCATCTGTGTAAGAGAATCCCACAGGCTGACCTGTCTTTCGTCCAAACAGACCATGGAGGTTTGGCCCAGTCTTGTGCTTGCCTCCCTTTTCCACAGTATGGCACTGGGCACACTTCTGAACAAAAATCTTCTTGCCCTTCTCAACATCATCCATTTTTAAATCATTCTTTCGACGTGCACGACTAAGAGGTTCCCACTCACAAGCCGAACATCCTGCTCTCTCGATTCTTTTTTTTTTTTTTTTTTGCGGTACGCGGGCCTCTCACCGTTGCGGCCTCTCCCATTGCGGAGCACGGGCTCCGGACGCGCAGGCTCAGCGGCCATGGCTCACGGGCCCAGCCGCTCCACGGCATGTGGGACCTCCCAGACTGGGGCACGAACCTGTGTCCCCTGCATCAGCAGGCAGACTCAACCACTGCGCCACCAGGGAAGCCCTCGATTCTTCTTTTTAAATGCAGCGCTGTGCTAAGTAAGCAGTTGTTGGCAGCTTCTATGACAGTGTCTCCAGCTGAGTCATAGGACTGCCCTACTGCTGGCCTCTGAACTCAATATTCCTGATCTTTGCTTCTCCTAGTTTAGCAGCTCCCTTCCTTATCCCTAGCACTGAGCCTTTAGTATGCATTTATTCTTTGATTCATTCACTCATTCATTCCATTAATTTTCGATGGTTTGCTACAGTGCCAAACACTGTCGCTGCCACCAGGGAGTTTATGGTCTAATAGGCTTTAAAATAATATCTGTGGGACTTCTGGTGGTGCACTGGTTAAGAATCCGCCTGCAGTGAGAAGCCCGTGCACCACAACGAAGACCCAACACAGCCAAAAATAAATAAATTAAAAAAAAAATCCGCCTGCCAATGCAGAGGACACGGGTTCGAGCCCTGGTCCAGGAAGATCCCAAATGCCGCGGAGCAACTAAGACCATGCGCTATAACTACTGAGCCTGCGCTCTAGAGCCCATGAGCCACAACTACTGAGCCCGTGAGCCACAACTACTGAAGCCCATGTGCCTAGAGCCTGTGCTTCGCAACAAGAGAAGCCACCGCAATGAGAAGCCCACACACTGCAATGAAGAGTAGCCCCTGCTCTCCACAACTAGAGAAAACCCGTGCGCAACAACGACGACCCAACGCAGCCATAAATAAATAAATAAATAAATAAATAAATAAATAAATAAATAAAATCTGTATGCGATGTATATATGTATATACACAACGGAATAGTATTCAGCCACAAGAAAGAAGGAACTCCTGTGTGCGACAACATGGATGGACCTTGAAGGCATTATGCTCAGTGAAATAAGTCAGAGAAAGACAAGTACTATATGATCTCACTTATATGTAGAATCTAAAAAAAGCTGAACTCAGAGACTAGAATGGTGGACGGGGGAAAGGGGGATGTTGGTCAAAGGGTACAAACTTCCAGATATTAGATGAACAAGCTCTGGGGATCTAAGGTACAGCATGGTGATTATAGCTAATGATACTGTATCGTATACTTGAAAGTTGCTACCAGAGTAGATCTGAAATGTTCTTACCAGGAAAAAGAAGTAGGAATTATGCGATGTGATGCAGGTGTAAGGTGTGATGCAGGTGTACGGTATGGTGGTAATCACTTGCTAGTGTATCAGATCAACAATCTGTACACCTTAAACTCACATAATGTTATATGTCAACTATATCTCAATAAAGCTGAAAAAAAATAGTTTCTGTATACGGCACCTACCATGAACCAAGCATATGCTAGGCATTTTATATGTAACTAAATTATTTTTCATAAGAGTTCAGCAAAGTACTTGATAGCCCCCCTCCCTTTTTAAAACAAAGGAAGAATTAAGGTTAAATAAATTGCAGCATTTGCTTCCTACTGCTCTGCAATCACATTTCCGGAGGCAGCATTGTCAGGACTTCTTGCTGACAGCTGTCCTTGCTCCCTTTGCTCACAGGAGTGTGTGTAAAGGCCACTTCCTCGTGACCTCTGTGACTGTCCTGTCGTACAGCTCAAGTCAGTTTGCTCCCTGAATAGCTCAACATCTTGGTTAAAGAAATTTCTCTGAGAATGGAGACTGGACTCTCAGATCCCTGAGGGCGTTGAACCTGTCGGGGAATGGGGAGGCTGAGTGGTGCACTCCTAGTAGAGTAGCCTAAGGAGAGACTGATGAAACAGTGTTGAATCACAGTTATGGAGAAAATAACTGTTTCAGGTCTTTTTCTCACTGCTTTGCAAACTGACCTCCCCTGAGCAGTTTGCGGGAGTAGGGGTCATTTTTGGCATTTCAGTATTCCTCCCTGATGCTGGGAAGCCGTGTGTGTGTGTGTGTGTGTGTGTGTAAAATATAGGTAATCTCAAATGCACAATTCTGAGGGCTGATACCAAGTCTTGGATGTCAGGTTTACAAGCGCTTGACGCAAAAGCTTCTAGAAGGATGGTATGTGAGGTACCCTGCTGATTGGCTGTGATAGGTAAATTCATGCATTTTGGAGTTGGAGCGGTTTCTGGTTTAGATTACCCTGGCTAAGCAAGACCCACCCTCGGACACTACCAAAACCAAGTCAGCTCAGCTTCTGTTTTTATCCAGAAGCCTCACAACCCTGTCCTTGCTGGTCCCGACCCAGCTTCTATCTCCCCACCTCTCCCAAAGGCCGTCTAGCAAACTACCGGCTAGCTCTTTTCTGCCTCTCTTTGCCTTCCCGGGAAACCAACTGCTCTGAAAGCCACTCCACAGCCCCTCCAGGTGGTGGCGTTTATTCTCAAACCTCATCTCACCTTCCTCCGGCCAGGGAGTTGGGGTTTGGGTCCTCTCTGTACCACTCCCAGATTATTCTCCACCCCCTTCGAAGAAAATCTTGCCCATTTTAGGTTCATGCCATCCTATATCACCTTCACCCCCTACTTTGTGTTCTGCTGACTTCCCCATCACTCCCTGTGGAAGGGGATGCCAGTTGTTCCCCGATATCTGATTCCCTTTTCTAGAAATAGGACCCTCCAGTATTTTAGCAGGGGTTGTGGCTGCTCAAAATAAAGATGACATCTCTCAGTGTCCCTTACAGCTGTGACTAAATTCTGTTTTGTTTTTGGCCATGCCACATGGCATGTGAGATCTTAGTTCCCTGACCAGGGATTGAACCTGTGACCCCTGCAGTAGAAGCATGGAGTCCTAACCACTGGACTACCAGGGAATTTCCTGTGACTAAATTCTGATTGGTAGGAGAGAAAATGATGTATACAACTTCTACGTGTTCTTAAAGGAAGGGGTGCAACCTGAACCTTTTTCCAATGACTTCCTCCATTCTACCTCGGCCATGGAATTTTGTCATCACCCAGATGGGCTTCATTTCCACACTCACTCAAGCACCCTACCTCTGACCATAACCTCCCTTCCTTCCATCATGCATCTTCCTCTTCAGTACTCGGATCTCAAAGTCATCAGGACCTCCAGCTCAATCACATCTTTGCCCCAATCCATTTCTTCTCTCTTTTTCCCTCCTTATCCAACTTCCAGTAACAGCTTTTTCCAGTGCCCTTCAACTTGACCCAGTATCTTTTCATCATTCCCATTTGACAAAATCCCAACCCATCAGCTTTCCCAGAGAAAGCCAGACAACAGGGCAGATTGTCCCATTAGAAATTCAGCATTACCCACCTATGGGGGAAGCGGGGAATCGGAATGAGAAACAGAGACCAAAGGTAATAAGAGAGGGCACCCAAGTGGAGCAATGATAATAATGTACCATGAACAGAAGGAGTATGGTGACCTCAGCTCACTACACCCGAGGTCTGAAACAAGACCATTAACAATGTCCAAACCTAAGTCTTGTCTTTTTTGGGGGTCTCATCAGTCAACAGCTCTCTGACCAAATTCTTTGTTAGACACTGGAGGCCCCTACGGTAGCATCACACACCTCCTTTTCTAGCCCAAGTCACTGTTGTAATTTCTTTTTCAGCATTGCAATCTTTTGTTGTTGTTGTTTTGTTTTGGTGTTGTGGTTTTTTTTTACCATTGCAATCTTAACATTGAACGATGTGTTTCTTTGCTCAATGAGTCCTCTCCTCAGTAGAGTGTAAACTCCATGAGGGCAGGAACTCCATTTCTGCCCTCCACTGTATCCTACCACCTAGCATGGTGCCTGTCACCTACAAGGTGCTCAATAAATATATGTTGAACAAATGAATAAATGTGAATGTTAAAGTTAGTAAAGGTTGATACACATTTTTTTCCTTAATAGAAGAGTGAACTTAGTGAACTGGGCTTATGGGTGGCTTTGCTTTGCAAGTCCTCAAGCATTTCCCTTTTTTTACTTCATTCCTCCAGTCATTCAAAGTTACAAGCTCTGTCCTCATGTCAAATGAAGGACGGTGTATGCATGTGTTGGAGCGGGGCGGGGTGGGGCGTGGAGAGACAGGGAGAACCAGTAAGTCTTGTCTCTGTCTTAACACCTGCCTGGCAGCCAACAGGGCCTTCAATTTCACAGAAAAAGACACGGTACTGAACTGAGCATGCGTTCATCCCTTTCAGCCTGATATGTGCTGGAAGAAGGGCTCCAGGAGGGCCGGGCACAGAGATGGGTACGTGTGTGCAGGGGTCCGGATGGGACCCCTGGAGAAGGCCACTTTCTCCAGAGCGGCTCCCAGCCTCTCTAACAGGCCAGCGCACCCCTGGGCGGCCCTCCAAATAGCACCTGGGACACCCCGCCCAAACCCAGGTGTGGACAACAGGGGTAGAAAGGAAAAAAGGAGGTGGACGCCAGACAGTTGCGAGCCTGTGGGAGGAGGGTGTCCCCCAAAGCAGCTGAGCCTTCAGAGGCCCCAGGGTCCCACAAGCTGTATTTATTTCCCCAGCACCTGCTGCATTCAAGACCCTGGGGCGGAAATCAAAGAAATCCTCAGCCTGTCATTAGACACTTGGGAGCAGCAAACAGCCAGATGGTGGAGCCTCGGGCACTGCTGCGGTGGGGCCTGGGTTAGAGACCTGTCTTGGGCTTCAGGAAAGACCTTCCTATGTGAGCAGTCCACTAGGAGTGCGGCGACTGTGGGCCATTTTCTCCCAGGACGGGTGGCTTTGTGCAGCTTCATCTGTCTGCTCAGGCTGGAGGAGAAGCCCGTGGCTAGAGAATGGGACAAAGGGTGTGAAACAGGGAGCCCCACCCCATCTGTCACTCAGGTAAGAAAACTGTCAAGGGCCTCCTCCCTGGGCAGGTGCACACACAGTGGGAGAGGGCCGTGAAGCAGACAACTTCAATGAAACATCTTTGAGAGGAAGCTCAGGGTACAGGTGGGAGCTCACAGCAGGGGATGCAGCCCAGACACTCTGGATCAGGGAAGGGTTCCCAGGATTAGCTGACACCTGAGGGATGACTAGCGGCTGGTCACGGGAGAGGGGAGGGAGGGAAAGCTGAAGATATTTGCAAAGCCTCAGAGGCGAGCAATAAAGCGAGTTAAGGAACTGAACAAAGATGAGTCTGTCTGGAACATTAAGTACAATGGGAAACAGAACAGGCACAGTTAAGGGCCTAACAGAGCATGTCAAGGAATCCGGATTTTATCCTAAGAGCAATGGGAAACCACCCAAATGGGTTTATATTAGGGAGAGACATGATCACTCCAGCTGCAGAGGAAGAAGACAGGAGAGGATGTGGGGAGTCCCATAAGAGGGCTTTGCACGCTCCAGACAGAAATAGTGCTGGCCAGGACTAGGGTGGCGGCCGTGGAGATGGAGAGGGATGAAAGGACTCAAGAGATGTCAGGAGGGACTTCCCTGGTGGCGCAGTGGTTCAGAATCTGCCTGCCAATGCAGGGGACACGGGTTCGAGCCCTGGTCCAGGAAGATCCCACATGCCGCAGAGAAACTGAGCCCGTGCACCGCAACTGCTGAGCCGGTGCTCTAGAGCCCTTGAGCCACAACTCCGGAAGCCCACGCGCCTAGAGCCCGTGCTCCACAACAAGAGAAGCCACAGCAATGAGAAACCTGCGCACCGCAACAAAGAGTAGCCCCCGCTCGCCGCAACTAGAGAAAGCCCACGTGCAGCAACGAAGACCCAATGCAGCCAAAAATAAATAAATGTATTAAAAAAAAAAAGATGTCAGGAGGTAGAATCACCAGGCACTGGATGTGAAGGGAGGAGAGAGAGGAGCTGATGATGAAGCCCAGACTTTTTGCTTGGACCACTGGGTAGGTGATAATTTCATAACTGTGATAGGAACACGGGAGATGGCACATGTATGGGAGGAAGATGATGTGCTCTGCTTAGGACGTGTTGAGTTTGAGATGTCGGTGGGACACAAAAATGGAGGTGTCCCCCAGGTAGTCAGAAGAGATCTGGGATGGAGATGAAGGTTTGGGAGGCACTGGTCTGTGCGTGGGGAAGGTGATCTGGGAGGAGTGAGTAGAGCCTGGTAACCCAACATTGAAGGGTTGGCAGCAAAAGAGGAGGCTGAGAAGGAAGGGCACCACTAACCTTACAGTCTAACCAGCTGAGTGGCTTCCCACTGCCCAAGTCACTGGAGCATTCTGGGATGCCCCTGGGAAGGTATCCAGGGCAACAGAAGGGACTAGGGAGCCAGCCTGTTCTCCTCACCACTGAGTCCTAGCTCTGCTGACCCCACCTTCACAGCGAGGCAAACCCTTCTCTCCCCTAGATCCTTTCCCAACGTAGTACAGACAGCCCTCCCCACTCCCAAACACCTCACCTGCAGAAGGTTACAAGGAAATGGCTTGGCTAAACAAAGCAGGTGAAAAGAGCTAAATTCTGTGGCACTTTGGAGTCTGCGGCCCCGTGGACTCCCAATGGCTCCTTATAGGAGGTTCCAAGGGAAGGAACAGGGGGCATCCCCACTGGGTTAAGGACACAAAGATCCTGGCCTGGGTCACAGCCCGAGGAAACTTCTCCTTACCCTTGAGGATGTGATGGGCACCCCCCTCTCCATGAGGACCCATCAGATTATGAAACGCAGTGATGGGACCAACCCCCAAGCCCCTCACCCCCACCACCCTCAGACTCTAAGCAGGTCACCAGGGGGGATATCCACCACCACGCACCTCCTCTCCCATCTGACCACGTCCAAGTTGCCTCCTGCTCCCACTTCTGGAATAAATGCTGAGAAACAGGTGTGAGATGCAGGAGGGCAGGTTAAGGAGGCAACACTGGGAGTTGCCAGAACTTTGTCAGAAGAATACGTAACTCGTTCTGAGGGTGGTGGGGACGTGTGTAGCTCACTGGCTCCAGACACAGGGGCCTTATGAAGAAATGGTACAGAGCTCTGACATACGGCTCAGTCATCCCTGCTTTGCTGGCCAATGAGAATCCCACAGTGAAAAGCGATGCACAGCAGAATTCCACTGTTGGCGAGGGGGGGACAAAGGGTAAAGTGCCCCAATTGTGACCTGGGGGCAAGAACAGAAGCCCTCTCTCCTCGTTGCCCTATCCACAGTCAAACCCTTCATCAGAAGCCCTGTTTCTGTCACTGGTGTCTCCGTTCTTCCTGGCAAAGTCTCCATCTTTGAACCTGCTCTTTCTGCTCCATACTTTATGGATCATCCATATCACTACTGCCCTTGCTTTTTGCTTATCTGGCTTCATCTCCTCTCCCACCTCTACCAGCTTAGTGCAGACCCTCATCACCCCAAACTTGGGATATTACAATGACCTCTTCTATTTCACCCCTAACTGGTCTAACACCAACTGGATGTACTATAATACAATTCTGGTATATATACACACACACACACACACACACACAATTACCAACTGTGTATATGTGTGTGTGTGTGTATATATATATATATATACACACACAGACATATATATATATACGCACACAACACACACATACATATATATATATATACCAATATATGTATATACATATACCAAATATTTTATGTTCAGATCCACTTTTATTAAAATTATTTGGCAATTCTGGCAGCAGTATAAAGTCTTTGACCACTGGACACATTAGCCATGAGTTTATAATTTTGGTTTGTTGTGGGTTTGGGCACATGTACTTTTCTAAATCTTCTGCCCTTCATTTCATCACCAAATGGCAAAGTGCCTTAAGTTTCTCTATCTGAAATACCCTATTATTTATAGAACAGGAATTTGTAAAATAAGATTGAAAAAATAAAATGCACAGATTCAAAAAATTCTCTTCAAATATCAAAAACGTACAAAGTATATTGAAGACATCTACGTTTAGTCCAATATGTGTGTGTGTATATATATATATATATATATATATATATACCAATTTACACACACACACACACACAGTTTTTAAAGGTTACACTCCATTTACAATTTTGTTTTTTAATTTTGATAACTGTATTTAAGTAGTTTAATTTTCTTTGTATTCCTATATATTTTATTTTTTTATAATGGTTATATTTTCCTGTACATATTATCCTTGTTGCTTATCCATTAAATTAAATTAATTTATTTATTTTTGGCCACGCAGCATGTGGGATCTTAATTCCAAGACCAGGAATTGAACCCACACCCCCTGCAGTGGAAGCGCGTAGTCTTAACTACTGGACCGCCAGGGAGGTCCCCTATATATTTTATCTTATGAATTTAAGAACATTATTCTGAGTAGGAGGGGTCCATGGGCTTCACCATACTGCCAAGGGGGTGCATGGAAACAAAAATGTTAAAAACCCTGCTTGGAAGAAATAAATATTGTCCTTACTCTTCCCAAAGGGATGCTTGACTTTGTGCACTGAGTTACCTCTCTGGTCTGAGTCCATCACTTCCACCGCTTGGTGCCCTCAAAGGTGATGGGGGGGGGCGCTCTGAGACAACTGTCCCCAAAGCAAAAAAACTGCATCAACTGCATGCAGGGCATTGGAAGAGGGGAAGTCCCAGGGGTACAGAATCAATCAGTTGCAGGCCTACTTCAAACCAGTGAGTTG
Organism: Mesoplodon densirostris; assembly: GCF_025265405.1. NCBI lineage: Eukaryota > Metazoa > Chordata > Mammalia > Artiodactyla > Ziphiidae > Mesoplodon > Mesoplodon densirostris. The sequence continues at coordinate 43,264,877 of NC_082678.1, read as the reverse complement.
AGAGCTGGACACACCCTCACACCCTCTTGAGAAAAGTAGCTTCGGGCCATCTCAGCCTTCTGAGATCTCTCCCATGATACTGGTCATCCTAGCCACAGCCAGCTGGACAAGGAAGGGATCTCATCCGTGTCTGGCTCGTGGCCAGGCAAGAGAGCTGGCCAAATGGGTACTTTCAGATTGGATGGTGACTAACTGACCCAATTTGATCCTGTCTCTTGGGAAGTTTGAACTTGAACACGCAGGGGGAGTCAGCGGTTGGGAAGGCCAGAAGAAGTGACAGACACAGAGAAAAAGGTGAAAGGTGAGGGAGAGGAAAGTGGAGTCAAGAGCAGGAACTTGCCAAGTTAAGGTTTCCTTCCACCCTACTCTCCCAGAGGAGGTCCCGCCCTGCACCTCTGTCACTTCCTGGAGGTCTGCTTCCTACCATCTGGAAGAGCCCACCTAACCTGTGCCCCAAGGGCTCCAGAATGGTGGAGGGCCAGGCATCCCGAGATGCACAAGAGGCTCACAGCAGAGCATGACGCCTAACGTGCCAGAGACCAAAAGTGAGGAAGCTGGGGGGATTCTCCTCAGTGTCCCGAATCTAGTCTGACCTCCTCCTGGCCCATGAATAGGCCCCCACCCCTTGTGCCTGGTGCCAGGGCCCTGTTAATTTCTATGTCCTTGCAGGTCCCTTTCCAAGGGCTCCCTACATGCTTGACTGCTCACCAAAGCAGCCAGAGCCAGTATTGCCAGTGGGGGCCAGGTGGGAGCAGAAGGCAAGCCAGCAGAAATGGGGAGGGAGGGATAGAGAGGTACATCACCCCCTACGTGAGGGAGGCAGCATGGGGTTGATCCCTGTGACCTGGCTCCCTTGGTTCCCCATGTCCAGGTGCCTTCTCTCCCTTGGGGGTCTGTAACACACCCCTCTTCTTTCTAATTGCTCATGGATCAAACTTAGTCCACTCTCTTTGCCCCAAAACAGATTCAGTTCAACTACATCCGTACTTCCTTTACTCCTAACAATGTTTTAGAGTTGAGGAAATGAGGCTCCGAGAGAAGCCTGATGCTGGCTGTCAGAAGTGAGGGGTCCACGCTCCTCAGCACACCCTGACCATGGCCAACCCTCCAGCCTCACAGCTCCCTGCCATCCATTCCCCAGGGCACCCTCGCCAAACTGATATACATACACTCCCCAAAACATGGCCCTCTCATTTCCAAGTCTTTGCTCCCAACGTTCCCCTTGGCTAGAATATCCCTAGGTTACCCTGGTGAATTCTGAGTCAACCTTTAAGACTCAGAGTGTCCTCTACTGTTCATTGTATACTCCTGGTGAGGCAGGGGCTCTGTCCTAATAGCCTTTATATCTCCAGCCTTTTGTTTAAGGCCTGGTAAGGTGAGGGACCAAAGAATATGTGCCCCTTGGCCCCAGTGTCACAAAATTATTACGGTACAGAGGTATGATCGGCACTTGGAACCCAGTGGGTAGACAGGCTGGGACCTGGGACCTTTTGCTGCAGTGCTGCAATGCTTCCACCTGGACACACCTCTCCTCCAGCAACCAAATACAAAGAAACGGTATGGGACTAAAAATAACTATGTGTGCATGCACAGTTGAGGTAAATTCTGGACAAAAGATACAAAGAGACCAAAAAACCCAACTGCCACTTTTGAGGAGCCTGGAGCAAAAGCAGGGGGTGGCAGGGCCTTGGCTTCTATGACTTCATCTAGACTAACTGTGGCATACCCTGCCTTTCGGTTTCCCATTTCTAGAAAACTGTTCCCGTCAGTAAACCATTCGACCTTAGGGCTGTCAAGAGGCTCATCTAGAAGATCAGGCCTGCTGGAGTAAGTAAGTTTGTTCTCTGGTCTCTATACACTGGTGCAGCAAGTCTCCACTCTCCACTGCTGGAAGCAGAGTTGCTGGGTTCAGGGTTTGGCACACCTTTAAGGTAATGTCGGGGGTGTCCATTAGGAGGGACAGATATCTTGTTAACCTTCCTCTAGTCAACCAATGATGTCCTTTGACCTCCAGCACAGACTGTACCTGATGAGGGGTCAACACATCTAAGTTGTAAGGCCAACTGGCCCGAGGCAGGGGAACGCAATCAGATTCACAGGTTGCCTCAGACCGAAACTCTCCGGACCACCCAGTTCCAGGAACTGACCTGGGGACCTTCCACCCGGCCCAGCCTTCCCGCCTTTCGAGGGGTGGGACTAACGGTCCCAAGACTGATGCAACTGGCACCAGATATTGCCACGATACCCGAAGAGACCACCAAATAAGGAATACCCTGCGCCCTCCCAGATTCACCACACCCCTTTCCCTTCTTCCCCTATAAAATCTTGCCCAACCCTCGCCCGGGTGCGACTTCTCTGGCCCCTTTCTCTTGGACCAGTGAACCTCGCCCGGGAGCGCCCCCTAATAAAGCTCACTTGAAGCTTTCCTCTGTTTCGCGATGCCGTTTGTTAAGATCCGACCTTACATAAGTGTTGTCCCAGGGTGAGCTTGGAAGCCTCATTAGCCAACAGGGCTGCAGCTGCTACTGCCCGCAGGCAGCTTGGCCATCCCAGGCCCACTGGTCCAGTTGTTTTGAAAAGAAAGCCACTGGTCTCTGATCTGGTCCCAGCTTTTGGGTCAGGACTCCTGGTGCTCTCCCTGACCTCTCGTGAACATAGGGTGAAGGGCTTGTCCAAACGTGGAAGCCCCCCTGCTGGTACTCTGATCAACTCAGGCTTTAGAGTCTCAAAGTCCTGCTGGCGGTCCTTATTCCATTGAAGGCATTCCCTTTCTCCTCCCTTTAGAGCGTCATATAGAGGTTTTGCTACAAGGCCGTAATTTGGAATCCAGGTACGACAGAACCCAGCCATCCGGAGAAAGTCTCGGAGCTGCCTCTTTGTGGTTGGAGACGGTAATGCACTAATTGCTATTTTTCGATCTATGGCCAGGACTCATGCCCCTGGGGTCAAAACAAATCCTAAATATTGAACCCCTTGCTATGGGATCTGAGCCTTGGTTGGAGAGACTTTATATCCTCTTTTTGCCAGAAAATTTAGGACCCTAACAGTATTTTGATCTGAATCTTGTTTGGTCTCACTACTTATCAATAACTCATCAACATATTGTAACAGAGTTCCCTTCTCAAGGCTCAGTTCCTTCAGTTCCCTTGCAACGCATTTCCAGAAAGATGGGGGCTGTCCTGAAAACCCTGCGGACGCACCATCCATGTATACTGGGTAACCTCCAGGGGGTCAGGGTCCCTCCAATCAAAGGCAAAAAGGTATTGAGAGTCTGAGTGTAGGGGAATACAGAAAAATGCATATTTGAGGTCCAAAACAGAGAAATACTGGGCGCTCCCTGACACCTGGGTGAGGAGGGTGTATGTATGGGTTTGGCACCAGAGGGTGAATAGGGATGACTCCCACATTCATGACTGTTGCACAAACCGACACTCCCTGAACGGGGAGGATCAGGGTGGTGCAAGGCGATTGGCAGGGCCTAATGAGGTCGTGTTTTAGGTTGGATTCCCCTCAGGGCCTCAGGCTTTAAAGGATATTATCTCTTCCAGGGGTATTTTTCCCTAGGCCTTAACCTTATTTTTATTTGGGGAACACATTTTGCCCTTCCTGGCACCGAGGTATCCCAAACTGCAGGATCTACTTGTTCTCTAATTTCTTGAGGGATGTCTCGGGGAATATTTTGATGCCCAACAGGTGGGTCATCTGGGGCTACTAATAGATGCACTCTCTGTTCGAATTCTTCACCTCCTTGGACTTCACCCTGTCCTAAGAATACACTAGCTTCTAACTTATTTAGCAAATCTCTCCTGAGGAGAGGGACAGGGCGTTCTGGCATGTACAAAAATGAGTAATAATAACGGACCCGATTCCGCAGGCAAGGGGAGACGTAAATCGCCTTACCTTTAGCTGTCCATCAACTCCTGTCACAGTACAGTCATGGTTGGAGAAGGGGCCGGTTGGCCAAGTCAGAACAGAGCAGGCAGCTCCAGTGTCTTCAAGAAATTCAGTTCTCCTACCTGCCACATGGAGGGTGACCCGAGGCTCCACTGGAGAAATGAGGATGGATCGAGCGGGATCTGGAATCGGGTTTGCCCCTCGGGCGTCCCACAGGAGGGCGCTCAGAGCATTCCCCCTTCCAGTGCCCCTCCTTCAGACAAAAGGCACACTGGTTTGGGCCCAGGTGGTTTCTTGGTGGTCTGTCCCGCCTTCTTGTCCTTCCAGGGTCCCCTTGAAGTGGTGGGTGAATCAGAGTAGCCAAAAGCTGCGTTTTCTTTATTAGCCTCTTATCCTTATTGGCCTCCTCCGTTAAGTCTCAGTTGTTATAGACCTTGAAGGCCTCCTCTACCAGGGTTGACAATGGGATTTGGGGCCCAGCCTCAAGCTTTTGTAATTTTCTCCGGATATCAGGAGTAGCCTGGGTGATAAAATGCATGGCCGACAGTGTCCTCCCTTCGGCAGACTCAGGGTCTGTACTGGTGTCCTTCCTGAATGCCTCTGTCAACCGGCTCAGGAAGACTGCCAGGTTTTCATCTTTTTCCTGTGCAACCTCTCAGACCTTATCATAATTTACAGGCTTCACCATACACCTTTTCATTCCTTCTGATAAACGAGTAATATAATGTCTCATCCTAGCCTGGCCTACACAGTATTCATAGTCCCAGTGTGGGTCATATTCTGGGATTGCATCCCCATCCACCTGATAAATCTGGTGGTGTGGATTGGTGGCCAGTAGGCCATCTGTGTGTTCCCTGGACTTCCTCAGTATACGCTCCTTTTCATCCGGGGTACAACAGTGGGCCAGAATAGCCATGATGTATTTGGGGAGTCTGTCAAAAATTTTAAAAAGTTTTAAAACACCCGGTTGGATAGGATCATATGTTGCTGTGAACCAATATTGATTCCTTGAGCCAAGGTAGGGAAAAAAATCAAAAGTAAATATAGATAATTTAAAGGCACAGGAACTCACACGATCTGTTCTCAAAAGCAGCATTCCAGGACAACTTTGTTCTCTTATGAGAGACACAAACCAAATCCAGTCTTGCATCAGCCTGATCTTCATAGTCTATCTACCTAATTAAATTTAATCCAACCTTAGAAAATCCTGATCACATACAAAATTCTTTTCTCACTGTTCCTGTTCCGCAAACCTTCTGAGGCCATACTCTGTCCCGTATTCTTTTCCCATTCAGAAATAGCCAGCTCTAGTGATACAGGCTGCAACATGGGACCCTTTGCTGCAGTGCTGCAGTGCTTGCACCTGGACACACGTCTCCTCCAGCAACAAAATACAAAGAAATTGTATAGGACTAAAAATACTGCACGCATGCACAGTCGGGGCAAATCCTGGATAAAAGATACAAAGAGACCATAAAACCCAACTGCCCCTCTTGAAGAGCCCAGAGCAAAACCAGGGTACTGCGCATGCCTCCTGCACACACCACCTACGGGGTGGTAAAACCACCAAAGCCCCCCCTCCGGCCTGACCCCTGGACACACCCCTACCCTCACCCACATAAAGAACAAGTTCACCACCCCCTCAGGGAGCCAGCAAGCAAGGGAAACTGTTGTTTGCTCTCACTTCCCCCTGCTGCAGCAGGGGCCCCAATAAAGCCTTGCCTGAATTTCTTGTCTGGCCTCTGATCAATTTCTATTAATTAAGGAGGCCAAGAACCCTGGTCAGTAACAGGATGGCCTCAGGATGAGAATCACTCTTGCTCAGTTTTTGGATTGGAAGTAGATGACATCTAGAACCCCTGAGGGTATGGGTGGTCCCCTGGGTTCCAAAATTCACCCTGTTGGGTTTATTCAATCACTCAACAGTACATCATGGGTCTGTTATGCTCTAAACACTCTTCCAGGTGCTGGGGATCAAAGATGAATGGAGCAATTAGCTGGGAGGATACACTTGAGCTGAAACCTTAAGAACACTCAAAATCTATTAAAAAAAACAGTTTATTCTGTGCTTTCGTCCAGGCCTGTGTGTGAGGGGTGGGCCACGCCTCCCTCCCCACCCCTCCATCCCCTCGCCTCACCTCAGTTTCCAAGGCGAAGATTTGAAGGGGATCACATGTATAATCCCCGGTTTGGGTCTTGCTTTCAGGAAGGCGTGAGGCCTGAATCCTAACCCGGCCCCGCACACCTGGCCCCACTGTTCCCCTAATTCCATGCATCCGAGAATTAGCGAACTGGCTGGCAGCTCATTCCCTGTCAAGAGGCCCGGGAAAGTGATATGGGAGACCCTGAAACTATCCCCACCAACTCAGGAGACCCCAAAGATATCGGTCCCTTGGACGAGCAACGCCCCTAAGGAGGGTCTCAGGCAACACTCTTAGAAAGTGCGACCCCTTTAGAAGGGGGAGACCGGCGGGCGCGGGTGAGTGACCACGAGAGTGTCACAAGTCCTAAACCGAAGTCTCAGCTCCTAGCGGATCCCCCGGTCCCGCCCCGCGCCCTTCTAAGAGCTTGGCTTCCGGGAGGAGCTCCGCTGGGGCACCGCCCCCCCCAAGGCGCGGGCGCCAATTGGCCAGCGTGATCGCGGGGCGGGGCCAAATCCTAAAGGGTCAGGAGCAGAGGAAGACCTGAAGCGGGCCGGGGCTGCTGCGAAACCGAAGTGATGCCAAGTGGCCCCATGTGGGTTTCTTTTAAATCTTTAATGCCCATACCCTAGTCTCAGGCCCATGGAGCCTACGCGAGACTACCCACTGTTTGGGGGCGCCTTCTCCGCCACTCTCCCTCCGGGGGCCATCGACGTAAGGTAAGAAGGCCCGGGTGCCAAAGGAGGCTGACCAGGTGGGTTGCGGAAGTGGCCGGGGTCAACCAGGGCCTGCCTCGCCTCTCTTCAGCGACCTCCGACCGGTCCCGGACAATCAAGAAGTTTTCTGTCATCGCGTGACAGACCAGAGCCTGATCGTGGAACTTGTGGAACTGCAGGCCCACGTGCAGGGCGAAGAGGCGGCGCGGTGAGGGAGGCGGGCCCGCGGCTGGCCAATGGGAGGACTAGAGCCGAAGGAGTGGGCGGGACCTGTGGCGGGAGGGTTAGTCTGGGCAATGAAAACTCCAAGGGTAACACCACATCACCAGAAATGAGCGAAGTTTAGGATGAGATGCTTGTAAGGGGCAGTGAGAAATGCCCCTCCCTGACCCTGCTCCCCCAACTCCAGGTACCATTTTGAGGACGTTGGCGGGGTGCAGGAGGCTAGGGCTGTGCAAGTGGAGGCTGTGCAGCCCCTCCTTTTGGAGAACCTGGCCCTGAGGGGCTGCTGTCAAGAAGCCTGGATCCTCTCTGGCAAGCAGCAGGTAGCTAAAGAAAACCAGCAGGTGAGGGCCAGGGGAGTGTGAGACGTCTTGGAGGGGTGAAGGGGGTGGCTCTAGGGAATCAGGTAAGCATCCTGACTCTGATCACTTTAGGTAGCAAAGTATGTGACAATGTACCAGGCCTTGCTGCGGCTGCCCCAGTACCAGACTGATTTCCTGCTCACCTTCAATCAGCCCCCGTAAGGAGAACAGAAAGGGCACATGGCTCATGACTGGGTCCCCAGGAGAACTGGCTTGGAGGGGCAGAGTAGGGAGACTGGCTGGTGGGGTCCTCCAAGGAAGTGGGAGTGGGCCAGGGGTTTGGGGTCACAGATAACCAGGTCCTCTGGGAAACAGGAAATGGGAATTTACAAGCCCAAGGCCCGGATGATGTTCTCTCTCTATCTCTTCCCCACCCCAAGCCCTGAGAATAGGTCATCTCTTGGCCCTGAAAATCTGTCACTTCCGCCCTGGAGCCTGGGTGACTTTGAACAGTTGGTGACCAGTCTGACCCTTCACGATCCCAACATCTTTGGTCCCCAGTAAGGAGGCTGAAATGCTGCATGCTGCTTTTGAAGACTTGGGGCCTCTGTTCTGCAAGGGGATCAAAGGGTTGGATATATTCCCCTAATTCCTTCCCAGTGCATAAACATAAGACACCTCCTCTCTGCAGAAATAAACTTGCTTTATAACCAATATAATCTGTGCCTTTGAATCTAACAGAACACCTGGGTCCCCCCAATTCCCTTTGGTCTTGGACAGTGGAGTTTAAAATTGTGCATGGGATCAGAAGGGACCCAAGGCCGGCAGTGGAAGAAGGGAGGACATACACTTTGCAGTGACTGGTTCAGCCCTGAGAGAGGGGTGTGAAATTCACAGGGGTACGGGTAGGGAAGGTTTAAAGCGACACCCAAGGAAGGGAGGGAAACGATCCCTTGTAGTGATTCAACCCTGAGAAAACAGATGGGGAGTGGGGTTGGTGGTCCCCCTCTGATGGATGAAAGATCATCTGGTCAGAAGTCACCAGGTCATAACAATGGAGTCAGAAGAGTCCAAGGAGTGCCGACTTGGTGGAGTGGCTGTTGTTATTTGGTATACATGTAGTAGAGTGTGCGCAGCTGGTCCCAGAAGAAGAGGGAGAGGATGGTGTGGGGGCCGAGGCGGAAGTAGGAGGCACCTATACCCTTGTACATGCCCCAAATGCCCTCTATCCGAGCTGTCTGCAGCAGAGCATCCAGCAAGCCCCGGTACATGAGGCCCTGAAAGGTTGAAGAGGAAGAGCAGAGTTTGTCAGAGCCCACCAGGGGCCTCACCTCAGCAGGCTGCATTTTAGGCTTTCTACCTGCACCCACAATCTGCTTCCCTCACCCCATGGCTTTCCCTGCCTGCCTGCACACCAGAGCACTCCCTTACCTTGCCCTGAGCATCTGTGGGCTGGTTGTAGAGCCTTGTGCTGACCACATCAAAGGGTGTCATGGCCAGGACCACCGCAATGCCACTCACCATGGCGGCCACCAGAGCCACCTTCCAGCTCTGGGGTGGAAATATCTAAGGGGGGCAGGGAGGAAGAGCTCTGTCAGTCAGCCAATCATTCAGCCCCTCGGAAAGCCCAGGCCCTGCGCTGGGGGTACAGTGGAGAGCTGTTAACTCAAGGAGCTTCCACTCCACCGGTGATAACACTGTGAAGGTGGAAGAGCAGAAGGCCCTGAGGACTCAGGTACACCTGGGAGGAAGTGACGACAGAACTGTGGGAAGGTTGTAAAGAGACAGTGATCCCCCCAAGCCCTCCTGCCGCTCCCTCACATTGAATGTTGGCACTGTCCCTCTTCAAGCTGAGCCCACTTCAGCTTGCCCTCCCCCTGCCCACATTCCCAGGGTGGCCCCACCCCTTTCCCAGGCAGTACCTCCTGCTGGGTCACGAGGTCCTTGGTGGACGAGAAGGTGCACAGCTGGGTGGAGGAACCGACGATAACTCGGGGCAGGCCGCCCAGGGCCCCACGCCACAACCCCACCAGACCATGTTTCTGGCCAATCTTGATTAGCGCCTGAAACATGCCCTGGTTGGGGGCGGGGGGGGCAGAGAAAAGACCATGGGGGTGGTGTTCAGTCACCCAGGCATCAGGGACTGCCACCCCTTAACACTGCCAAGTATGGGTCCATAAAAGGCACCTGATGTCTAGACAACCAGTGCCATGTGGGCTTAGAGCATGAATGTGGCCCTCTCTTGCCACCCCAGAACAGGGCAGGGTATATGCAAATGAGGACATTAGCAGGTCAGGAGAATGGGGCAAGAGAAATAGGTGCAGAAGCTAGAGGAACAGGGAACGTGGGGATAAGAGGGTCTGGGTGGACTCCAGGGGCAGAGTAGGGCTGAACTGATGGGCTGGGCAGAGCCGTGGCTGGGTTGCAGCTGTTGGGTGCAGGCAGAAACCTGGGGGAAAATGGAAGAGAATGGGCAGGGATGCCAGTGTGTTGGAAAACCCTCACCTGATGGTTATACTGGTGCCCCACAGCAATTTCTGTGGCTGCCTGTGCCTGTAGGTGTGTCTTCACCTGGAGACGAGAGAGTATCACAGCCTATTGCCCAGCGGCCAGCCCCCCACCTCAGACAGCCAAATGCCTGACCCCTTCACACTTCCTCTGTGGTGTTCAGCAATGAATATCCTTCTAATCTGACAATTGTTGTTGTTCCCACTTAATAAATTGGGCGTGAGACTGTGTCCCTTGGCTCCAGTCCCGGGGGATGGCTCTCCTAGCGCTGCAAGACTCCCTCTACATCCTTCTTCCCTTGGGGGAAGGGGCGGGGATGGAGAGGTTGGAGAATGGCAACAATTCCTCAGACTGTTCATGTTAGGCAAGACCTGGTGTCCAGCCTCTCATGCCAGCTCCTACTCCCAGACCGGCAGACAGGATCTTCAGCCACCATCATGACCAGGCTCCCCATCAGACTCTGGGGCAGGTTGTGAGAGGTCATCGGTAAAACTTGCTCTCTGGCCCCCAAGCCCTGTGGGGGGCATGTGTCCAGCTGACTTTGGAGAAGTCACTGTCCCTGAATTTCATACCCTGGGAGGGAGACCAGACTGCCTCTCCTTCTACAGAACTCATTGCCTCCCAACGTCTTTGCAGAAAGGGCGCTAAGCAGGGCCAAGTCCTAGCAACAAGCAGCTGTGGTGACCTTGAGCTAGTCACTTCCCCTTTCTGGGCCTCAGGTTCCTGACACTTCACCGATACCAGATTAACTCAAAGGGGCAGACTGTGGGATAGTAATTCTGTAATGCCCAGGACTTCCCCTGATCCCCATGCTCAATGATGTATGTTAATCAAATTCCTCACCCTCCCCTACACAAATCCACTTCCAACCTCAGTATCAGGTTGTCAAGGCCCAGGCACCCACCCTACACCAAAGGTCTGCCCTGAAGGCCCCAAGCAAGACCCTTCTTCTCACCATGTAGATGGGGCTCCCCAAGTAGGCTCCCATGACCCCAGCCAGGGCCCCAGCTGCTGCGCTGCGGACAGGGCTCAGGGTGCCTTCAGCCGTGTGCAGGCAGCCCCCAGCTTCAGCCAGCCCGTAGGTGCCCAGCCGGACTCCGTTCATCAGGAACTGGTATAAGAGGGCAGGGGCCAGGCCCTTCTGCAGGGCTGCCAGGCCGTCCACCTTGCCGATGGTGATGAAGGCATGGAAGACGTTTCGGTAGTGTCGTCGGTAGGTCCCGGGGGCCTGCAATTCTCCCTGCAGCTGCATCCTGGTCTTCACCACCTCCAGGGGATTGGTGAACAAACAGGCCCCGCAGGCTGCCAGGCCGCTCATTAAGAAGTCCATGGTGGGACAGCAGCAGCAGGAACTGGCCCAGGGGCAAGAAAGTTAAAATGAGCTTCAGAAACGGAGTCAGAAAATCAGGGGAAAGCCTCAGTTCTAGCAGTCCAGGCTGCAGGAGGTAGAAATGCAGAAGTCTGGAGTCAAGAGTGTCAGGGTCAAATATCAAGAGGTCAAGGGTTAGCTGGAATTTGGGGGTCAGGAGATGGCAAAGAGAGAAGAAATATGAGTTTAGGAGAGTCTGGCGAGAAGGTTATGACAGGGACTTGTTAATCAAGGGATTTGAGGTCAAGGAGGGGCAGAAGCCAGGAGGGCGGCAGGTGGGATGCTGAGGATGGCCGACTATGGGGGCCGGGAGTAGGTGAGGGAAACGCGGAGCTGGGAGACCGGAGCCAGGGAGGAAGGAAAAAGAAAATCAGCAGGAAAAAGAAAATCCAGGAGAAGATCCAGTGGCGTCCCCGGACAGCAACGAGGTCTGGATCGGGGAAGGAAGTCGAGGCTCCGGCCGGGTATGAGCGCCCTCAGGCAGCTGCCGGAGCCCGCAGCAGCTTCACCCCAGGGAGCCTGCGGAGGCCGGGCCGCCACACTCCAATCACTGGAGAGCGACGCCCAATGGGGAGCCTTAGCCGAGAGCCTCAGCCAATCAGCGCCGAGCCGGCTCTGCGGCCAATGGGAGGTGCTCTCGGCGACCCGGCCTCCGGAATCCGCAGAGAGGCGATTGGAATTAACTCTCCCCACCCCGGTACCAGTGCCTGGGTTGCGGACTCGGAGTGCTGGGAGGGGTCCCCGGGGAGCAGAGGTTTTATCACTGGCGGGGAGGAGAGGTTGGACCCTGGGTTACTGGACGGGCGCAGAGGCCGAGTACGGAGGCAGCGGTCCCTCATCTGCATGTTTTGGGCTGTTGCTCTTGCGGGCGGAGGGCTCCCCTCCTTCGCCTTGTATCCCGGGTCATCGCCGGGTGGGGTTGCCAAACTGTAGGTCCACTCCCTTCTCGGTTCAGGCGCCAGGAGAGCCCGGAAACTGCGGCTCTTCCCGCGAGGCAGGTGGGACACACCTGCTGGACGGGACAGATCTCCTTAGGCTTGGTAAAATATTTGTAGGTTCCAGCGCGGGGGTGTGGTGGCTGCGGGCGCGGAGGAAGGGGTCCCGAAGGATGGCGAGGGAACATAGTCACATCCCTACGCTCTTTTGATCCTCACAGCAAACCAGGGAGAAGACCAGACAGGCTAAGTAAGACGGGATTTTGATCCCTGGGCTTAGGTTACACAGGGCCAGCAAGTGGTGGGAGAGGTCCTGAGACTCTGGACTCCCTCCTGTCCTAGTTCGTGAGCCTGGTAATGGTTAATTACGCAAGAACTTCTGAGGAAAGAGACTAGGGAAGCTAGCTGGGAAGGGGTTGAGGGGGGAAGGCTTGGAGAAAGGTGGCAGGAGGATAGGAGATGTCTTCTGGGGCGGGAGGAGGAGGCAAGGGGGCACAGCTCTGTGTGAGGCAGCCACCAAACTTAGACTCAGAGGCCTTTGGAGTTCCAGTTTGGGTCTTCCTGCTTACCAGCTGGACAGCCTTGGGCAAGCTACTTAACATCTCAGAGCCTCCTTTGTAAAATGGGAATGATAATTATTTATTGCACAAACCTGAGTGAAAGTGTTGCATTTTCTCTAGATTCTCAATTATCAGTCTCCCTGTGCCCGTGCGTATCCTGTTCCCACCGCCGGTGAAAGTCCTTGCACCCTTATTTTGGTGACCTCCAAATCACTTCATCTTGAGCTTCATCTCCTGATCCTTGAAGCTTTTTAGCCACTTCCATCCTGCTTTGCTCCTCAGGCATTTACCCTTGTTTCTCATTTGATTAGTAGTTGTTTACTCTGAGTCCTCCAGTACTCTGGGAGTTCTTGGATGCCCCCGGGGCTGGGGGGCTGAGTCTGGGTCTTATCTCCCCAGTGTACTGCTAAATCATTGAGCCTCTGGGTTAGGCAGGAGGGGTGGAGCATATAACGGGGCTTCTCAGGAGAGGCTCTGAAAGGGTCCCCTGAAAATTTCCAAGGAATGCTCCCCAAATGCCTCCACCTGCTGGCTGGGATTGACACCCAGAAAACTGAATTCATCTCTTGGTGAGTGTCGAGCCAAAAGACACAACCAAGCCAAAGAGCGGGAGAAGGAAGGATTTGTAAGTAAGTAAGAACACAGGGGATCTTTCCCAAAGCAGTGTCTCCCGAACAGCAAAATTGGAGACGTTTTAAGCTAAGGATACATGCATATTAGTGAATGGGTTTGGGTGGTGTATGCTTATTCGTGAAGGGGATTGAGCAGAAGAGGAATCAGCATAGAATAGGGGCGAAGGTTGCTAGAGTCCAAGCTTTAGTTGATTGAAGTCTCAAGCATCTGAAGAAGGTTAACATCATTAGGTTCCCACCAGTCTGCGTGTTAGCCCCTAGTTACTTACCAACCTCCACCTGCATGGGGGACCTTGGTTCCTGTAGAACAACTAAAAAGATCAGATTGTTATGCATATCCCTTGAGGAGGACCTAGGACTCTGTTTTATCGCTGAATTGTTGCTTCTTGAATGCTTTTCCTTTGTTCCTGCATTCTTTTGTTCTCCTAAGATCATTAATTACTGAGACCTGTTCTAGGGCAAGCATTGTGGCCAGGCTGAGATCACAAAATGGCTTAGGCCTAAAATGGCTTCTCTTATGTCAAGAAAGCCATGCGGGGTTCTCTTTCTCTGGGACCCCCTACCCTATCTGCTTATAGGATGAGAGTTCATCATTTTTTTTTTTTAAGATGTTGGGGGTAGGAGTTTATTAATTAATTAATTTATTTTTGCTGTGTTGGGTCTTCATTTCTGTGCGAGGGCTTTCTCTAGTTGTGGCAAGCGGGGGCCACTCTTCATCGCGGTGCGTGGGCCTCTCACTATCTCGGCCTCTCTTGTTGCAGAGCACAGGCTCCAGACACGCAGGCTCAGTAGTTGTGGCTCACGGGCCTAGTTGCTCTGCGGCATGTGGGTTCCTCCCAGACCAGGGTTTGAACCCGTGTCCCCTGCATTAGCAGGCAGATTCTCAACCACTGCACCACCAGGGAAGCCCCCATCATTGTTTTAATCTTTGAGTTTATACCAGTGATTCTCAAAGTGCAGTCCCTGGAGCAACAGCAGCAGCACCTGGAGACTTTTAATAGAAATGCAGATTCTCTAGGCCCATCCTAGACCTCCTGCACTGAAGGTGGGGGCCTGACAGGGGCTTAACAAACCATCTAGGTTATTCTGATATGTGCTAAAGTTTTAGAACCACTGCTGAAGGCTTTCATTTTTAATATCCAGATGCCCTACAGATAGACAACTTTTAAAGTGTTATTTTTTAAAAATAAGCTTAATTTTTATTTTTTTAAAAAAATATTTATTTATTTTTGGCTGTGTTGGGTCTTCGTTGCTGTGCGCGGGCTTTCTCTAGTTGCGGCGAGCAGGGTCTACTCTTTGTTGTTTCGGTGGCTTCTCGTTGCGGAGCATGGGCACTAGATGTGCAGGATCCAGTAGCTGTGGCACATGGGCTCAGTAGTTATGGCTCTTGGGCTCTAGAGCACAGGCTCAATAGTTGTGGCTCACGGGCCTAGCTGCTCCGTGGATGTGTGATCTTCCCGGGCCAGGGTTCGAACCCATGTCCCCTGCATTGGCAGGTGGATTCTTAATCACTGCGCCACCAGGGAAGCCCTTTTTCCTGTTTTTTTTTTTTTAACTGGGTTGTTTATTGTTGAGTTTGAGTTATTTGTGTATATTGGATAACAGTCCTTTATCAGATAAGTGTTTTGCAAATATTTACTCCCAGTCTATGACTTGTCTTTTCATTCTCTTAATAGTGTCTTTTACAGAGCAGAAGTTTTTAATTATAATAAAGTCTAACATCAATTTTTTTCTTTCATGGATCATGTTTTTGGTGTTGTATCTAAAAACTTATTGCCAAACCCAAAGTCACCTAGATTATCTCCTATACTCTTAAAAATTTCATAGTTTTGTATTTTACATTTAGGTCCATGATCTTTTTTGAGTGTGAATGATGTCTGTGTCTTTTTTACACATGGATATCAGTTGTTCCAGGAAGTTTTGTTGAAAATACTACCTTTTCTCCATTGAATTGCTTTTGCTCCTTTGTCAAAAATAGGTTGACTCAGGGAATAGAGCCAATATTTTATCATAACTATAAGTGGAATATAATCTATAAAAATTTTGAATCACTATGTTGTACACCCAAAACTAAATCAACTATACCTCAATTTTTTAAAAATTGAAAAAATATCAGTTGACTGTATTTGTGTTGGCCCATTTCCATTGATCTATGTGTCTGTTTTTTGACCAATACCATGCTGTGTTGATTATCATAGGCTGTTATCATTTTATTTCCCCCTGGGTATGAATGTCCTGAGACACGTGTGAGAGGAGTGGAGGGGAAGCACAAAGATGGCCCCAGGTCTGAGAGAGGAGGTGAAACCACAGAGACGGGAGAGTGGACGATGCAGAGGCCTGGAAGGCACGGAGCTGTGCCTCTTCTGCCCCTCTACCTGGGGTGGCCTAGACACCCATAGCTTCATATTGGCTGCCAGGCCCCACACCTGAAGTGCTCACACTCCACCTGGTGGCAGTTGGACAGAATCCTCTATCCTCACATAGATTAGAACCTGCTCGGATTCCCAGAGCAGGCCAGCGTTTCCTCACTGCCCGCTTCCTGATTTATCCCACACCACAGGCAGGCTACCTACCCCTAATAGCTTTCTAGACAGAAAAGAGGGCCTAGGTGTTTTGTACTCCGTGAAGGATTCTACTGGAGTTCAATGTCCTGGCCCTATCAGAGGCCAGTGGGACTCAGCACTTCTTTCATCACTCCTCTCCCATTGGAAGGGATTTTTTTGCATGAATTAAGCTTTGTCCCTGCTTGTGTCACACGCTCACCCCTGAGCCAATCTCAGTAGCTAGGGAAGAGGAAATGTGCTGACTGGCTGCTTCTGGGCCATACATTCCCCCCAGAATGGGCCATGTGGACCTAGAATGATGGAAGGGCGGGTCCCCAAGAGAAAACTAGGTGCTGGTACCAGAAGGTGTGATGGGTGGGGAACTGGTTAAAACTCTTGCCACCCACTCCTCCACCTGCTCAGAAACCTCAGTGCCTGTTCTGCCCTGTCTGGTTGCCTGTGGGGTGGCCTCTACATGTTCCTCCAGCCTCATACTCCTCTTTTCATATCATCTAAGCTTCCCTTTCACAGTTCTCCAGATGGGCCTATTCTCCTCTTCACTGTTTCTCTACCTCCATGGTCTCCCCAGATGGTCACCCATGCCTTGCCTCTTGGCATGGCCAAACTTTACCTGATTTTCCTAACAACCAGGTGAGTGACGTAAGGAGGACTGAAGGAGGGTCAAAGCCACCTGATGTGGAGGTAAAGGGGTGAGATAGAAAGACCTAAGGACTCCTCCAACCTTCCAACAAAGAGTCTTTGGGTAAAATCAAGACCAACCACCTTGAAGCTTCTGGGGCTACTTTGTTAATCATTTTTATTTTTTTAAATGTTTATTTTTTTGGCTGCACCTCACAGCTTGCAGGATCTCAGTTCCCCAACCAGGGATTGAACCCAGGCCACGGCAGTGCAAGCCCGGAATCCTAACCACTAGGCCACCAGGGAACTCCCCTTAATCATTTTTACATTGAAAGTATTTCATTTTGTTTTTCACAAAGATGTTTACTGCAGCATTAATTGTAATGCCAAAAACTGGAAGCTGCCCAAATGCCCTGCACTCGAGAATGAATTACAGCGTTTAAGGTTCTTTCAACAGTAAGTGACAGAAGCTCAGCTCAAACTAGCTTAAGCACAAAAGGGAATTCAGTGGCTCCGGAAACTGAGCAGTCCAAGGGGGTTAAATGATGTCAGGCCCCCTCCATCTCTTGGTTCTGCTTCCCTCCGGTGTGGGGCTCATTTTCTCTCACTATTGACTAGTTTCCTCCATTGTGGGGAAAGGGAGGCCAAGACACAGATTGCTCCAGACTTATATTATTCCTGCTTTGTGACCTTGGAAGAAAGAGAAAGATGCCCTTTCCCAGAGACCCAGGGCAGGACATCCTGGCATGGGTGATTTGCTCATTCCTGGGCCAGTCTCTGTGGCCAGAGGAATGGGATCCTGTGATTGGCTGAATCTGGTTCTGGTGGCCAGGAGGACGTTGCTGTGATTGACCGACCCACCGGAACCACATGGAGTGGGGTGGTGGATGAAGAGTTTCCCAGAAGACTTCTACTGCTGTTACCAGGGTGACAAAATCTAGTTGATGTAATATTACATTCCAGGAAAAATTATAATTACAAAGTCCATGTATGTAGTAACATGGCAAATAGTTATGAAGCAGAAAACAGAATTGAAACTATGATGGCACGTTTGGAAGGTAGAAAAAGAGAAAACTTCTGCTTTGTTGGGGTGGTGGAAGAATGTATCATTATATTAAAAATCTTCTGGGACTTCCCTGGTGGTGCAGTGGTTAAGAATCCACCTGCCAATGCAGGGGACACGGGTGGTTCGAGCTCTGGTCCGGGAAGATCCCACATGCCACAGAGCAACTAAGCCCGTGCACCACAACTACTGAGCCCGAGTGCCGCAACTACTGAAGCCTGCGCACCTAGAGCCCATGCTCCGCAACAAGAAGCCACCACAATGAGAAGCCCGCGCACCGCAATGAAGAGTAGCGCCCGCTCACTACAACTGGAGAAAGCCTATGCGCAGCAACGAAGACCCAACGCAGCCATAAATAAATAAATTTAAATAAATAAATAAATAAATAAATAAAAATCTTCAGTACCTTTGAAAAAATATTTGTACAATAAATAAAAGGTGTTTGTGCAAAAATAATCTGGCACATATCACAGGATACGATTTTCAGAGCTAAGTTTCTTTTCGGAATGAGATGGGGCATAAATAGACAGTGATTTGTATAGATCTGAAATGTCATGCTTTTCATCTTTGTGGTTGCTTTGAGCAGGGGGCCCAATGGAACCTCTTTGTCAGGAGTGTTAGAACATTCTCAGTGTAGCTCCAGTGAACTTTAGTTCCCCAAAACATGCTATCCTGCCTTTGGGAGTAGAGGAAGTCTCTCCCCACCAGGCAGGCAGGTGAAAAGCCTCCAGGTGGGTCTCTGATAAGGACAGAGAGAGGACAAGGAAATAAGCTCAGACGAGCCAGGAAGGACAGGTAAAGGTGCATGGGCAGCCCAGCCCACCTAATTCCTCTTTTTGTGCCCATACCCCCATGCAGAGCTGGGGTGGTTCATGTAGTACCAAGTGCCAACATGTCTGCAGCCGACAACCAGCACTTTGGGGTTATCTTTTTATTTATTTTTCTTTTTGGCCATGCTGTGTAGCTTGCCGGATCTTCCTTCCCCAACCAGGGATGGAACCCGCACCCTAGGCAGTAAAAGCGTGGAGTCCTAACCACTGAACCGCCAGGGAAGTCTCAGTTATCTTTTTAAATGTTATTTTTGTAAGTAGTAAAACTAATAAAGACATTCCTATTTTAGTAAAAACAAAAAACAGGATTTGTTTGGCTACACACATGTATCTAGCTTTCTTGATAGGGTCTCTGAGGCACTCTTGTAGAGATTTCCTCTCCCTGGAAGCCGAAAAGGATCTAGAGGTGAGGGCTGGGAGACTGGATGTCTGGTCCTGGTGTGTGTGTGTGTGTGTGTGTGTGTGTGTGTGTGTGTGTGTGTGAGAGAGAGAGAGAGAGAGAGAGAGAGAGAGAGAGAGATGGGAAACTGGTGAGATCAACAGAATTATGGAAATGGTCTGTAGGAAAGGAGAGCCAGGGAGTAGTGAGTGGGCTGTGGGGAGGATTCAACTCAGTTTGTTCAATTCACCAAAATATTAAGCACCTCTTATTATGTGCCTGAACTTGTTCCAGAATTTTAGGGTATATCAGTGAACAAAAAAGATAAAGATCACACCTCCAGGAAGCTTACTTTCTTCTTTGTAAAATGTCATCATTTATTTATTGACAGGAAGCTCACTTTCTAATGTGTATGTAGCTATAAACATACTATGTCAATTTAATAGTAATACACTATATGCTATGTTATAAGGCATGATTGCTATGGGAAAAAAGGCAGGTCAGGAATTTGGTGTGATGCAATTTTAAAGAGTGGTAGGGCAGCTTCACTGAGAAGGTGATATTTGAGAAATGAGGTGAGGGAATCTTTCATGGGGATGTCTTGGGAAGGGGGTCTCCAGGCAGAAGACACAGCCAGTGCAAAGGCCCTGGGGCAGGAATGTGCCTCAGAGGAGAGGTTTAGGTTCATTGTTGGACCTTGTCTTTTACTCTGAGGAAAAATGAGTTAAAACATATGTTTTATCCCAGTTTTCTGGCTTTTCTTCTTAGTGTTTTGTTTGGAGTGTGTGTGTGTGTGTGTGTGTGTGTGTGTGTGAGAAAATCTGGCAAAAGCAGGCACCTGGGCGTGGGCAAAGGCCCCCTGAGTTCCTAACTGCCCTTGCATCTTCCTCTCATTACCCTACTTCCCAGGCTGAGGTGTGGCTCATTCCGCCCCCTCAGTTGTTTTTATGACACACTCTGAGCCCTGGGAACTCAGCTCTTCAATCACAGAGCAAATTAGAGGTGAGAGGGACCCCTGCCCACTGCCCCCGCCCCCAGGGGTACCGACTCCCAGCCAGTCAACATCAAAGCCTCCCAGGGGGACAGGGAGAGTCAGGGGCTGGGACCCTGAGAGACAGGGACTGAGAATGGGGAGCAGGCAGGGGGCCCAGCAAAGGGCATATCCACCTGGGGTGCACCGAGATCTCACACTGACCCCTTGGTCCACTACACACACACGCTCGCCCGACACAATGGCCGGGTGGGGCTGAGGAACTGGCTTCCTCTGCGGAGATCTCAATCTGGGCCCTCAGTTCCCACCCCAGAAACACAGGAACAGACCATCAGAGACCTGGCCCCGTGTTCCTTGCTCCAAGGGGCAGGCAGGACGGGCTGAAAATAGAAACCGCTTCCAAAAAGATAAAGGTAAATTTACGGAGGGGGAAACCGGGGCGGGCGGTGGGGTCCCTTGGTGTGAAATAATGGGCTGACTCACCCCCAGGGGACAGGTTGGATGCGAAAGGGACAGGCTGTCATGCGAGGTGTGGAAGAGATGGTCAGACACGCCGTCGAGGGACACACACCCCATCCCTCAGCGATCCAAAGGTGTCTGGAGCCCACGCCCTCCTGCCAGCCCAGCCAGTGCTATTGCCACCCTGCCCTCACCCCCACCCCTGTCCACCCCCGGCCGCTGTCCACACAGCAATGCGGACCCAGGACAGAACGTGCACATACAACGTGCACAAACAGCCCACTCTCCACGGCTGAGTTTCATCCTTTCCCCAGACTCTGTTATCCTCCGAAACCCAGCATTCGGGGTCCCTCACATCTTCCAGAGCCCCAGTGTGCGCATGTGGAGTGTGGTGTGGTTTGGGGGGGGTGTCCGGTTGGGAGGAGGATCCGATTCCTGTTTCCTGCCCCTACTCACTCGGCCCCGGGAGGTGACCGAGAGTGGAGAGGCCTCGAGGGTGAGTGCTTGGGCCGAGTACCTGGATCCCTGCGAGAGGCCTGAGTGGGGGGCGGGGGAAGGAAGTTAGGGCAGGTACCTGAGGGGGACAGGGATCTCTGAGGGGGGCAAGGCTGGGGAGGAGCTGGCCAGCTGGCAAGGCTACTGCCCGGGGTCACCTAAGGAGCTTCCTGCCAGAACACAGAGGCCATTGAGCTGCAAGACTCCCAGCCTACAGCTCCCAGCCCCCACCCTGCATCATTTCTCAAAAACCAATCTGGGGCCTGGAGGGATCTGACTCTCCTGCTGACTCCACAGGGGAGTTTGGGGGCGCCAGGTCTCCCAGCCCGGACCTTGCTGCCTTCTCAGGATTACAGCGCCTTCCCGACGGGAAGAAGTGAGCCCAGGCCCCAGCATCTTGGCCCCATTGGTCCTCACCTTTAGTCTGGCCTCCTGACCACCCTCTAGGCATCCTGGCAGGACCCAGGCTTCCACCGGGGCCTCTCTTCAGGACCAGGTGGGGGGCTGGGAGACAGGCAGGGATGAGGATGGGGCAGGAGAGACCATGCCGGGGCCTCCTGGTTTCTTGGAGTCAGAGGCTCCAGGAATCTTCATGGCAGGAAAAGGAGACTAAAAATAATCCGGAAAGGGAGAGTCCGGAGAGAGGAACTGGGAAATGGGGGCGGAGGGCCCGTTGGAGCAGGGAAATAGTGATGCATCTCTCACGGCCCAGGCATGGGCGGGCGCGCAGGCAGACGCACACCGCACATACGCCCCACACGACAGCACAGAACACACACACCCTTGCAGCCCCATCTCACACAACACACTAGACACACTGTGTACTCCACTCTCCCACTGCATACTCGCGTGTAACAGATACACTCTGAAACACAGCATCCAACACCCCATTCATGTAGCACTAGAAACACACCATGTCCACTCACGCTTAAACCACACACGCAAACCTCCACAGCACACACTACAGACACAAAACACAATAAATCAGGTAGACACATAGCGGCTCTACCGGCATACCCCATTTCCCTTACTGATCCAGTTCTCTTGCACCCCTCCCGCAGCCTGGGTCTCTACCCAGGTGCCCCAACTCTGGCCTCACTGTCTCCTCTGGCCTGACTGGGGCAGCAGAGGCTGAAAGACAGAGCACAATGGAGGCTGGGGGTGCCAGGGAGGGTTCAGAGTCCTCAGGGGATGGAATAAGGAGGGGTGAGAGGTAAAGGGAGAAGACAGTGGGAATGGGAAGAGAGGAAGTGTACCCGCCTTCCCTCCTGACTCTGAAATCTTGGCTTATTTACTTGCAAACATTTCTGCTCACAGGCCTCAGTCTACTCCTGGGCACTAAGGGTCTCTCCTCCTGCCCCTCTTCCTCAGGGGATGACTCCAGCAGTGTACCCCACTCCTTGGAAGAGCTCAGAGGAAGATGTCAGCTCAGTCTCTTCCTGCAGCAACACCCCCTACCCAGAAGCCCCCTCGGATCATCCGGCCCCGCCCCCCTTCTCGCCCCCGGGCTGCCCAGTCCCCGGGGGCGCACCACAACGGCTCCTCTCCACAAGAATTTCCCCTCACTGCCAATGAGGCACCAACCCTGATGTGCACCCCCATCTTCTGGGAGCCCCCAGCCTCGTCCCTCAAGCCCCCAGCCCTTCTGCCCCCGTCAGCTTCTAAAGCCAGCCTCGACTCCCAGACTTCCCCAGACTCGCCTTCCGGCACCCCCAGCCCAGCGTCCCGGCGCTCCATCTCCCCAGAACCTGCTCCCCGGTCTCCAGTGCCCCCACCCAAACCCTCCGGGTCACCCCGAACACCTTTGCCCCTGCTCCACTCGACCCGGGCCCCTGGCCAGGATGGCTCTGCCTCGGCCACAGGCACCGTGCGGAGACTGGCTGGCAGGTTCGAATGGGGGGCTGAAGGCAGGGTCCAGGCTCCAGATGCCCTGGAGCCGGGTCCTCCCGGGGGACTGGATGTGAATGGGGAGAGAGAGACCGCCCAGGGCATCCTCGCTGGGAATGGGTCCCAGGAGAACGGCACTCCAGGTAAGCCCGGGCTGGCTCAATCCGGCTCCTCTTCTTTGTTTTCAGGGCTTTGGGTACTTTAAGGGGCTACTTTTTTTTTTTTTTTGCGGTATGCGGGCCTCTCACTGCTGTGGCCTCTCCCGTTGCGGAGCACAGGCTCCGGACGCGCAGGCTCAGCGGCCACGGCTCACGGGCCCAGCCGGTCCGCGGCATGTGGGATACTCTCGGACCGGGGCACGAACCCGTGTCCCCTGCATCGGCAGGCGGACTCTCAACCACTGCGCCACAAGGGAAGCCCAAGGAGCTACTTTTTAAAAACTGGATTCCATGTTTGGAAAATCTGGTTTTCAGATTTCGGGGGGTTTGAAGAGAGTCAGGGTAGAGGGGATAGATGCCTAGGGCTGACCTCCACGTTCCTGCTGCTGGGCAGGTTAAGGAGAGGGCGGAGGCCTGGGGAGGGTGGGTGTCCTAAGGATGCCCCTGTCTCCCACAGATGCTGCGCTGGCCTGCCCTCCCTGCTGCCCTTGTGTCTGCCACGTAGCCCGGCCCGGCCTGGAGCTCCGATGGGTGCCACTGGGGGGCTATGAGGACGGCCCCAGGGCACCCTGCCGGGCCTCCCCGCTGCGGACCTCCCGCTCCCGCCCCAGCCCTCCAAGCCTCAGCCAGCCCCCAGTCGTCCTCACGTCCTACCGCTCCACTGCTGAGCGCAAACTCCTGCCACCCCTCAAGCCCCCCAAACCAACTCGGGTCAGACAGGACGTCACCAGCTCTGGGGACGCCCCACAGGCAGATCTCGATCTGCCCTCCGAAGATGGAATCCAAACAGGTACAGGGCCCCCGGGGAGTGGAACTCTGGGCTGGGAAGGAGCCTCTGGGCTCCACGGGGTGGAGGTGGACCCCCAGCGGGCCCTGGGCTTCTTGTTCCTCCACCAGCTGCTGCTCTGGGACTGACCGGAGTTGTAGTTTTTATAGTAACAGTCTCTGCTGGGCGGGAGTCAGGAGTCCTGGGCTGGGGATCCTGGAGGCTTGCTCTCTTCTCTCTGGATTCTCTCTCTAGGGGACAGTCCCGATGGCGCCCCTCAGAACGATCCTCCAGCCACCGCGGAGGGCAGGTACCGAACACTCCCACCCTTATTCCTACCTGAGAGCAGACTAACCTTCGGGTCCACCTGAATCCCACCCCCACAAGTGTGGAGTGAAGAAGGCCTAGGCCTCTAGGGACAAGCAGTGCTGGTTTCTAATCCCAGCTCTGTCCCTTATCAGCTGTGTGACCTTATACAAGTCACTTAACCTTTCTGGGTCTCAGCCGCCTCACCAGTAAAATGGGGGTAAACATACCAAATACTTCATAAAGTTGTTGGGGTCTGATATTGGTGACGAGCCAGGGCCATAATAAACCATTTTAGTTCCCCCACTTTGAGCTGCTATCGAAATTATTGTCTGCGAATCCATGTACCAACCAGGAACATCTCTCCTGTGCTATCTGGGCCTGTTAATCATTTCACCACCATTATCAGAGTTAATCTGAGGCCATCCATTTATTCAACAAACATTTACTGGAGTTTATTCTCCCGGGCTTTTACTTTGGGTGAAAGGGTGCATGGTGGTGCTGATGACCAGAACAGAGCGGGGAGGTGTAAGAGCTGGGTTTGCCCATGTTGAGTTGTACCGAAGCACCCATAGGACATTCCAGACAATGGTCATTCCATGAGAGCCCTGGAGATGGAGGCTTGGAAGTCTCCGGTGCACAGTAGTTGAGACTGCAGGAATGGATGGGGCCCACTGAGTACAGGGCCTCACATACAACAGGCATATACAACGATCCGGGGTTTGGTCACAGTCCCTGCACACAACCTGCAGGCACGCCGTGTACCCCCTTACACTATCACGTGAGGAGCACTCCATCCCTTTCTCTTTCCACAGGGAGGATGAGGAGCTGGAGGAGCTGAAGGGGCAGAACTGGGAGCTGCCCCTGCAGGACGGTGAGGGCCTCTGCACCTGGGGCGTCCCTGCTGAGACCGTCAAGCGGTGGGCAAGGGTTCCGGGGCACCGGACTTCGCTGATGTGCGACATCTGCTCTCCAGAACCCCTGTACCAGACCTATCGCGCAGCCGTGCTGTCAGAGGAGCTGTGGGGGGTCAGTGAGGACGGAGGACCCTCTTCAGCAAATCCTGGGGAAGCTCCCCCCTTCGCCCGGCCCCCCGGACCTCGCAACACGCTGTGGCAGGAGCTTCCGGCTGTGCGAGCCAGCGGCCTCCTGGACACCCTCAGCCCCCAGGAGAGGCGCATGCAGGAGGTGGACGCACCTGGGGTCGGGCGCGGCAGTGGGGGGGGCGGGGGCGGGGAGGAGCTTGGGACCCGGCGCCTGGGCTGCCTGGGAGCTGGGCTTTCCATTCTGGCCCTGCTGTTCCTCCTCAGAGCCTGTTCGAGGTGGTGACATCCGAGGCCTCGTACCTGCGCTCCCTGCGGCTGCTGACCGACACCTTTGTGCTGAGCCAGGCGCTCCGGGACACGCTCACCCCCCGGGATCACCACACCCTCTTCTCCAACGTGCAGCGCGTCCAGGGAGTCAGTGAGCGGTCAGTGGGGCCGCCACCTCTCCGCAAGCGGGCCTCGGGAGGAAGCACTCCTCAGCGCTCTCCTGTCCCCGGGTCTCCCCTCCAGGGCCCCCTTAGTGCCCAGCCCTTCCCTCGAGAAGCCGGGACACCTGGCTCTCTGCCCGCCTCCATTGCTTGTCGCCCACTCCTCCAGGTTTCTAGGGAAGTTACTGTCCCGTGTGCGCTCTTCCCCCCACATCAGCGACCTGTGCGACGTGGTGCACGCCCACGCCGTGGGGCCTTTCTCCGTGTACGTGGATTACGTCCGGAACCAGCAGTATCAGGAGGAGACGTACAGCCGCCTGATGTGAGCGTCCCAGGGGCGGGGCCACGTCACCAGTGCTGGCGGGAGATGGGGAGCAGGGTCGGGGTCCAGGCCAGGGCAGGTTGCGGGGAGATCGGGGCCTCGAGGCAGACGCCAGCCTGCGCCTGCTTCTACAGGGACACGAACGTGCGCTTCTCCGCGGAGCTGCGGCGGCTGCAGAGCCTCCCCAAGTGCCAGCGGCTCCCGCTGCCGTCCTTCCTGCTGCTGCCCTTTCAGCGCATCACGCGGCTCCGCATGCTGCTGCAGGTACCCGTCCTGGCTTGGGCCCTTTTCGGCCCCACCAACCCCGTTGGAGAGCTCTCCCCAGGGGCCTCCTGCCCCGCCATCACCATTTCCCAGCCCACCACAAACACAAGAATCCCCTAAGTCCGCCATCACCATTTCCCAGCCCACCACAAACACAAGAATCCCCTAAATCAGGACTCCTAATCAGGGCCTCTCCATCCAGGACCCACCAAACCCTACCTGGAGCTACCCAAATGTTTCAAGGGGCCGTCTGGGTGCAGGAAAAGAGCCTCTGGCTAGAGGCCTGAATTCTAGCTTTAACTCTGCCACTAACTGGCTGAGCGACCTTGGGCAAGTCCCTTTTTCTCTCCAGGTCTCAGGGGGAATGTGGTGAGTGGTCTTTGAGGTCCTCTCAGTCCTGCCTTTGACCGTATGCCTTCCCAGTGGGGTGATATCACCCTCAAGGAGGAAAAAACTCGTTCTTTGGGGGGCGAAAAAATCTTCAATATTCCAATGGTTTGTGGTACTCCAAAGGGCCGGGGTGTATAAATAGATACACAGTATATTTGTGGTATTAAAATTTGATGGGGGCGGGGAGAACAATTAGGGAAAAAATATCTAAAAAGACGCCTTAGTGGGTTGATACTGAAAAAAGGGGTGAGAAACACTCTTCTGTTGCAGAGTAGAAACTTCTCCCTAAACTAGGTCGCCTGATGTGGGGATCTCAATGTGAAGAGTCCCCAACTAGATCATCAGTGCCCTTGCCTTATTCAGCTTTATATATCCCCAGTGTAGACAACACCAATGTAATAATGATGATGATATTAATCATAATAGCTCAACAACTCTTGGGTGTCTGTTCTAGACATGGTTCTAAGTGCAATACGCTCCTTTAACCTTACCAACGACTATGTGAGGGTAGGAACTATTATTGACCCCACCTTATAGATGAGGAAACTGAGGCTCAGAGAGGTTAAATAACTTGCCACAGGTCACACAGATAATAATTGATGGAGACAAACTTTAAATCCAGGCACTCTTAACCCCACGCTATATTGTTTGAACTGATAGCTGTGGTTAATAATTATTAAAATAATAGCAATCCTCTTTTCAGCATTTACTATGTCCCAAAGACTATGCTATGTACTTTATGTATATTTGCTTGCAGAATCCTCACAACAATGCTAATGGTTTGGAAGGTGGGAGTTATCCCCATTTTACAGATGGGGTAACTGAGACTCAGAGAGGTAACCTGACTTGCTCAGGGTTATGCAGACAGCGAGTGGTGAGGCTGGTTCCCCAGCCCTGTGAACCCCCAAATGCCAAGCCAGGCAGGGTCCTCTGAGCTGCATCCCCTCTGAATCCCAGAGCCACAGCGCAGGGGCCCAATTACCCTTCTTCCTCATCCCCAGAATATCCTGCGCCAGACAGAGGAGGGGTCCAGCCGCCAGGAGAATGCCCAGAAGGCTCTGGGTGCTGTCAGCAAGGTTGGAGGGGATGCTGGGGCTGGAGGAGGTGAGGAGGCGGTAGGGAGGGATGGAAGGGGTGGACGGGAGGAGGGGTGGGTGACTTGGCTCCCCTCACCCAGATCATTGAGCGGTGCAGCGCCGAGGTGGGGCGCATGAAGCAGACAGAGGAGCTGATCCGGCTCACGCAGAGGCTGCGCTTCCACAAAGTCAAGGTTAGATCCTGCCCAGGCTCCCTGCTTCCCTTTCCCCACGGTGCTGGTGCTGCAGGGAAGTCAGAACTTCCTCCCTGCTTCCTCACAGGCCCTACCCCTGGTCTCCTGGTCCAGGCGCCTGGAGTTGCAGGGGGAGCTGACGGAGTTAGGATGCAGAAGGGGGGGTGTGCTCTTCGCCTCCCGCCCCCGCTTCACCCCCCTCTGCCTGCTGCTCTTCAGTGACCTGCTGCTCATCACTCAGCCCAAGAGGTGGGTCTCCGGGAGGGAGGGAGCCCAGGCAGGATTCCAACTGGACCTCTGCTCGCCCTCTGAACTTCCTCTTCCCTGGGCAGCGGTCAGCGGCTACAGGTTCTGGACTATGCCCATCGCTCCCTGGTCCAGGCCCAGCAGGTCCCGGACCCATCTGGACCACCTACGTTCCGCCTCTCCCTTCTCAGCAACCACCAGGGCCGTCCCACCCACCGGCTACTCCAAGCTTCATCCCTGTGAGTTGTGTCTCCTTCAGAAAACACCCTGGGGACCCTCACCTGACCTCTCCGAGTCCACCACCCTCCTCCCTAATCTCTCTCCTCCGAAGCCCCTGCCTAACTAACCCCCAGGAGGATCTCCCGGGCCAACTGTGACCCTTCCCTATATTCCCACCAGATCAGACATGCAGCGCTGGCTGGGAGCCTTCCCTACCCCAGGCCCCCTTCCCTGCTCCCCGGGCACCATCTATGAGGACTGTGGTGAGTGTTCCCTAGAGGGGAGGAGGGAAGGAAAAGTGAGTCTTCAGGGGAATATGGGGAGAAGCTAAAAAGAGTCTGGATCCCACTGTAATGTTACCCGCCCCGACCAGACTGTTCCCAGGAACTCTGTTCAGAGACTTCCACACCTGCCAAGACTGAGGGACGGAATCTGGAGTCCAGGGCTCCCCTCAAGCACCTACACAAGAGTCCCGAAGGTGAGAGATTCTTTTACTTATTCATTCAATAAATATTTATTAAGCACCTATGAGGTGCCACTCACTGTTCTCGGCACCAGTGAACCAAACACACAGATATTCCTGCCCTGCTGGACTACACATTCTAGTGGAGGAGAAACAAGTAAATAAGTAACATATATACAAGGGAATATTACTCAGCCATAAAAAGAAACAAAATTGAGTTATTTGTAGTGAGGTGGATGGGCCTAGAGTCTGTCACACAGAGTGAAGTAAGTCAGAAAGAGAAAAACAAATACCATATGCTAAGCATATATATGGAATGTAAAAAAAAAATGGTTCTGATGAACCTAGGGGCAGGACAGGAATAAAGACACAGACGTAGAGAATGGACTTGAGGACACGGGGAGGGGGAAGGGTAAGCTGGGACGAAGTGAGAGAGTGGCATGGACATATATACACTACCAAATGTAAAACAGATAGCTAGTGGGAAGCAGCCGCATCGCACAGGGAGATCAGCTCGGTGCTTTGTGACCACTGAGAGGGGTGGGATAGGGAGGGTGGGAGGGAGGGAGACGCAAGAGGGAGGGGATGTAGGGACATATGTATACACATAGAGCTGATTCACTTTGTTGTACAGCGGAAACTAACACCACATGGTAAAGCAATTATACTCCAATAAAGATGTTAAAAAAAAAGATAAGTAAGTAAATTATACTGTCTGAAGGTGGCTAAGTGCTGTGGGAAAACGAAAGTGGGGCAGAGTTAAGGGGGTCAGGAGTCCCGGGGTTGGGCAGGCTTCCATGTTTAAGTAGGGAGGTTGAGGGGGACCTTGTTGAGGAGGCACCATGTGAGCAGTGACTTGGTGGAGGTGAGGCATTTAGGCACATGGTGTCTGGGGGAAGAGTGTCCCAGAGGGAGGCAGGAGTCAGGCTGGTGTGTTTGAGGAGCAGTAAGGAAGCCAGTGTGGCTAGAGGGAGTGAGGAAAACGGGGAGAAGCAGATGACATCGTAGGCGTAACGGGGACCAGATCACGTGGGTCCTCGTAGGTTCCTGTAAGGAGTCTGGCTCTCACTCTGAGTGAGATGAGCAGTCAACGCAGGGCTTGACAGAGGAGGGAGCCCGATCCTCTTTTCTTTTTTTTCTTTACCTTTTTATTTTATATTGGAGTATAGCCTATTAACAATGTTGTGATAGTTCCAGGTGCACAGCAAAGCGACTCAGCCATACATATACATGTATCCATTCTCCCCCAAACTCCCCTCGCATCCAGGCTGCCACACAACACTGAGCAGAAGGACCCCGACCCTCTTTGATGTTGATGTTTCCTCTACCTCTAATGGCCTTTTTACCAATTCTCCAAGGCTTCTCCACTAATCCCTGCACCCGCCATGACCTTCAGGCATTAGAACCCACTGGGCCTCCTCTCTGTCCTGACCTGCTCCCTGCCCCGGTCCCACTTAGGCCCTTGTCTCTCTTTCCCCAGGCTGGCTGAAGGGGCTTCCTGGGGCCTTCCCTGCCCAGCTGGTGTGTGAAGTCACGGGAGAACATGAAAGGAGGAAGCACCTTCGTCAGCACCAGAGGCTCCTGGAGGCTGTTGGGCCCTCTTCAGGCTCCCCCAGTGCCCCCCAACCCTAATGCAGGCCGGGGGGATGGGGTGGCGGCACAAGTTGGGACAGCTGGCAGCCTGGCACAGAGGAGACAAAGTCCATCCATCCATTGGATTTGCTGTCAGTGGAAACGCTACCTCAGTGGCAACCAGTAGGGACCGAGCTTCAAGACTGGGCAGCCAATGAAAACAGGGCCGTCTGAGCCCACGCACAAGGGAGAATGAAGATGGCTTGAGTGGACTGCCAGTGGAGACAGGCTCCATGCAGAGTGGCCAGTGGGTGCTGAGCTGGCTGAGCCTCTGGCCAGTGAGTATCCCTGCTATGCTCACAGCCAAGAAAGAGGAAGCTAGGTCAGTGCAGCTAAAAGAGGGCTGCACTGGAGATAAAGTCCTGGGATAAAATAGCCAACAGCAGGGACACATCCAGCCAAAGAAGATGGTGATCTGGGCCCGAGAGACCGGTAGGAACCCTGCTTGGTGCTATAGCAACGACCGTCTTGCCTTTTGAGTCTGGGAAGTGTTAGATTCCATTCCTGGGGTGCCTCCTGTGTCCTCTTAAGCCACTTCCTCTCTTCTAGAAGAATCCAGAGTGTGTATCTCAGAGAATCTGTGTGTGTGCATATGTCTGTATATGTATCAAGGAAGGTGATTCTGCTGAACATGATGTGTGTGATGTCTTGCCCCCTTCCCAGATGATTGAATCCTCTGTTTCTCCCCTCACTCCCCATTTTTCCTATTAGTCTCCTCAGGAAAGACACTAGGTCTGAGCTCCAGAGGAGAATGTGCTGGGTGTGGTTGGCAGCCAGAGACCAGAGCTGGGGATGAGAGGCCAGGGTTCCATGACAGTTGGAGGAAGATATTGTGGAGCAGCCAAGCAGCCTGGCAGAGGAGTCCAAGGGGCTGAAGATGGCCAGTAACTGGGGTCCAAGGCCTCCTGAAGCCTGCAGGCCCTTCTCCTTGCCCAAAGCTTGGCCTCCATAATCCCTACCTGCAGATCCTCCAACCTGAACTATAACTAGCCATTCAGTCTCAGCCTTGGGCTTCAGACTGGCTCTGGGTCCCAGGGTTGAGTGAAGAAACAGGAGCTGTGGATCTCGGGCCAGCTGAGCCTCTAGGGCTTTCTTGCCTTCATCCTGATCCTTTCACAGAAACACTGGGCCAAGCAGTGGGGAGAGAACAGAGAACCAGCATTACTGCCTAATCCCACCCAGAGCATCTGCTTCCAGATGAGAAACTTCCTCCACACAATGCCAGAAGGAGGTGAAGAATGGAGACAGAGCAGAGCAGACAGTTGCTGGCAAGTGGGGGCCCGGGCCTGGCACAAGGTCGTCCCTGAGCTAAGCCATCACACCTTCCCTTCAGCTCATGCATGGCAACTTGCCCAGGACAGAAACTGCCACACCGACCACTGGAGGTGCAAGGACTCTGGGAGACTGAGCGGGAGAAAGGCACTGGCATTTGGCATGTCCATGACTTTGGAGATTCACCTAGCACAGTGCCTGACATATGAGAAACCCTCAATAAATGGTGGAGCTGCATTGAGGCGCTCCTGGGAGCATGCTTAAAGGAGCATGTGGTTTCCAAATGTGACTTTATTAGGGGGGAGGGGCTGGTTGAAAAGGGATCCTTTGAGAGCAGGGGTCAGCTCTGCTGGGAACTGGGGCTTGGAGACCAGGTGCAAGGCGTGTTGGCGCACTCATAGCTCCTGAGGGATCTATGGCGGTGTGATGGGAGGAGGGTTGCAGGTGCTGAAGCAGAGAGCTGCTGCAGGTTGGGGAAGAGGACAGGCAGAGCCAGGTATGGATGGGGCTCTGGCAGGGGATGAAGATGCAGCAAGAAGGACACAAAGGGCAATCAGTCAGCAATAAAGATCCTTTACTGACCAGCCAAGCATCTCTGTGTCTAATTCATTTCAATTCTACACCTATTTATTGGGTGCCTTCTATGTGCCAGGCACTCTTCTAGGATCTGGGGACACAGAGATGAAACAGACAAAGGCCTTGACCTCAAGGAGCCTACATTCTGGGGGAGCAGGTGGGGGGAAGTTACTAAGTAAACAAGTTAGTAAGAAAAGATCAGGTAGCAGTGAATGCTATGAAGAAAATACAGCAAAGGCTATGTTACAGAGTGCCGTTTGTGTGTGTCTGTGTGTGTGTGTGGCTTTGGGGAAGACCCTGGAGGAGGTAACATTGAGCTGAGACAAGAAGAGAGCATCTGGGAAGAAGATCTGGGCAAAGAGCACGCTAGGGGTGGTCTCAAGGGAATTGAAGTCCAGGAAGAGAAGGCAGCGGTCATGGGGACGGAGCTGGCCTACAGGCTCCTTCCTTTCCTGGTGCGGGATTTCCTCCACAAAAACTCCCCTCTTCCTCTGACATAGTCAGAGACAGACAGACACACATCCAGAGGCAGACACAAAGCTGCACATGTGCCCCATATATGTCCCATCTCAACTCCTCACTCCCTCCCCGACTCCTGCCACTTAAGGAAGCCTCCAGGCTCCAAGTCAGAGGTTCTAACATTGGGCTGATGGGGAGATGGAGACCAGTCAAAAATTGTTTGGGGGAAGTAAGGACACAAAATACAACCACATGTTCCAAAGGGACGGAAAGACAGGGAGTGAAGGGGACTGTCGTGTTTCTGTTATCTCAGAGGCCCCTTTCCATTTTGGGGTGACCTGAGTGTGTGTGTGTGGTCCTGGAGGGGTCTGCATTCTGCAGGCCTGTTGGAGAGGGTAGAGGGGCATGAAAGAGGCAGATGTGAGGGAACGAGGATCGCCAGTAGCATGGAGAAAGTGGATGGGAGAAGTAACGGGGCCCTGGTAAGATAGACAGAGAAAATGGAATAATGGATGGTGGGGGTGGGGGAAGGTACGGGACGTCCCTGGCAGTCAGAGGGTAAGAGTCCGCACTTCCACTGCACGGAGCGTGGGTTTGATCCCTGGTTGGGGAACTAAGATCCAGCACGCCTCGCAGCATGCCCCCCCCCCAAAAAAAGAGGGGGTACAGGTGGCAGTAAGTAACTTAGTATTAGTTCCCCTAAGCTCCCTCCCTCCCTTTCCTGAACACCCTCTACCAGGCATCCACTTCTCTGTGTACAGCCTTCTCCTGATGTCCATCATCCTCTCCATCCTGTGTTGCTCCTCCCCTTTCTTGCCCCTCTGGCTGCCTTCTGCAATTTCCTTGTAGGTGTGGCATGAGGACCCATGGGAGGAGAAGTCTCTCTCAGTGCTGCCCTGTCTGGCATTCCAGGCACGGTGGTGTTACTAACATCCCAGGTGGTAGAGAGGTACACTGACTGGCTTGGGGCATCCTGGAGCTGCCATTGCCCCATTCCTTCATATTCTATCATTCTGGGGAGGTGGAAGAAACAAACATTTTTACAGGCTTAGGAAAGGCTCACGTGTGTCTCAGACCTGGCGGAGGTGACTGGGGAGACAGACTGGGGAAGCTGGGCTCTGGTTGCGAGGCTTTCTCTGAATCAGTATGTGCTCTCTCCACCCGCAGCCCTGCTCCTCATATTTGTGGCCTCCATATTTGGGGAGTCGATGATAATGCAGATAGGATAGGGCTCCGACCTCCCTTTGCGCTGGCCCTTCTATGGGCTCTGGGTCAACATCCTTATGGCCATTGTTGCAGGTGAGGCTGGTTGCAATCATGACCTCAAGCAACAGGTGTTTGAGAGGAGCCCGCTTCTCCCCACAGCCTGCTCATTAGCGTTCTCTCCTTTTAGCCCCACCGACCCCTCCAGCCCACTTCCTGCGATCCATTCCACAGCCCTTCAGTCTGGCTCTCTGTCCATCCCTGAAAGCTTTTCTCTCTCCGTCCTTCCTCGCAGGGCTCGCATCTCGTCAGCTACAGTGGTATCTGCTGGCTCCTGTCCTCCGTGTTGGCCAGTCGCCCAGGCAGGCATAGCATCCCGGTACAGGAGTACCTCTCCTCCGACAGCGTCTCCAGAGAACTCCCGGAGGCCGCCCCGTCCTGGCTCCCCAGTACGCCCTCTCCAAACTACCCGCTCTCCACCCTCCAGCGTCCCGAGAGCGCCCCAGGCCATAACAAGGGAAGCAGAGGGGCAGAACTCCCCGAGGATTCACTGGGACCCAACCCGTACTCCCCTCACCCCGGGGCGTGACCAGGACCCTCCATGGCCCCGCCCCCCGGGATTGGCCCCGCCTCCAGGCCGAGCTCCGCCTCTCCCCTTGAGGCTGAGCTTTCACTCTCCCTGCGGTGGACCCAGACCTACTGGACGAGGAGAGCTTCCCGCACCCGGCCTTAGCAGGACATCTGGCCAGGCTCGGTCTCCTGCTTCCGCCCCCACGGAGGAATCCTCACGAAGTTGAGGTGCAAGCTCTTGGTCTGCAGTCAACCGCACGCCGACGCTCCCTCCCCGCGCCGACCCGCCGAACTCTTGCTGTCGCCCCGCCTTCCCAGGGCAGGCGTTTAGCAGATTATCAACTTCGGACCCTGTTGGTCACCTAGGCGCTCAGCTCCCGAGCATCGGAGGCCGGGTTGGCATTTTTCATCGGTCCCTGCACGCACCTCTGTCACTGGGAACTCAGCCTTGCCTTGATGCTTTTCCAGATTCACAAAGGGAGGCAACCTTGAGTTTAGCCGACTCTAAACCAAGAATGCATAGAGGCAGCCTGTCTGTGTCCTTCAGTTTATTGCCCAGGCCACAGAACTACCCTGAACCCTGGTCCAGAGAGCTCAGAAGCATTTTCTTTTGGGGAGGAAACTGATTCATTTCTGAAAATTTGTTTTCTATTCATATTTGGGGTGAGAAGAAACAAAGTAGGCTGAGAAGAGATGAGAATCAGAGAGAAGAGCTGACAGGTGTTGGGGAAATGTCAATTAAAACCAGTAAACATTTCCTGAATCTCAGCTAAGTGCCCAAATCAAAAGGAGGATGGAATGGAGAAAGAGGAAGACAAAGTGGGTTAGAGAGAGAGAGAGAGAGAGAGAGAAGAAACATAGGAGGGAGGGCTTGTAATGCAGGGGTCAGATCTGGCCTGCAAAGGCAAAGAGGCCTTGGATTCAGGAGCAGGACCAGAGACTGATTTTCCATAAAGCTAATATTGCTGATTTTTTTCCAGGATGCTTTGAATATACCCAAAACTCTCGAGTGAGACTGTCCAGATTCAAATGCTGGCTCTACCACTTATTAGGTCTGTAACCTTAGCCCTGGTTCGATCCCTGGTGGGGGAAGATCCCACATGCCGCAGAGCAACTAAGCCCGTGCGCCACAACTACTGAGCCTGCGCTCTAGAGCCCGAGAGCCACAACTACTGAGCCTGTGCTCTAGAGCCCACGAGCCACAACTACTGAAGCCCGCGTGCCTAGAGCCCGTGCTCCGCAACAAGAGAAGCCACTGCAATGAGAAGACCACACACCACAACAAAGTGTAACCCCCGCTCGCCGCAACTAGCGAAAGCCCGAGTGCATCAACAAAGACCCAACGCAGCCAAAAATAATTAATTGATTAATTAAAGAAAGAAAGAAAGAAAAATTAGAAACTGGCCATTTGTTTTCCAAAGTGTCTGTACCATTTTGCATTCCCACCAGCGATGTATGAGAGTTCTGGTTGGTATCCTGCCCTGTGTCTTGGCCAGTACTTGGTGTTGTCAGTTTTGTTGTTTTTGTTTTGTGTGCCGGTCCATTAGGTGTGTGGTGCTATCTCACTGTGGTTTTAATTTGTGTTTCCCTAATGACTAATGATGCTGAGTATCTTTTCATGTGCTTATTGGCCATTCACATATCTTCTTTTGTGAAGTGTCTGTTCAAATATCTTGGCCTTTAAAAAACTGGGTGGGTTTATTTTCTTATTATTGTGTTTTAAGAGTTCTTTAAATATTCTAGATATAAGTCCTTTATCAGATATGTGATTTGAAAATATTTTCTCCCAGTCTGTGGCTTATATTTTCATTCTTCTAACTGCATTTTTCCAAGAGCAGAAATTCTTAATTTTGCAGTCATTTAAAAAATATATATATTTATTTATTTACTTATTTGGCTGTGCTGGGTCTTAGTTGCAGCATGTGGGATCGTCATTGTGGCACATAGAATCTTTAGTTGCGGCATGCAGGATCTAGGTCCCTGACCAGGGATCAAACCCTGGCCCCTGCATTGGGAGCATGGACTCTTAGACACAGGACCACCAAGGAAGTTCTGCAGTCACTTCTTGCTTTGTTTTTTTTTTTTTTTTAGAACTTTTATTAATTAATTTATTTTTGCTGTGTTGGGTCTTCATTTCCCTGCAAGGGCTTTTCTCTAGTTGCGGCAAGCGGGGGCCACTCTTCATCGCGGTGCGTGGGCCTCCCACTATCGCGGCTCTCCTGTTGCAGAGCACAGGCTCCAGACGCGCAGGCTCAGGAGTTGTGGCCCACGGGCCCAGTTGCTCCGCGGCACGTGGGATCCTCCCAGACCAGGGCCCGAACCCGTGTCCCCTGCATTAGCAGGCAGACTCTCAACCACTGCGCCACCAGGGAAGCCCCTTGCTTTGTTTTAAGCAGCCATTTTTTTCTTCCTACTTCTGTTTAGTTGGTATATAGAAGAAGGCAATGGAATGTCCCACAGGGGCAGAACCAAGTAAGCAGGACACACACTGGCAAGTGGGTCTGCCCATCATTCTCCCATGTGCCCAAAGCCTCAAGGTCAAAGGGCATCCTGGGAGGAGAGTGGACCTAGCAACCCAGATCTTTTACAGTCTCATTCTTTACTCAGTGTGTTATCCTTGAGCTGGCAGCATGGGCACCACCTGGGAGCCTGTCCGAAGTGTGGCGTCTGCCCAGGCCAGGAGTACACACATTAGAGTTTGAGGAACACCAGCAACGACAGGCCCACATGAAGGAAGGATGCATATTTCATAGATGTGAAAGGGAGGGAACATTGCAGCCACTGAAATGAATTCTGGCCACTGAAATGTCCTAGCAATGCCATGGGTCTGGGAGCTCACCACGAAGGAGATTCATGCTGGTGTTTGTACCGGGATGAGCTGGCCTGGGGTAGGACTGTTCCTGAGTGTAATGCAGGTGGCAAAGCACGTCCACGTGGACAGTCAAGGAGTGACCAATAAGCCTGTGTTCTCAAGTCCATGTTCTAAGCCCAAGTCCATGTTCTCCAGGTTGGCTTTGCCCATGGGCACTGAGAGGCTATTGTCCCCTAAGGATGTCTAAGCACCTGCCCTTACGGATGGAACAGTGGGGCACCTTCCTTCTCAGAAAGCTCCCAGCCTTGCACTCCATTCTGGCTGCATCTCTGTACCTGTGTGAGCAAGTGATCATTATTTGCTGACTGCTCAGCTTCCTTTCTTTTGGGGAACGATCCCTTCCCAAATCCATGTGGTTCTGGTGGGCTGTCAGTCAAGGCATCCAGGCCAATCAGACTCTTGGGATTTGGAACCCTGCCCAGGAATAGACAAGGATGGAGGTTTGGGGGGAACAGGAGGGAAACAGCGGGAAGAGAGACCAGCTCATGCTAATGGTACATCCATGCTCCCCTGGTCTCTGTTTAGTTCTAGGCCTGGATGTTCTGCTTCCCCCTGAGTCTATGTTTATTCAGTATCGCCTCAATACATTCCTTTTTTCTTAACTTCGTCTGGGTTTGCGCTTGCAACCAAAGAACTCTCACTGATACAATACCTTACAAGATAATTGGCCAGGACTTCCCTGCGGTCCAGTGGTTAAGATTCTGCGCTTCCACTGCAGGGGGTACGGGTTTGATCCCTGGTAGGGAAAGATCACTCCTGCTTCTCGGTGCAGCCAAAAAATAAGTTAATTTAATTAAATTTTAAAAAAAGATAATTGGCTAGCACTGCTGCTAGCCCATAAGGGGTCTTTGTGCCTTTAACCTTGTGGTTAAAAGGCAGCCCTTCTGAATAGATGTAGGGGTAGTTGACTTGGCAGAGAACAGCACCTTTATGAGATACAGAACAAAGCGCCTCTTCCTCCAGGCCACTGGAGCCCCCTTGGCGGGGCATGGCTTGTTGAGCAGAATGCTGACTGGAGTTCAGTTCTCACTCACCTCATTTGCTACGTGCTCTTGTGCAGTGCCCATCCTGCACAACCTTATGTGGAGACTCTGTTGTCAGGTCGCCCACATTTCCCTTCGGCTCTTTCTCTTCCTTCCGCCTTCTAGTTTACCTCTTCTAGGCTTTCACTGTGGCAACATCAAGGCTGATAACAGCTATGTTTACTTTCATAGCTGTAGTTAAGTTTTCCGCGCTTTGTCCATCTGTTGATTCTAAAAATTGAAACTCAATGAAGAGTGTTTACCTTACATACTGTGACTGTATAAATATCTTTCATTGCAGAGCTAGTAATCACTAACATTATATTTCCTTTCTTGAGGAAATGCTGTTGGACTACTTTTAATTACCTTTTGAAAAAGAATATTTGATACATTCACAGGGTTATATGAAATATATTTTACTTATAAATGATTCGAATATAATGAATACCCGTGTACCTATCACCCAACTCAGGAACAAATTACCTATTGCCAATAACATGTTATGTACGAGTGTAACCCTCCCTGTCCCATTTCCCTGTCTCCCCTGAGAAATAGCCACAATTCGATATTTCATGTTTATCATTCCAGTGCTTTTTAAAACATGCCATGCCATCATAAGAGTATGTATGCTTCAACAATGTTTTGCTTAGTTGTGCTTGTTTATGAGCTCTATAAACATGGAATCATATTTATGGTACAGTCTTCTGGGAGTTACATTCTTCAGGAAACATATTTCCAAGATTCTTCCATATTGTTTTGTGTTGCCGTTAGAACTGCTTACTGTGATTAAACACTTTTAGGAACTCCAGGAAACACTAAAACAGGTCCAAGGAAGAAAAGGCAGTCCTGATGGTCACCAGTTCTGCATGAGTGACATTCCCGGCAGGCGCAGCCCCCATCCCCCCAAAATTGCTGCCTCAGTTTTGCATCAGAGTTACCCCAACCTGCAGCCACGGAAGCTAGGGAATTTGCCCACCAGTTCCCTATCTGTCATTAGTTCATAGGTCAGCCTCCAGACCCGGGTGACCTTGACCATGGCTAATGGGATGGCACTTGTCCCTGGCAGGGCCAGAGAATGTTTGGGCTTGGGACGGAGAGACAGCCCGCGGCTCTGGCGGCTAAGGACAGCCCACAATGTAAGGGCCACATTTCTCACCATGTGGACCAGAGGAGGAGGTTGGTTTGCAGAGAAAGAGCAAGATGGTCAGGGAAGGGACTTCCCTGGTGGTCCAGTGGGTAAGAATCCTTGCTCCCAATGCAGGGGGCCCGGGTTTGATCTCTGGCCGAGGAACCAGATCCCGCATGCCACAACTAAGACCCAGCGCAGCAAAAAATAATTAATTAATTTTAAAAAAAGATGCTCAGGGAGGAGCAAGACCAGAGTCCAAGTGCTATGGTCTGAATATTTGTGTCCCCCAAATTCATATGTCGGGAAAGTAACCCACAAGGTGAGGGTTTTAGGAGGTGGGCCTTTAGGCGGCTCCACTTTCATTAATAGGATGTGTCCTTATAAAAGAGACCCCATAGAGCTCCCTAGCTCCACGTGAGGACACAGCAAGAACTCAGTGACCTGGAATCAGGCTGTCACCATGATCTTGGACCTCCAGCCTCCAAAACTATGAGAAATAAGCTTCTGTTGTTTATAAACTACCCAGTCTGTGGTATTTTGTTATAGCAGTCCAAACAGATTAAGACACAGAGGAAGAGTCCTCACAGGATTTGAATTCTGTTTTTTTTTTAATTTTATTTTATTTACTTTTTATACAGCAGGTTCTCATTAGTTATCTATTTTATACATATTAGTGTATGTATGTCAATCCCAGTCTCCCAATTCATCACACCACCATCACCAACCCCCCACCACTTTCCCGCCTTGGTGTCCATACGTTTAGGATTTGAATTCTTGATTCCAACTACTCTGAGGTCCAGCTGGGCACGTGACCTCACAATCCGTAATTAACTCCCCTTTGGCTTAAACTAATTTTGGTTCCCTTCCATTATTTGCAGCCACTCATCGGCAAGGATGCCTGCCAAACACCTCTGTGTTTTTTGCTCCTTCTCTGTTTGCTAGTAAAAGAGTGCAAAACAGTTAAAAACAACTTAGCAATAATAACTCCATTTTCTGGGAATTTACCAAAGAGTGCTTTTTGTTCATTATCTTATTCCATACTCAAACCAAATCTAGATGAGTATTATTGTGCTGTGTTATAGATGAGTAAACTGAGGCATAAAGAAGCTATAGGGGGACTTCCCTGGCGGTCCAGTGGTTTAGGTCGTGGCGCTTTCGCTGCCGGGGCCCGGGTTTAATCCCTGGTCACAGAACTAAGATCCTACAAGCTGCACCAAAAAAAAAAAAAAAAGGAAGCTATATGAATCCTGCAGGTTCACAAGACCATTAAGAGAAAGGCCCGTTATCCATGCCTCTGCCTGCTGGACCCAAAAGCCTGCGTTCTTAACCTCATGTATAACTGTCTTTGCAAAGTGAACCACCTCTGGTGAGATCCAAACTCACATCCCAGATTTGAAAGGCTCCCTCCTCATGAGAATTCCAGAGGCTGACCGAGGTCTGGAAGGCGCGGTGATCAGGCTGCTACGGGTGAGTCAGGTTTATTTTCCTATAACTTAAAATCTTCTCAGACTGTGTGACACCCCCATATCCTCTCCTCATCCTATGTCCTTTCCCTTCTGGTGCTGAAAAAAAAGAAGGGAAAAAGGTCAAAAGAAGGGAAGGAATGGGAACTGTGGACCAGAAGTGAGTAGAGGTGGGGGAAGTAGGGAGAAGGTTGGTGACACCTGTGGAAGGCATGTCCAAACGTCTCCCTGGGGACAAGCTCCCTCCCTCCCCCTGCTCCATCAGTGAGCACTTGGGGGTGGGGTTAGGGCAGAGGATGTGGGAAGAGAAAAGGAGACCCTCAGCGACCACTGCTCTTAGACGAAGGGCGGCATCAGACCCACAGTTCTGAGTTGAGGCCGCGGGAGCAGGGTTTCCAGAAAGAGTTGGAGGTGAAGCTGTGGGCCCCCTCCCCCATTTGACATCCCCCTACCCCAGGAATATTCCATGGTAGTTAGGGGCCCTGTCCTGCTGAATGTGTTGTTCTTTCCCAGATCCCAGGCCCTGTGGTGGCCACTGCTTTGCCTGATGAAAATACTTAAATGATGAAGGACAACTGACCCTGGCAAGGGAAGGGGGCAATGGAGTGGAGGATAGAAGGAGAGTCAGGGGTGCTCAAGATGGGGACAGGGGCCATTAAGGATGAGTTCTCTGGGTCAGGAGGAGAAAGTGATGAGCATCAGAAGCCCGAAAAGGGCTGGGAGGGCTGGGAAGCAGGATGGGGTGGAGGTGAGCCTGGGACGAGATGAAGGGGTGCCGAACTGCGTCTCCACCCCCGAAAGTAACAGGCAGGTGACCAGGGACCACAGGGAGCATCGCTGGGTCTCTCTGATGCCCCTGCAGTGGAGGATTACACACAGCTCTTGCTGGATATCGCAGGTGTTGGCCTCAGAGCTCAGCCTGATCACCTTCATCCTGCTGCTGGCCATGGTCTTCTCCAAGAAATGGCTGTACCTCCCGAGGATCCGTTTCTACCAGCACTAGCCCATGAAGGTTAGCATCAAAATCGTCATGTTGGTTCACATGATGTCCCTGGGGCTCCTGCAGGTCTGCAAATCCAAGAGCTGTTCCAACTCAGAGAATGGGAAAGGTGAGACCCTTGCTCTCCCAACCCACCCCAGGGCTCTAGCCTGCCTTGGCCTCGACGTCTGTACCCCTGTATTCTAGGCCCCTCCCTCTGGTCATCCCCACGTTTTTGGCAGGTAAGATGGTTCCGCTGGCCATGAGACCCCCAAGGATCATTTTTTCCTCCCCAGTCTGGCCAAACTGACTCTCCTGACCCAATGGAAAGCATCACCGCTTTTTGTTAAGTCTCGCAGCCAAGTGTGCGCTTACAGAAATGCATGAGGGGGCACATGGATCACTCAGTAATGACACAGTTCACCGTTATCCTGGGATAAGAGCCCCAGGGAGGTGGGGATTTCCTTCCTCGAGGTTTGCATACCCAGAGCTTGAGGAGTCCCAAGAATGCTCTCCCCCAGGCTCACTTTCTCACCACTGTTCTTCCCTCCGGCCTCAGGCTTTGCTTTTCTGGGCCAGCTCTGGGTTTCCATGTCTGGTTACCTTGTTCCTTCCTTCCTGGAGTTCTTGCAACTACTTCATTCCCTATTGTTGTTCATTTCATGCCTGCTGTTCCCTCACCTCCCAGGTTTGGGCCTCCTTTCTCAGCACCTGTGGAAAACGAGAGCTTTTGACCCCTCAATTCCACTTTTTTACCTCGTTAACTTTTTTTTTTTTACGTTGCACAGCTATTATTTACTTCCATTATGAAGGTAATACATCCTTATTCTAATAAATTTGGGGCAACAAAAGCTATCATTTATTGCACCCTTATTCTATTTGCTTAATTTAATCCTCTATCAATCCTAAGAGACAAGACAAGACAATAACTTGAAGAAGGAGAGGAAGGGAGAAAGAACAAGTTTGTTTCCCAGATCTTCCTGCCTATAGGTCCCCAAAGGTCCCCTTTGGTCCCCAAACCTGCCCAACCTCTCTCACAGCACACTGTGCACAGGCAAACACCTCTGGAGTGCTAAGCCTCTCTAAACTTTGTTTCCCCTATCCCAGCATTCGTTATTAGTAGGTGGGGGAGTAATCAGGAGAGAGAGATCACTAATGAACCTGCTGGTTTATTCATGTGAAGGGTTCAGAGCAAAATGGCTCCAGGGTAGAGCACAGTAGGGGATGTGGCTGTACCGGGTGCCCAGGAGCAATCTCACCCTCGGTGTCCAGCTCAGATGACTGAGAACTCACAAAGCCCTGTGCCTGGATACCACCAGCATCAACTCAAACTCCACCTCCACCACCACCTGCATCTCCTCCACCACCACCATCAACATCACCACCAGCACCGCC
This sequence comes from Mesoplodon densirostris, assembly GCF_025265405.1. Lineage (NCBI taxonomy): Eukaryota > Metazoa > Chordata > Mammalia > Artiodactyla > Ziphiidae > Mesoplodon > Mesoplodon densirostris. The sequence continues at coordinate 43,221,862 of NC_082678.1, read as the reverse complement.
ACCACCTTCACCATCTCCAGCACCTTCACCACCATCTCCAACACCTTCACCACCATCTCCAACACCTTCACCATCTCCAACACCTTCGCCACCTCCAACATCCCCCAAACCTTCACCATCACCACCTGCATCTCCTCCACCTTCCCCACCTCCACCTCCACCACCATCTCCAACAACTTCACCACCTCCAACACACCCAAAACCTTCACCATCACCAGCTGCAACTCTTCCACCTCCACCACCACCATCTCCAACACCTTCACTACCACCCCCAACTTCACCACCTTGATTCTCTGGCTGCTACATCTTTCTACTCAATCTCCCATGTTCTCCACTCTGTAACAACAGGACTAAAACAAAGCAAGAAAGGAAAACAGTAAAATCAGGCCATAGGTCAAAAAACAAGTTACATGAAGACATGTGACAGCTGGCTTGGGTGGTGCTAGCCATGACTATTGGGATTCAGATATCTTGCACAGCAAGGCTGGTCTCCCACGACTGATCTGTATCAGGTAATATCCCTCCAGATAAAGCCATGATGCCAGCAAGCCGGAGGAGTGCAGGGACAAATTGTGAGTGGATTTGGATATGTTAAAAATGTATGTATTGTTAGGCTGAATCATATGATATTGCTGTTTCAGCAGTTAAATATTGACAATTTCATATGATTCAACCTAATATATATGACTGATTTCTACTTTATTTGAGTCTTTTTTAAGATTCTTATCCTTACCATACCTGACCAGCAGTTGTGGATTTTCTAACCTAGTTACAAGCAAATATTCTGAGCAAAGAACGTAATACAGGGTCTTGAAAATTAGGCAGAACAGACATTCCACAAATCCCTACTCAATGTCCTCCTTATGCTCCTCCTACTGGTAGCTAGCAAGGTTTTATTGGAGGACTTATTGAATCAGTCATCCTGGGGAAGGGACACAAAACATAGGGATGTCATGACTTCTGCCTTATAGATAAAATCTAATTAGAGAAAGTGATTTTGTAATTCTGTAGGAGTCATAAACTCAAGTGCTTACAGAGGCTAGGCAAGTAACATAAATAAATAAAGGGGCCACTCTTCCAGTCTATATGTAATTTTCCTCTTTCAATAAAGACCTGCTATATTATTTATTGCTGGATAACAAATTACCCCAGATTTAGCAGCTTAAAATAATAAATATTTATTATCTCGCATGGTTTCTGGGGTCAGGAATCTGGGAGCAGCTTAGTTGAATTGTTCTTGCTCAGGTTCTCTCATGAGGTGATAGTCAAAGTGTCAACTGGGTCATCTGAAGTCTTTTGATGTCATCTGAAGGCTTGACTGGGGCTGGAGGATCTACTTCCAATATGGTTCACTCACTGGGCTGCTGGCAGGAAGCCTCATGCCACAAGGGCCTCTTCATGGGCTGCTTCAGGGCTAGCTGCCCCCAGAGTGAGCCATCTAAGAGAGCAAGCTCCATTGCCTTTTATGACCTAGTCTTGGAAGAAAAACACTGTCGCTTTCATCATATTTCTATTTGTTGGAAGCAAGTCACTAGGTGCACCCCACATGCAAGGGGAGGGGAATTAAGCTTCACCTATTGAGGGAAAGAGTATCAAGAATTTGTGGGGGGACTTCCCGGGTGGTCCAGTGGTTAAGACTCCATGCTTTCACTGCAGGGGGTGCAGGTTTGATCCCTGGTCAGAGAACTAAGATCCCACATGCAGCCAAAAAAACCAAAAAAACAAAAAAGGAATTTGTGGGTATATTCTAAAACTACCAGAGTCTGCCTTCTGGTCACAAATTACTTACATTCCTCCCTCATGACAAATATGCTCACCTATCCCAAGGTCCCCAAGCATCTCATCCCATTCCAGCATCAACCAGCTGAAAGTCCAGACTCTTGCTGTGTTGTAAGTGGGGGAGTTAAGTCCCCTTTGTGGAGTCTTTGAGGATTATTCCAACGTGGCTGTGGCAGTGCCACCTGAGAGGCATAAGAAATTAGAGGTCCTAGAAGAGGGGGGCATGGCATGCCACGCAGGGGCCACATGGGAGGAACACCCAGGGAGCGGGCTCAACCAAGCAGATGGAGAGCTGAGAGCGAGAGTGAGGACCCGTGGGCAAATGTCTTTATGGGGTCAGGGTGGAGTCCATAAGCAAAAGGCATGAGGGGATTTCATTGGTGCGTTTGAATGTCACTAGGTCACAGAGAGGGGAGACCAAGAAGGGGAAATTGTGCCAGGAACCAAACCAGCCTGATCACACTGGTGCACCTGGTTACCTGGTGAGGCATCAGGGAAATATGAAGTTTCCAAATTTTACAATACGTTTGACAGTTGTTATGGGCTGAGTTGTGTCCCCTGCAAATTCATATGTTAAACCCCTAATCCCCAGTACCTCAGAATGTGACTGTACTTGGAGATAGGGTCTTTAAAGAGGTGACTAAGTTAAAATGAGGCTATAGGGTGGGCCCTACTTGAACTGACTGGTATCCTTGTAAGAAGAGGAGATTTGGAATAGAGACACCAGGGTTGTGTGCTCATAGAAGAAAGACCATGTGAGGACTCAATGAGAAGGTAACCATCTGCAAACTAAGTAGAAAGATCTCAGAAGAAACCAAACCTACGTACACCTTGATCTTGGACTTCTAGTCTCCAGAACTGTAAGAAAATAAATTTCTGTTGCTTAAACTGCCCAGTCTGTGGTATTTTGTTATGGCAGCCCTAGCAAACCAATACACCATCTCAATCAAGTCCAGGTACATGTGAGGCTCTTTGGATGTAATTCCTTAAGTACAGCTCCTGAATACCTGTGAACTAAAGAGACAAGTGATCATCCCCTGCATACCCAAAATACAATGGTGGGACAAAGGATAACCATTGTAGACATTACTGTTTTAAAAGGAGGGACATGAGAGGAAGACAGGAGTCACTGGTTCATAGCAATTCTGAAATCCACCTGGGGAAATGTTGAAATCTCCTTGATTAGAACTCAATCCTGGGACTTTCCTGGTGGTGCAGTGGTTAAGAATCCACCTACCAATGTAGGGGACATGGGTTTGCTCCCTGGTCCGGGAAGATCCCACATGCTGCAAAGCAGCTAAGCCCGTGCACCACAACTACTAAGCCTGCGTGCCTAGAGCCCATGCTCCACAAGAGAAGCCATCTGCGCACCGCAAGGAAGAGTAGCCCTCATTCTCTGCAACTAGAGAAAGCCTGTGTGCAGCAACGAAGACCCAACACAGCCAAAAAAATATACCTATATATTAAAAAAAAAAAAAAAAAAAAAGAACTCAATCCTACTTCTGCCCAGGAGTAAGTCTCCACAGTTTCTTTCTTTCTTTTTCCTTTTTCTTTTCTTCCTTTGTTTTTAAAAGATAAAATCCATGTAACATAAAATTTACCATTTAGGGAATTCCCTAGCGGTCCAGTGGTTAAGATTCAATGCTTTCACTGCTGGGGCCCAGGGTTCAATCCCTGGCCAGGGATCTAAGATCACGCAAGCTAAGCAGGGTGTCCAAAAAAAAAAAAAAAAATCACCATTTAACAGTACACAATTTAGTGGTTTTAGTATATTCACAGTGTTGTGCAACCATCACCACTATTCAATTCCAGAACATTTTCACCACTCTAATCAAGCCCCATTCCCCATTTCCCCCAGCCCCTGGCAACTACTAATCTACTTTCTATGGACTTGCCTATTCTGGGCAATTCATTCAACTTACAAATGGATAAACAAAATATGGCATATGCATACAACAGAATCATACAATATGTGGCCTTTTGTGTTTGGCTTCTTTTACTTAGCATAATGTTTTAAAGGTTCATTCATATTGTAAAGTGTATCAGTACTTCATTCTGTTTTATGGCTGAATAATATTCCATTGTATGCATATGCCGTACTTTGTTTATCCATTTGTAAGTTGATGGACATATGGGTTGCTTCCACCTTTTGTCTATCATGAATAATGCTGCTACAAACATTAATATATGTTTTCATATATATGTTTTCAATTTTCTAGGGTATGTAATTAGGAGTGGAATTTCTGGGTCACATGGTAACTTCCACAATATCATATGCTGGCAATGATGTGGAGCGACAGGAACTCTCATTCATTGTTGGTGGAAAATGCAAAATGGTACAACCACTTTGGATGACAATTTGAAAGCATCTTGCAAAACTAAACATACTGCTACCATACAATCCCACAGTTATACACCTAGGTGTTTACCCAAATGAACTGAAAGACTTACGCCCACTTACAAACTTGCATATAATTATAGCAGCTTTATTTATAATTGCCAAAAATTGGAAGCAACCTATATGTCCCTCAACAGGTAAATGGAGGGAATTCCCTGGTGGCCCAGTGGTTAGGACCTGGTGCTTTCACTGCCAAGGCCTGGGTTCCATCCCTGGTTGGGGAACTAAGATCTCACAAGCCATGTGGCATGGACAAAAAAAAAAAAAATTAAGAAAAAAATAGGTGAAGGGATAAAATGTGATACATCCATACAACGGAATATTGATCAGTGATATGAAGAAATGAGCTATCAAGCCACAAAAAGACACGGAGGAAACTTAAATGCCTATTAGTCAAGTGAAAGAACCCAGTCTGGGGACTTCCCTAGTGGCACAGTGGTTAAGAATATGCCTGCCAATGCAGCGGACTCGAGTTCGCTCCCTGGTCCGGGAAGATCCCACAGGCTGCGGAGCAACTAAGACCCTACGCCACAACTGCTAAGCCCGTGTGCCTAGAACCCATGCTCTGTAACAAGAGAAGCCACCGCAATGAGAAGTCCGCGCACTGCAACAAAGAGTAGCCCCCACTTGCCGCAATTAGAGAAAGCCTGCACACAGCAATGAAGACCCAACGCAGCCAAAAAAAAAAAAATGCTGGTCTGAAAAGGCTACATACTCTATCATTCCAACCATATGACGTTCTTGAAAAGGCAAAACTATGGAGACAGTGAAAAGATCAGTTGCCAGGCATTAGAGAGTAGAGAGGGAGGGACAAATAGAGGATTTTTAGGACAGTGAAACTATTCCATATGACAGTATAATGGTGGACACATGTCATTTTACATTTGTCAAAACCCATACAACGTACAACACCAAGAGTGAACCCTATGTAAGCTATGGACTTTGGATGACAATGATGTGTCAATGTTGGTCCAACGATTATAACAAATGTACCACACTGATGCCAGATGTTGATGGTGAGGGAGGCTGTGTGTGTGTATGGGGCGGGGGGTAGGTGGGAACTCTATGTACTTCGTGCTCAATTTTGCCATGAGTCTAAAACTGCTCTCAAAAATAAATTCTATTAATTTTTAAAAAAGGAAAAAACCAAGTGTGAAGAAAGAGAGAATATAGAGTTTAATTTTCTACAATGGAGAAAACTCAAGGGTTATACTTTCCGGCCTCCACAGAGCATTTGACAGAAACAGGTTGAGAACCTTTGCTGTACATCAAGGAATGTCATTGAAGGATTCAACCACTGGGAAGGAATAATTGTTCTCTGTGGGGGACCACTGTTTGAGGGTGAAGCTTGGTCAGTGGGATAGAAACTGTCCGTGGTATTTGTGAGAATTCTGGCTCTGTGTCTGTTTATACGCACAAGGATTTGTCAGACACTACGTTCTACTGAATCCTTGAAATATACTTATGTACAGAGGGGAAAATGGCACAGGGGCTGGGGACTTTCAGTCACCTTTTGGGATCTGCAGCCTGGGCGATGAAGACTGACTGCATGGGAATTCCCTGGTAGTCCAGTGGTTAGGACTCTGAGCTTTCACTGCTGGGGCCATGTTTCAATCCATGCTCAGGGAGCTAAGATTCCCCAAGCTGCATGACGCGGCCGTGCTTGCATGGAACCCTGCTTCTGCAAGCCTAAGAGTTACTGCCCTGTATCCCCATGTTCACAGGTCCCCAGGCCTAAGGACTGGTCACAAGAAGGCAAAGCTGTCTGTCCTCTTGGTGGGACTCTGACAATTAAAAAAATTTGTGGTGGGGTGGAGACACCATTTCAGAGTTACAGAAAAGTTGCAAGAACAGTACAAAGAATTCCTTTATATTCTTCACCCAGATTTTCCCCAAATGTTAACGTTACTACATTGCTTTGTATCTCTCCCTCCCTTCCTCCCTCCCTCCCTCCCTCTCTCTACACACATGCACACACACACACATACACGCGTATTTTTCTTTACCATTTAAGTTGCAGACATGATGCCCCTTTCCCTCCCAGTACTTCAGTGTGTATTTCCTAAAAACAAGGACATTCTCTTCCATAACCACAGCACAAGTCTCAATATCAGGAAATTAACATTGATATAATAATATAACATCAGATTTTGCCAATTGTCCCAGTGATGTCCACAGAAAAGAAAGTCCTGGATCATGCACTGAATTCATTTGCCATGTCTCTTTCGCCTACTTTTTTTTTTTTTTTTTTTGCGGCACGCGGGCCTCTCACTGTTGTGGCCTCTCCCATCGTGGAGCACAGGCTCCGGCTGCGCAGGCTCAGCGGCCACGGCTCACGGGCCCAGCCGCTCCGCGGCATGTGGGATCTTCCCGGACTGGGGCACGAACCCGTGTCCCCTGCATCGGCAGGCGGACTCTCAACCACTGCGCCACCAGGGAAGCCCTCTTTCGCCTACTTTAACTGCAACAGTTTCTCAGTCTTTCTTTGTGTTCCTAACGTTGACCAGTTATTTCATAGGATGCCCCTCCATCTGGGTTGGTTTCATGTTTCTTCATAATTACATTCGGGTGATGCATTTTTGGTAGAAACATCAGAGAAATGTTGTGTTCTTCTCAGTGCATCATATCAGGAGGCACCAACAACGGGGATGCTCATTTGACCACTGCGTTAAGGTGGTATCTGCCAGGTTTTTCTACTGAGGATCTTACCAAGTCTATTTCCCCTGTAAGAAGTCCTCTGATGCAAAGGAGGCAGAATGGAGAACGTTCACTGGTGAACTGCAAACAGTCCTTCAAAACTCAGCTTAAGTGACCTTTGTGTGGATCCCTTGTAAATCTTTGCTTTGTGCCCTATTTCAGCACTTAGCACTCTCTATCACGACCAATGACTTGATGGTAAACCAGCATGATGTCTGGCACATGGTTGGTGTTTATAAATGTCGAATGGATGGATGAAAGAGATAGGCTAGAGAAGTGGGTGGGTGAGGAGAGATGGAAGAGGGAAAGCCAAGACTGATAGTTTTCAAGGAGGCTCTCTCCCTCGTACAGAGAACACCTGCATCTGGAAATGCGGAAGGGTGGCAGCTGCCAGGTGTCAGGACTGGCTCCCTCCACTCCACTGAGGGCAGAGACAGTGTTTCAGGGTTATTACTGGTGATGTGGGGTAAGTGTTGAGGCAAGATCCTAGGTGTCCCTGCAATTAAGGCAGCCATTTCCAGGATTCCTGTGACTGCATCAGGAGAAAGGCATAGGGAAAGGGGACATCCTCCAAAGAAGAGAAAAGAGGGGGGCAAACACCTGGTCACTGCATGACCCACCTGTGCAAAACCCAAGGAGGAAAGGCTGATAAGACCTCATCTGCTAGTCATGTCAAGGGAAGTGCCTAAAAGTGAAAAGAAATCCTAGACCAGCAGAGAAGTTATTCTGAACACAGAGCTGCTCGACAGAAAGGATGTACTAGTTCAAATTAAATAGAACAGGAAGATTCTACAAAGGAGACTTGGGGAAGCAAAAGACAAAATGTCAGGACCAAATTTCAAATGGAAAAAGAGAAAATATAATTAGATCTAAGCCAAAAAATACATATATTTAATCAATTATAAATAAGAAAAGTAGACATAAGATAAATGCGTCTGTGAAACGCAAAGCCTCATATTAAAGCGGAAAGCCAACTGCCTCAGGAAGCTCAGATTTCCTGTCCACTTTGTTTGCTAGGAAAACACAGCAGAGCAGACCATCTGGGGTAATTAATTCTGGGGTAAAAATATCAGAGCCTGGGTAAACAAAGATTAGTGCCAAGATAACAATGATAAAGTGGAACCAGGAACCAAAAAAAGAAACCAAGTTTCAATAATTCAAAGGAATAGAATTTTGGATAAATTTCAGAAGAAGATTCCAGGGACAAACTTATTCTGCCATTGGCTAACTTGTGTACAACAGAGGGTTCTTACTCTTTTATATTTCAAAGTATCTCAGGTTTCAAATCAATTTCTGGAAAATTTCTCCAAAACAAAAGGAAAGATGTGTAAATCACATATTTAAAAACGGGCTCCCCTCCCCACCAAAATGTTTCCCCTTAAAATTCTATTGCTACAACCCAAAGCCACCAAATCTGAAAAAGTTAAAATAACTAGGCAGAGGTAACTGGCCCACACAGTGTTGAAGCTCACCTTGGCAAACCATGCTTTAAATGGTCTGTTGCACAAATGTCCAGAAAGCATGCAGAATAATTTGGAAGCAAGAGTTTAAGTCTGAGCTTCTCAGACACCTCCCCCTTCCTGTCTCAGAGCTAACTAATGACATTCCAACGTGTAGACTCAAAAAACTACTGGGAATAGAATCTCAGAAATATCAAAAGAAAATGTTTTTTCTTTCCCTACAGCTGCAAAAAAAGCAGATTCTATTCCACAATATTAGGCTAGTTTTGATAAAGTCATAAGTGGAAAATATTCACTAAAGCATCAATCTCTGAGTCTCCCATCTTCTCGCAAAATATTTGCAAACCATATATCTGATAAGGGGTTAATATTCAAAATATTTAACTCCTTCAACTCAAAAGCAAAAAAACAAATAGACCAATTAAAGAATAGGCAAAGGGGAACTTCCCTGGCAGTCCAGTGGTTAAGACTCTGCTCTCCCACTGCAGGGGGCACAGGTTTGATCCCTGGTTGGGGAACTAAGATCCCACATGCCACACAGCAGATATCACCTCACACCTGTTAGGAATGGTATTACTAAAAACAAACAAAAGCTAAGTAAGTGTTGGCAAGGATGTGGAGAAACTGAACTCTGGTACAGTGTTGGTGGGAATGTAAAATTATGCAGCTGCTATTAAAACAGCACGGAGGTCCCTCAGAAAATTAAAAATAGAAATTAAAAAGACATAATCCAGCAACCCCACTTCTGCATATTTATCCAAAAGAATTGAAATCAGGATCTATATTTGCACGTTCATGTTTGCTGCAGCATTATTCACAATAGCCAAGATGTGGAAACAATCTAAATATTTACTGACAGATGAATGGATAAAGAAAATGTGGTATACATATAATGGAAGTTTATTTTATTCAGGTTTAAAAAAGAAAAAAATCCTGCTATATGTGACAACATGGATGAACCTTGAGGACACTATGCTAAATCAAATAAGCCAGTCACTGTGTAATTCCACTCCCACTCACATGAAGTATTTTTTAAAATAGTCAAACATATAGATGCGGAGACTGAATGGTGGTTGCCAGGGGCTGGGGGGAGGGGGAAATGGGGAGTTGCTACTCAAGGGGGTATAAAGTTTCAGCTATGCAAGATGATTAAATCCTAGAGATCTGCTATACAACACTCTGCCTATAGTCAACAATACACTTCAACTTTGTTAAGGGGGGTAGATCTCATGTGAAGTGTTCTGACCACAGCAGAAGCATGTTTGAAAACCGGAGTTGCTCTGTCCACTGCACTCCTGAACCACCCCGGGGGCAGATGGAGAACCGAGGTGCATTCAACCTTGAAGGGCTGAGTGTGTCCTGACCCAGGGCTCCAGGACGGGCCTGTGGCTTGGAATGTGGCTGGATGGGTGAATAGGCACAGGGCACTGAAACCTTGCACCAGTGGCAGAAGCCAGGAGGGAGGACCCAGTCCAGCATGGACTCGAATAGGACTTGCCCACGTTGGCTGCTTTCCTGCCTCCAAGTCTCATTTTTTTTTTTTTTTGGAGGAAAGGACTTGCCTTAGTTTGGCTGGTCATCCTGGGTAGAGACGGAGCTCTGTGAAAGCTCCCTAAACTGGATGGAAAACAAGCCCCTCCCCCCATGCCCATCCTCTCTCACACACCTTATCACAATTGGGATTATTATTATCAACATCCCCATTTTACAGGTGAGCTTTGAGCTCAGGGGATTTGTTCAAGGTTACATATCAAGTTTACAGGCTTGAGCCTGTGGGAAAAAAATGCTGCAGGATCCTCACTTCACTGTTAAGTCAAATCATCTTTAGCCCATTCTCCATTTACTTTTCCTGGTAAAACTGAGTTCCATAGGCCACATAACAGAATCCCAGAGATTAGCCTTAAAAAAATGTGCCTTAGGGCTTCCCTGGTGGCGCAGTGGTTGAGAGTCCGCCTGCCGATGCAGGGGACACGGGTTCGTGCCCCGGTCCGGGAGGATCCCACATGCCGCGGAGAGGCTGGGCCCATGAGCCATGGCTGCTGAGCCTGCGCATCCGGAGCCTGTGCTCCGCAACGGGAGAGGCCACAACAGTGAGAGGCCCGCGTACCGCAAAAAAAAAAAAAGTGTCTTAAAAATGTAAGTCTTCATAATTAACAAAAGGAGCCTCAGAAAGATATGGCAACATTCCCTCTCTCCTGCGGACGATGTGGAGGGAGAGACACTGTTCTGCATTTTAAAATTAAGCCAAGGGGAATTCCCTGGCGGTACAGTGTTTAGGACTCTGCCAAAACAAAGCCAAATAATCTAGTTGGACAAGGTATTAAATGAAGATCTTTCTCAAGAATTGATATTGGAGATTTGTATGAATGTTTGTAACTGGTAACTCACTTCTGTTTTCTGTTAAAATAAATCTGCCCTTGTAAGTATCATTTAAACAGGAGGGTTTTGTAGGTCTTCTGAGACTTTGGAAATTGTTGCCATACCTCATAAAAACTACCTCTTAAAAAACGGTCATACTGATTGGCTCCTGCTATATGGGTTTAACTGTGTCACCCCAAAGATGCTTAAGTCCTAACCCCCATCTCCTGCCCTGTACCTGTGAATATGACCTTATTTGGAAATGGGGTCTCTGCAGATGATCCAGTTAAAGTGAGGTCATCAAGAGTGGGCCCTAATCCACTCTGCTAAGGGGAAATTTGGACACAGAGACAGACACGCACAGAGGGAAGATGATGTGAAGACGCAGGGAGAATGTCATCTACAAGCCAAGGAACGCCTGAGGCCGCCAGAAGCTAAAAGAGGGGCCGGAACAGATTCTTCCTCACAGCACTCAGAAGGAACCAACGCTGCTGACATCTTGGTCTCAGACTTAAGACCTCCAGAACTGTGACACAATAAATTTTTGTGCCACTCAGTTGGTTACAGCAGCCCCAGGAAATGAAAACTGCTGTCCTGAATACAGTATGACCATTACTGTAGTTCCTTATCAGTCAGATATCTGTTAAAACAAGACAGTATCACTAAACATTTTTCTCCTCTCCCCCATGCATGGCAGAAAAAATAAAAACCCTCAAATAACTTGAATCTGTTTCATATAAATGGACAGCCCTGATCTGATTACAAGTCCAGTGCACTTCCATCCCACCACAGCTGCACCAGGGCACAGCTACCTGTTTGTTTTTCTTCTGCAGTTAACCTCTGCTCTTTCCTTTTGGCTGCTCTTCTCATTAATTTGTAAATGCTCTTTTAAAAATTAGGTTCTGTGGACAAAGAATGTCGCCTGCAATATCAGTAAACAAAGGATGTTGTGACCATCAAGTCATGAGCCCCTGCAGCCGCCCACGACTGTGCACCCTGAGGAGATTCAGGATGGAGAAAAACAGGATACTGGTCCCTAGTTAAGATGCATATCAAAGGGATAATTTCAATAAGCCCAGACTCTCTTCCCATACATAGAAAAGTGCTAAATTTCATTAACTTGAGATGTCTGTTTTTTAAAAAAAATTAGCAGCAATCTTTTGATGTTCAGTTACCTGTTTTGGGTTTTTTGTTTTTGTTTTTGTTTTTTCCAAAAACTGCTATATATCCTGGCTCCTCCCTTACCTCTCTGGACCAGTCCCTCAGAGCTATCTGAGAAGCTGTATCCTGGGCTTAAGTCCTCAGTAAGTCTGCTGAATAAACCATAATTCTCAACTTTTAGGTTATGCATTTTTTTTCAGTTGACAGGCCCTTATGTCTGTTTTAGATGTTGCAAATATTTTCTTCCAGCCTGTCATTTACCTTTCCTCACTTTTTTAAAGGTATTATTTTTCATAGATATTTAAACTTTTTATGTAGCCAAGTATAGTAACCTTTTCTTTTATGGCTTTCTCCATTCCAAGATCCCCCAAATCTCCTTTTTCCCCAATATTTTTTTTTTTTTTTTTTTCTTTTTGCGGTATGTGGGCCTCTCACCGTTGTGGCCTCTCCCGCTGCGGAGCACAGGCTCCGGATGCACAGGCCCAGCGGCCATGGCTCACGGGCCCAGCCGCTCCACGGCATATGGGATCCTCCCAGACCGGGGCACGAACCCGTATCCCCTGCATCGGCAGGCGGACTCCCAACCACTGCACCACCAGGGAGGCCCCCAATATTTTTTAGTTTTGTTTTTTATATTTAGGGATCAGACTTCATTTTTTTCCAGTTGGATAGCTATATGATCCAGCACCGTTATTTTTTTTTAATTGAGGTATAACTGACCAGCACCATTAACTGAATAATACAATCCCCCCCAGTTGTGAAATGCCCCTTTTATCATAAATTCCTAGAGGCATGGGTCTGTTTCTGACCTTTATTTACATTCTGACTTCATTTGCCTTTCTTTAGCAACAGGCCACAGAAATGCATATGCAAAAATACTGGAATGGCCCAGATGGTGGCCAAGTGTAGAACGCAGGCCTGCTTCCTGGGGGTTACCACTTGGTTCTTTGCTGCCATGAAAAAATGCGGGGGGCCAGATCTTCCAAGTTTTCAAGAGGTGCTGGACATCCAGATTTTTATATGAAATCTTCTGTTTTGAAAGTGATGGCAATTCATTTTTTACATTGAAAAAACATTAGGTGGACAAAATATATTTGCAAATGGAAAGCAGTCAGTTCTGTTCCAGATGCTGAAATGTGTTAATGCAGAGTAAGGCTGGATTGGGTCTAGGTGTCCACTCCCGCTCTCTCCACTGCCGACCCTACGGAGCAAAGGAGGAAGACAGATGCAGCAGCTCCGGAAGCCTAGGTTATTTGTGCCACCCCCGGGAAAGGCAGTACTGTCGTGCCTCATTTCACCTCTCACCCACACGAGTTGATGATGTGGTTCCTGGTTTGCTCCGCAACCAGGAAGTCAGCACGCAGGGAGGGGTGGCAACATCAGTGGAGTTGGGCCTCCAAGGCCCTGCTAGCCTGAGTGACACAGAAAAGATGGAACGTGAGGTGCTGGCCAAGGATAGAGCAAGATTCTGGTCCCCCCCCTCCAAACAAGCGGGAAAGTGCTATCATCTTTCTAATAATAATGCAGCCTTCCTGGATATCCAGCTTAACACTGTTTAATCAGCAAAGGAATGGCAACGGACAGAGATCTCCAACGATCACAAGGATAAGATCTGCTGATAGCAAGGACAACTGACATCTAGAACTCCACATGCATTATCTCACCGTCTTTCACAATGACCCCATGAGGTGGCGGCATCAGGACTGTTCCTGCCTCCTTCAGAAGAGGAAACCAGCGCCAGGGGCAATCAGCATGGTTCTGAGATGCAGGAAGAATGAACGGGAGAATAAGGGACTGCAGGCCCCTTCCCCTTCCCAGTGTCCATCTCTGAAGAGTCATTTGTTCACTCAGCAAATCCTTACTGAACACCTCCGATGGGCTATGTACGCTTCCAGGCTTTGAGAATACAGCAGGGCACAGATCCTGGGCACTTTTCCCTTTACTCTGAACTATGACCCAGACTGGCCTTTGCTCTATTCTTTTCTTCTCTGGTTGGAGCAGTGACCTCAGGCCAACTTTTGTATTTTGCTCCAGAGTGCTTAGTTGTTTCCCTGCTACTAGTCACTTCCTGGAATGCACTGACCCTTTCCAAGAATACATGTTGTGCTGTGCCTGAGGCATAGAAAACTGGCAGACTCAGACCCAAATCCCAACCATGCCTTAATTTTGACCTATTTTTAAAATATGTTTCACACACATCACACAATAATCCCTGTGGGTGCCATTCTGAGAGCGGGCGTGGTACATCAGGTTTCTCTTGAAGCAGGAAACTTGATTGCCTGGTGGGGCAGGCAATCTCGGGGCCATGTTAGATGAACCTCTTTTCTTCTCGTTGTCCTTCACCTACATCTTTTTCTCTGATGACCCCATCTTTTGGGTTATGTGTCAGAAGCAGGAACAGGCACTAGATATATGTAGGGCAGTCCCACCGGCTCTACAGGCCTCAGACCCCATCAGTTCATGTTCTGCAGGCAAACATACTCTTCCACTGACTGTAGTTGGTAAAACTGCAGCCCCCCAAAAACATACGTCCAAGTCCAAACCCCTAGCACCCGTGAATGTGACCTTACTTGGAAAAAGGGTCTTCACAGATGAAATTAAGGATCTTGAGGGACTTCCCTGGTGGCAGAGTGGTTAAGAATCCACCTGCCAATGCAGGGGACACGGGTTCAAGCCCTGGTCCGGGAAGATCCCACACACCATGGAGCAACTAAGCCTGTGCGTCACAACTACTGAGCCTGTGCTCTAGAGCCCATGAGCCACAACTACTGAGCCCGTGCGCCACAACTACTGAGCCCGTGTGCCACAACTACTGAAGCCCACAGACCTAGAGACTGTGCTCTGTAACAACAGAAGCCACGGCAAGGAGAAGCTGCAACGAAGAGTAGACCCCGCTCGCCACAACTAGAGAAAGCCCACTCGCAGCAACGAGGATCCAATGCGGCCAAAAGTAAATAAATTAATTGAAAAAAAAAGGATCTTGAGATGAGATCATCCTCAATTAGGATGGGCCTTAAGTCCAATGACATAGATTTGGTGTCCAACAGTGTCCTTGTCAGAGACAGAAAAGGAGCAGACAGACAGACAGAGGGGAGAAGGCCACATGAAGACCCACGTGCAGACAAGGCAGAGACTGGATTTGTGCTACTCTAAGCCAAGGGATGCAAGGACTGCCGGCAGCCACCAAAGGAGAAAGGCATGGAATGGATTCTCCCTTAGAGCCTCCAGAAGGGAAGAACCCTGCCAACACCTTGATTTCAGACCTGTAGCCTCCACAACTATGGGAGAAGAAAGTGCTGTTGTTTTAAGCCTCCACATTTGTGGCAATTTTGTATGGCAGCCCGAGATCAGAGACCCAAGTTGCTTTCCCCCTGTGAGCCAGGACTACCATGGACAGCTTTCCTGAGATTGTGGCTTTCATTCCTTTCATCTGGGGCCTTGGCAACAGTTCTCAGGTGGCTACACGGTGCCCAGAGGCAGGTGTCTGTTCACCAGCAGAAGAGACCTGGGGCCCCTTGGGAGGTGCTGGGCTCTGCAGCTTTGGGAGGAGTGGGATTGATGTCCTCGTCCATGTCAGATCGGTCTGCTCCGACCTCAGCTCTTTCTTCCTGCCTGATCCAAAGGCTGCTTTCTAGCTGTTCTTCAGCAATTTCTAGTTCTTCTTCTGTTTGTAAGACAGCCACGGTTTCCCGGGGTAAGTGTGAGGAATAGAGTCCAAATTTGGCTTTACAACCAAACATCGCCTCATATGGACTTTGCTGCAAGGAAACATCAAAGGCCTGATTCCTCACCATCTGCATGAATCGCAGGCCTTCGGCCCAGTGATGTGAGTGGTTACTCTGCATCCAGGCACTTAGCATGTTCTTGACATCACGGCTTGCTCGCTCCAGGGAGCCTTGGCCTTGGCCAGCATGGTACTTACCAGGGACAATCTTTAGGTCTGGCCATACCTCATTGAGCTCATTGACAACCTGGTTTGTGAACTCCAAGCCACTGTCAGATTCTAACATCGTGGGTGTACCAAGAATTGTGAAAATATCCAACAGGACAGTGACCACCTCATGGGCCTGTTTGGCTTTTAATGGCCGTAAAATAATAAACTTGGTCAAGTGGTCCTGGTAATATAAAATAAACTTGAACTCACCATCAGCATTTGACTGCATGTCAAGGATTTCAACTTGGCATCTGGAGTCAATGTCCTTAAATGGCATGGGCTTGGGTGCAAGGCCTCTCTTGGATACTGGGTTCTTCTGGTGGCACTGTTTACACAGAGTCAGATATAAGACAATGACTTCTTTGGTGACATTCCCGTATTTTCCTTGCAGCTCCTTGAGCATGCGCGTCCGCCCACCATGGCCAATATTGAGATGTGTGTCATGAAGAATATCAAACAGCTCTTCCTTGTGTACATAATACCGTATTCGATCTCGTTCTCCGTGAGTAGCCTCTATTAGTTTCTCCGTGCCTTGTACAGAGATCACGTCATATTTTGCTGCACGGCGATAATCACGTGATGACTTCCTCCCCTTCTCCTTAGCTTCTTTCACTTCTTTTATTGTTTGAAAGTACTTTTCTTTGGAAAATACCTTGCTGTTGTAACTTTTGCTTTCCACTAACTTTGTCACGCTGATGAGAAACTTTTCTCTCATGTTACTTATCTCCTTTTCCATTTCACTTGGATTTGAAACACCAGGGGGATCATTTCCAGCTCTCTGTGGCATCATGGAGAACTGTAAGAAGGATCCTAAGAAAGGCAGAAAGAAACAGAACAAGGCTAAATTTGCTGATATTCCATCTGGAAGACTTTCCCTTCAAAGTTCCTCATTAACTCTTTCATCTGATTTTTTTTTTTTTTAAGATGTTGGGGGTAGGAGTTTTTATTAATTAATTAATTTATTTTTGCTGTGTTGCGTCTTCGTTTCTGTGCGAGGGCTTTCTCTAGTTGTGGCAAGCGGGGGCCACTCTTCATCGCGGTGCACGGGCCTCTCACTATCGCGGCCTCTCTTGTTGCGGAGCACAGGCTCCGGACGCGCAGGCTCAGCGGCCATGGCTCACGGGCCCAGCCGCTCCACGGCATGTGGGATCTTCCCGGACCGGGGCATGAACCCATGTCCCCTGCATCGGCAGGTGGACTCTCAACCACTGCGCCACCAGGGAAGCCCCTTCATCTGATTCTTGAACATATGGAAGAAAGATTACTAAAGTAATGGTATAAAGCAATAACAGAATAAAGGTAACTAGAGGGACTTCCCTGGTGGCACAGTGGTTAAGACTCTGTGCTCCCAATGCAGGGGCCCCGGGTTCAATCCCTGGTCAGGGAATTAGATCCCACATGCATGCCGCAACTAAGAGCTCGCATGCCACAACTAAGGAGCCCACCTGCCGCAACTAAGATCAGGCACAACCAAATATATAAACAAACAAAGAATAAAGATAACTAGAGGGCCCACTGGGCCCATTCATAACCAGAGCATGTCAACAGAATTTTATTTTATTTTATTTTTTTTAAGAAGATGTTGGGGGTAGGAGTTTATTAATTTATTTATTTTTGCTGTGTTGGGTCTTCGTTTCTGTGCAAGGGCTTTCTCTAGCTGTGGCAAGCGGGGGCCACTCTTCATCGCAGTGCGCGGGCCTCTCACTATCGCGGCCTCTCGTTGCGGAGCACAGGCTCCAGACGTGCAGGCTCAGTAGTTGTGGCTCACGGGCCTAGTTGCTCCGCGGCATGTGGGATCCTCCCAGCCCAGGGCTCGAACTCGTGTCCCCTGCATTAGCAGGCAGATTCTCAACCACTGCGCCACCAGGGAAGCCCCTCGACAGAATTTTAAATCAGCAAGATATATACACAAATATGTAGTAATTTTTGACTTTAGGCAAACAGAGTAATTAATAAAACTGTTAGCTCAAACAGTGAAACCTATTAACTTGTCTTTGCTAACTGAAGAGGAGAGGATGAATGGAAATTCCTAAGGCAATAATAGGCTGATATCTCATCCTCCATTCCTTTTAAAATAATATAAATGGGAGAATGTTGCTAGAAGGAACCCACATAACAATAGTAAATTGTGAACTTGAAGTTAGCACCAGAGAGGGCTTTTAGCTTTCCCACAATCAACTTAATTTCTTGTGGTTGAAGAGTCTGTCCTCATTTTAGGAGACTGAAGGAGAACACAGTGGGATTTTTTTTGGGTTTTTCTGGTCGCACCACGTGGCTTGCGGCAGGGTTGTGGGGGGAGGGCGGGGGGATCTTAGTTCCCCGACCAAGGATCAAACCCGGATCCCCTGCAGTGGAAGTGTGGAGTCTTAACCACAGGATGGCCAGGGAATTCCTGGGATATTTTTAAATGATGGTTTTTCCCATCGATTGTACACAGGATTAGTAAAAGAAGACAAGTCCTTACGCTGAGGGACTGGCTTCTTGCAACTGTCCAGCATTGTGTCCCTGCTACAATCCTTCTGAGAGGCCTCTTGACTCTTGCAATCTCTGGTCACATCCTCAAATGTCACTGCCTCCTGAAATGATGCCAGCTGCTGCCACAGAGATGGTTCTGTCTTGGGTCCTGGGCTAAGGAGTAGCTGCAGCAGGACTAGGAAAGAGACAGTGGAGGTACTGGGATCAAAGGCGTGCCCACAGGCATGACTGAATGTCAGTCATATGAGTATTACACAAAGAAAAGATAACAGAGGGAGAGGAAAGGTCTCATATCCAGCAAGATGAGTCCAGCTATGTGGGTGAGGAAGAGGGGTTTTGTTCTCCTGGGAGGTCTGTAGGCCTGACCTGTTTTGACACTGCCTGAGCTGGAGGCCACATATTTCCAGAACGAAGCAGAGAGTCCAAGAGAACTTGAGCACTCCAAGGCCGGGAGACACTTCCAGGTACAGGCTTGATGGTTCTGAAGAGGCAGCAGGGGCTGTTTCCAGAAATGAAAAGGTTACATCTAGGGACACAGAGATATGTCAGGAGGTTACCATGCCAAAGAGATACCCCCAGATGGAGTCCACACTCCACCAAGATCGGAGAAGTCTTCTGGAAGAGAACTTGATACCCAGGTGTCTAAACCAAGGTTCCTTAGTTAGAACAACTCTGGAACACAGGATGGTGATGAGGCCAAGGGAAGAGTTCATGTGATGATCACAGGAATTCCAATCATCTTAGGAAAACAAGATCCCCGAGATGCCAGCCATCAGATGAAGAGCTGAGGGGTAGGGCAGAATCCTGAGAAGCAGAGAAAGATGGAAATATATTTTTAAAAAATATATATTTTTTAATATTTATTTGTTTGGCCGTGCTGGGTCTTGGTTGTGGCACACGGGATCTTGGTTGTGGCATGTGTGTGGGATTTAGTTCCCTGACCAGGGATGGTACCCGGGCCCCCTGCATTGGGAATGTGGAGTCTTAACCACTGGACCACCAGGGAAGTCCCGATGGAAACAATTAAAAGCTCTGAGCAAGAGTCTCAGTTAAGCTGAGCCTGCTTCCAGATCCTGAATGTCCTCCACTAAAAAGGCTTCGAATTCCCTCGACTGGCATCACTGGTTAACCATGGAACATTCCTGATTCTAAAGACACTACTGACTGTAAAACCACTGACATAATGACTATTTTCTTTTGAGAGGAAAAACTGAAGCCCTATATTAAACGAACATATCCAGATTTTTTTTTTTTGCCACACTGCGCGGCATGCGGAATCTTAGTTCCCCAACCAGGGGTTGAACCCGTGCCCCTTGCAGTGGAAGTATAGAGTCTTAACCACTGATCCGCCAAGGAACTGCCCACACATCCAGATTTTTTAAAGGTGAAAAATATGCATTTCAGGATCGAAGAAACAGAATGTTTATAATATGCTCTTTAAGCCTGAGCTCAAGACCCTCAGTGCAAACTGACATTTTTAAAGGCTCCGAGAAGTCCTGCAGTAAATAAGCCGGTCTATTTCATCCACCAGTCCCATATAATCATTGACATGGGGCTTTGTTTCCCAAAGAATATGTATTATCATCCCACAGTCCTTAGAAGAGACTTGAAACCACAAGATATTCAACGGGATCCAGGAGGAGGACCTTCCAGACTCCTCACCGAAACCAGCATCTCTCAGAAACTGGCTGCACTGGCTGCTATTTGAGGCCCTTCAAGGAACTACATGGGAAGGAAAGACCTCATCTCCATCCTATAAAAGAATGAAGAAGACACACTAGAAATAGTTTATAATCAAAAGATGGAAAAATCTCAGTCTTTAATATGAGAAATGGTCCTTATTACCCTATACCATGAAATTCTAATGCACAGCCCTGGAGTCACATTTGACTAACAGACATATGTTGGTTAGTCTACCCAGTGTTTGTTTTTTAAAAATTGAATGGTTTACCTATATTTACAGACTGGGGAGTTCATATAAAAATCTAGATTTCTGGCTTTCATGAAAAATGGGACGATCCAGCCATACTGGGAGCTTTGCTACTTGGCAACAACTGGCTGGAGTGGAGAGGCAGCCACTCCCTTTAGATAGTCTACACTCTGTTTCCCACAGTCTTTAAGCCAGCAACTAACTATTCACCTTAGCTGCCCACCCCTGTAGTTACCTGAGTTTTCAACACCTGTTCTAAAGCAAAAGGAAAGAAACGAGGCCCCAAAGAAAGATGGCCAACTTCCTGGTGTGATCTGTGTTGGTGGGATGATAAATGAGCCTGTTTGATTAAAGAAAACTGGAAAGATCTTCCTTCCTCACCCACCTGCAAGTCTTTGCTTTGGCTGTCCCGGACCTGCAACAGGTTCTTCCAAATCACACCCAGCTCAAATCAGCATCCTTCTTGATGCACTCCAGCTGACTGCCATCTCTCCTGCCTCTGAACAGCCTGCACCACTCACTGGAGCGCTTTGCATTTTCAGTCGACTGGTTCAGGTGTACAAACCTAGAAGGCAGGGGCTGAGGCTTCTACCTCGCTGTATCCCCTCAGAGGGCAGATGAATACAGGGCTGAGACGAAAGATGTTCAAAGGGCATTTGTCAAACACTTGGCTTACAGGTAAGGAAGAGAGGCATTGCAGAGGCATGGTAAGTCAATTTCTGACGCTATCATTTACTGTGTGAGTAGGCTGGGCAAAGTTTCTGAGGCTTCATTTTCCGCAACTATAAAATGGGGAGAATACCACTCTCCATCACAACGAGTTGTTGGGAAGACTCCGTGATAATGCAGATAATGCACTTAGTGCAGTGTCCCCGCACCTTCCACAATACCAACTCCCGATTATTCCCGAAAACCTGGTTCGGGCATCAAGTCCTTTGTGCCGTCCTAAGTTCCGCGGTCTCTGCACCACCGCGCCAGGCTCCACGAGGGTTCCGCCTGCTAGTCGGGCCCGCCCACTCCTCCAAGGGCGGCCAACTCCGGGGGAGGAGTGAAATGAATGAGCCAGGCCAGCGGGAAGAGAGACCGATCGGGGTGGTTTTGCAGGAGAGGGAGGTCCGGAAGTGAAAAGGAATACGCCAGGGCCGCAGGGTCGGGAGTCCGCCCCACCCACGGCTGCGTCCGCCAGCGCCGCCCGGTCCCCTCCCGCTCTGCGTGGGCCCGCGGCGGCGGAGGCCGGCCGTGCCGGCCGGAAGCGGCTCCGCGCCGGCCGGAAGCCCCGCCCCTCCCGAGGGGCCGTCCGCAGACGCCGCGGCGGGGAGAAACCTTATTCCTTTTCTCGGTAATGAAGGCTGTGTTCCGGGGTCCTGCCCAGCCTGCAGCGTGCTCGGCGGAAGCTGCGGTGAGTGAGGTTACTGAGGTGATAGCTGGGGCCGGCCCAGGTGCGACCTTGGCTAAGCCAGCCACTAACTGGTCTCCGGCGGTGGCAAAATTGGTCACCTATTTCCCCACGTTGTCGTAAAGGCTCCAAGATAAATGAATGCTCGCCTCCAGCCTGGAAAGTAAACCCCATTCATCGTCCTACACGTTTAAATGCTTAGGTCTAAAGTGAGGAAGGTGTTGTCAACAATTACTCTGTGCACGGTATCGCTTAATCCTCTAGGAAAAACTGCATTTTAGGTGAGCACTTTTTGCTTCAGATTGTAAGCTAAAGATTCATTTTGGTCTAACAGCACTCACACAACATCAGTGCAGAAAACAAGGTGGTAAAGGGGGTCCTCGGGTATTCAGCTTTACCCCAAAGTGCTGCTGCCTGCTGTAAAAGAAAATCACTATTTTATTAGTCCCGATTTCGGAATATCGTTAGAAAGCATTTCAATCATTAAATAATTGATGCTTGGGACTTCCCTTGTCGCGCATTGGTTAAGAATCCGCCTGCCAATGCAGGGGACACGGGTTCGAGCTCTGGTCCTGGCAGATCCCACATGCTGCAGAGCAGCTAAGTCCGTGCGCCACAACTACTGAGCCTGTGGTCTAGAGCCCACGTGAAGCCCACGCGTCTAGAGCCCGTGCTCCCCAACAAGAGAGAGCCACCGCAATGAGAAGCCCAAGGGCAGCAACGAAGACCCAACGCAGCTAAAAATACATACATTAAAAAAAAAAGAACTGATGCTCAAATTTGGTTAAAAAACCAACTCTCTCTAAACAGTACTTTTCATTACTGGAATCAAGCCACAAGATAAGGGTAGTCTGCCTCTAGATAGCTAACATCACCTGAACTTCCCTGAAAACTGACCCGCCGAAATCTAGTAAGCGTCTCAAAGCACCACACATAAACAAAGGCTCTTCATTTTAACAGTTTTTAATGAAAGTTTTATACAAGATTACTTCATTCCTGCATCTTCTCAATTGTTTCTTCCTTGTATTTGCCCTTTTCCTTTCCTACTTGGCGAGATTTGGCTTTACGTTCGAGGATCTTTTTGCGGTCTTTGTCCAGTTTTAGTCTGGTGATAACCACCTGCAGACAAATAATAAAAAATGCTCCTGAGCTTTAAACAATTACCAACACAGAACACATGGGAAGGCCCAACATTCAGTGCCATTCCCCACACCTGTGGGAGTGCCATTCCCCACACCTGTGGGAGTTCCACACACTCTGAAGTGCCAGAAATGATTCTTTACCCCCAAACCTGGCTTAAATGTTCACTAATACTCAGCCAACAAAGGAGAAGGCAATGTGGCACTGGTGCTTCTTCTCACGTCCTCTTCTGTGCTTTATTAGAAAATCAGCTTCTTTTTCTACTGCAAAACGTTTCAACTATTCCACTCCTCTCAGTTTTATAAGCTAACAAAGTCATACACATTTGTTTCTATAGTAACGTTAGTACCACAAAGTTGGAAATTAAATGTAGCCTTCACACATGCTTCAACCTGCAAAACCTTTAGTGAAGTCATGGAACATACCTATTCCAACAGATTTGTCACCAAAGACACCCAGATTATGATAAATTTTAGTCTTAGAGAGGAAGGTGAGGAAAGGCAAAGACAGCACTGAACAAGGTCTGGAAATATAGCATAGCAACCAAAAGACAATCTCCACCGCCATGGAGGTTGTATCTAATATGAGATGGAATGCTGGAGGACAGGGGCTAAATCATAATCGAGATCAGGCAAAGCCTCACGGAAAGGTCTGTATCTGAACACAGACCTGATAAGAGAAGTAGAGTATTCCAAACAGAACCGCAAGCACCGAAGTCCAGAGGCAGAAGAACTTCTAAGTTTAACAGGCGTGTTTCTCAAATTTGAGTGTGTCTGGAGGGCTTGTTAAAATAGACCCCTGGGTCCCACCCCCAAGTTCTGCTTCAGTAGACCTGGGAACAGAATGTACAATTCCATGAAGTTACCAGGTGATGCTGCCAACCAGCAGACACACTGAGGAGCACGGCTGTAGGAACAGTAAAGAGGCTAGTGGACTAGAACACGAAGAGTGGAATAAGGTGACATCAAGGAGTAGCTGGTGATGGGACTTCCCTGGTGGCGCTGTGGTTAAGAATCCGCCTGTCGGGCTTCCCTGGTGGCGCA
This sequence comes from Mesoplodon densirostris, assembly GCF_025265405.1. Taxonomy (NCBI): domain Eukaryota; kingdom Metazoa; phylum Chordata; class Mammalia; order Artiodactyla; family Ziphiidae; genus Mesoplodon; species Mesoplodon densirostris. The sequence continues at coordinate 43,198,091 of NC_082678.1, read as the reverse complement.
GTGGTTGGGAGTCCGCCTGCCAATGCAGGGGACACGGGTTCGTGCCCCGATCCCGGAAGATCCCACGTGCCGCGGAGCGGCTGGGCCCGCGAGCCATGGCCGCGGAGCCTGTGCTCCGCAACGGGAGAGGCCACAGCAGTGAGAGGCCCGCGTACAGCAAAAAAGAAAAAAAAAAAAAAAAAAAAAAAAAGAATCCGCCTGCCAGTGGAGGGGACACGGGTTCAAGCCCTGGTCGGGGAAGATCCCACATGCCGCAGAGCAACTAAGCCCGTGTGCCACAACTACTGAGCCTGTGCTCTAGAGCCCACGAGCCACAACTACTGAGCCCATGTGCTGCAACTACTGAAGCCCGCGCGCCTAGAGCCCGTGCTGTGCAGCGAGAAGCCAGCGCACCGCAATGAAGAGTAGCCCCCACTCGCCGCAACTAGAGAAAGCCTGTGCGCGCTGCAAGGAAGACCCGATGCAGCCAAAAATAAATAAATTAAAAAACAAAAAGAAGTAGCAGCTGGTGATCAGTCTTGTAGGCCACTCTGATGGTAACAATATCCTGGATACAGTGTGACAGCAGTCAACAGGGCTTATCGACTGATGTGGGGTATATAGTAAGAATGACATTTTGGCTTGAGCCATTAGGACAAAGCTGCCACACACAGTGACGGTAACAAACTGCAAGAGGCTTCAAGGATAAAACCGGGAGTTTAAACATGTCAGGTTTGAGGTATTGATTGGATATCTAAGTTGACATGCAAACTAGTCAACTGGATATTGAGGTTTGTCTGGAATAAGAGATGAAGATGAGCCATAAAGAAGGAGATCAACTGTCAAATGCTGCATTAAGTTCATAAAACACTAAGAATCGGTCACTGGATTGGTGACCTTGACAACGACTGATCTAGTTGGGGGCAACTAAGACTGTAGTGAAGAATGGGAAAGTCTTCGCTCTTAAGAGATACACACTGAAGTAATTAGAGGTGAAGTGCCACGATGTTTGTAATCCACTAGTGGGTAGGGAAAAGGGCAAAGAAAATGGTAGTTGTGAATTCTAGGTGAAAGATACGCAACAGCTGTACTAGTCTTTCGACTTCCCTGTAGTTTGCAGATTAGATTTGTGGTGCCAACTCAAGATCTTAAAAAAAGAACACCTCATTATTTGAATAGGCACCAAGCACATTTATTACCTTTATATTAAACATATCTTTTTAATTGAGAGAAATCAGACAGCAGTATTGGAAAATTCACATTAAAGTCCAGGACATGAGAATCAGACCATTATCTTCTATTTTGGCTTAGATACCACTATCAATGGGATCTAGACTCTGAGGTCCAGATTTTTTCCATCTGCAAATGACTTAATACCTACTTTGCAGGGCTGTAAATGTGCCTTACTGTTTACTCAATTCTGTTTAATACACAGGGTATGAGCTCCATATCATCTAAAAATTACCCCATTTCCTATATTTTAAGATCTATTCATTTTTAGATTGATCGATCAGCTTACTAATAGCTTTTAAGGAAAAGTTACATCAAATACACATACAGAATAACTGTTAAAATTTCCTTCTCCCCTCTCAAGCATTCTTAAAAACACCCACCTTGCTGGGGTGAATGCCCACATGGACAGTTGTGCCATTAGCCTTCTCCCGCTGCACTCGTTCAATGTAGATGACATACTTCTTCCTGTAAACCTGGACTACTTTGCCAATTTGCTGCCCTTTGTAGTGTCCTCGTACAACCTAAATGCAAATTCAAAAATAAAAGATATATGTGGTTAAAAGAATATTAAACTTGAAAATCAGGAAACCTATGAATCAGGTAAACATCATTCACTTCATCAGATATACAGGATCTTCCAATTTTGAAAGATCTAATCATTAATGGAAATGTGCCAATAATTCTATCTCTGGCTTCAATTAACCTGGAAATAAACTATGCTCCATATCAATCTACAGTGATGTAGAGCGCATCCTACAACTGATGATCCACCAGCAATGGTGGGCTTGTTAAAAGGTTAAAAACGAGGAACAAGCCCACCTTGGTTTTTTGTACCAAGTTGACAAGGAAACTGTCGCTCCATCTCAAAGGGAACAACAGGCCATAAATATTAAATTCACAACCCATTAAAGGGCCCAACTAAGAGCCAAAGAGTGGGCAGCAGCTAATATTTAAGGAAACATGCCACTTCTTTCCCTGAGGTTAACTAACATCGTTCTGTACGCGGGAGTCCCAGCGATCCTCAGCTTGCCAAAGTGCTTCTGAGCAGATGTTTCTTTCCCAGTTACAGAAAGCAGAGGAGACGGCCTCCGAAACCTACTGGCAATTTTAGCACCAGCACAGGAGCGACAAATGGCTATTCATCTCAAGAAATGCTGGTAACATGTAAGCTGCTTTAGAGACTGCTTGAATCTTAATCACTAGCTGCAAGTTACAGCTAAGAAACATTAATAGAAATTTTCACTTAAATAGATTTGACAAATTATTTACTGGTACTCTCAAACAATCATATGAAACTACAGCTCAGTTGTAACTTACATATGGATTTTGATTCAGACACAGAATTGTTTACTGGTCCTCAAATGCCTCTCCAATGCCCAAACATACCCAGAAAAAGATAACTCCAAACTAAGATTCTGGTTCCAAACCCCCTTTCTTCTGTTTAATTATGACTGCATCTGACGCTTGAGACAACTGATTTTCACCAAAGTGTAAAGGTGAAGAAAGCTGCATACTTTTTGTTTAGTCCCCAGCTCAACTCCTTTTGCAGTCCTGTTGTGGGAGCCAATGTCTCAGTTGTATCACTCTCAGAATGCAATCCAGCGTCTGTGCCTAATGTGCGGGATATTCGCCGAGATGACCTGAACACGGCACATACCTGAACTTCATCATCCTTCCGGATGGGCATGGATCGGACATTGTACTTCTGTCTCAGCTCTTTAGAAAGAGGGGAAGACATAATCTTCCTGCGAATGTGGGAAGGCGCATTGAAATGCCTTTTCCGGTTCTTGCTTCGGTCAGAAGTCACAAAGGGATTGAATTTCATTTCGGCTAAATAAAGAGTTAGAAGAGGTGTAAACCCTTAAATGACCAAATCTCATTCAGTTTTACAAACAAGTAACTGCAACAATTTCATCTTGAAAGTTTAGAATGCTCACAAAAGCTGTTACACTCTTTAACTTCATCAAAAACTGCTTGTAGTGAATTGCTTTACTGGGATGTTTTCTGTATTTGCTTATGGAACAGAAGAACGTTCCATTACCAACACACCTGTCGTGATTAAACTTTTTGTTTACTCTCTCAAACTGCATATCTACTGCATAAGGAAGCTAAAACAGGACTTATGTTTCTGCTGAATTAGGGCAAAGCAGACTGACAATTCAAATATCACATCACATTTTAGAAAGACCAAGCAACGTTAATCTGCGAACTTGAGCGTGAACACATTTAGCCCCATCCCCAAATGAATGAAATCAGGCCCTCATCCCGAACCTGGAAAATGCACATAACTCGGGTCCAAAAAGCCTTCCAATGGGCGAGCGCCGTCTGAAAGTTCCGTAGATTTACCAAGAAGCTATCTCGAGATCATTCTTTAGGAAACTACACTGCCCAGACTAGACTCCATCACCATAGGCTCCCTCCTCTTCAGCTCCCGTTTCCAAGTCCCCAAATCCTCTTTCTTCCTCCCTTCCCCACCCCGGCGGTCCTTGAGCTAGGAGGAAGGTCGAGACCATCCTGGCCCCCCTTCCCGGCTGCTACTCGGCCACCGGAACAGTATAGGGGCCCCCGGGGTCGAGATACACCGTGCCCATAAACGGATGGCTGCGGATTATACGCGTTCTCCCGGCAAACTCACCCGTTGGCGCTTCTGCGATGGCCACAAAAGGGAAGAGATCCACACACAGCTTCCGGTTTTGTAAGTTTCCGAGAGGTATCGCGAGACCGCTGTTTCTTGGAGCGAGAGAAGCGCAGAGTTTGAACGCGGAGGGAAAACTGGGAAAGAAGTTGATAACTAGCGCCATCTCATGGCTCGGAGGGGAACTGCAGAGCTCTGGGTTCTGCCGCTGCGTCCTCTGGGAACGGTGGTTCCCGGGCAAGTGGCGGGGGCTGCTTGGGGTCTGACTGACCCGGCGGATGTTGAGGGAGCGAGCGGCCCCAAGGACCCGTGTCCCTTCACTTGAACACCGGGCAGCGGGTACTCCCTTAGCCGGGAAAGGGCAGGTCCTATATTTGACCGCCAGGTGGCGCTGGGACTCCGGCCGGCCGGTCACCTCGGTTACCTGGACATCCCGGGCCAAGGGCGTGGGCCTGTCGAGTGTGCCTGACAGGTAACCAACCAGCTCCAGCCCGGCGCCCGCAGCCGCCCCAACACCAATGTGTGTGCTGACTGCTCCACGGGGCCCGCCCGAGGTTCGGCTCCCGCCGGCGAGGGGCCTTCCGAGAACTGGGGCCGCGGGTCCGCCCCCCACCCCGCGGAAGTAGGTCTGAACCCGCGTTTCTAACGAGCTCCCAGGTGATGCCGAGGGTGCTGGTCCGGGACCACACTTTGAAGGAGCGCGGCGTGAGGAAGCCTTTCCACGTAGAGAACTGTGCCCTTTTCTCTTTTTTTAAAAATAAATTTATTTATTTTATTTATTTATTTTTGTCTGCGTTGGGTCTTCATTGCTACACGCCGGCTTTCTCTAGTGCGGTGAGCGGGGGCTACTCTTCGTTGCAGTGCGCGGGCTTCTCATTGCGGTGGCTTCTCTTGTTGCGGAGCACAGGCTCTAGGCGCGCAGGATTCAGTAGTTGTAGCTCACGGGCTCTAGAGCTCAGGCTCAGTAGTTGTGGCGCACGGGCTTAGTTGCTCCGCGGCATGTGGGATTTTCCCGGACCAGGGCTCGAACCCATGTCCTCTGTACTGGCAGGCGGATTCTTAACCACTGTGCCGCCAGGGAAGCCCCACTGTGCCCTTTTCTTAATTTTACTGCCTGCTCACATTCAGTTCAGGATCTGATGGAAGCAGGGCAAGGGGGTGCGCTCTCCTGAAGAAGGATTGCAGTGCTGAGTGAACTCCCGCCGCATGCCTGGCCCCGCACCTAGTAAACGATCGGTTTCTGTTGAATGAATAACACAGGTGTCATACTAGGGGAAGACACACGTTTCATGATACTTAAGACATAGTAAGCTTGCAGAGTCTTAGGGACACCCTTCTACTCACTGCCTTTTTAGCTCCTTTAATCCACCAAATAGCCTTGCCATCCTGGTATTGTTGTCCCGTTTTACAGATGAGGACCCTGAGCCACAGAGAAGTGAGAGAAGCTCGTGCAAGGTTATACAGAACCCATAGGTTATAGACGAACCCGTGCAGCCTGGCTTCCCAGCCCCTTCTGATAATTCCCTATATGGTCCCAATTTGTAGGAACCCACTGGGGTCAAGTCAAGGAGTGAGAAACCATATCCTTGAGGGCCCAGAGTGGAGTCAGTGAAGAACATGTGTTTTCATGATTTAAAAATAGTTGTGTTCTTAAATACGCTGTGAAGATATAGCCCCGGATTTTATTTGTTATTCAGAAATTCAGTGAGAGCAGAATTCTTCTGCCGCAATTCTTTTCAACAAGTGTTTATGGAACATCTTTCATGGGCCAGCCAGGTTGCATCCTGGAGCTACAAAAGGAAATTAGTCAAAGTTTCTGCCTGCGGGAAGCTCACTGTCTAAGAGATGAGATAAACAACAAAATTAACAACCACAGGACCCCAGAGAAGTGCTTGCTGAGCCTGGCTGTCCTTGGTGCCTGGGTGCTTCGGGAAGAGAAGAGAACTCTGGGGTCCGGGAAGACCTGGGGTGAAGTCACCCTTTAGTGACTTTTGAGGAATGTTAAAATTAGCTCCAGGAGGCAGAAGGAATAGCTTGAGGGAAGGCATGGAGGTGTGAAGCCCATGACACACTGTCACCAGGTGCCAGGCCCCTGTGGCTGGCATGAGAGGGATTCAGAGAGGAGCCCATGGGGCTCTGGGATTGAGCTGAGTTTGATTTGGATGCTGAAAGTCGTAGGGAGCTGCTGAAGGCTCCTGCCTTCCTTTCTGGTCTTCACCTTCTCTTTCCTAGTCTTTACTAATTTATTGTCTTTACTAGTTTCCTTAATCGCCTCTCTTCAGGCCTCCCCATCATCTTTCTCTCTTCCCACAAAGGTCCTCTCTGTTTCTTCAGCCTCCCCATCATTCTCTGCTATCACCCAAGCCTCTCAGGCCTCCCTCCCTCCATCCAACACAGTCATCGAAATTAAACTCCAGCCCACCCACCATGTGGAAGCATAACCACTTTATACAGTGTGAAGCCTGTTGGAAATTGTACCCACAGATTCAGATGACTGCTAGCCTAGTTATACAGTCCGTTTATCTTCACAAGTGTCTGTTGGGTGTCATGGCTCCACCCTACATGAACCTCTGGCCACCTCGCCTGGCTGCCCTCTCTCCACATTCTTCTTACGTGAGTCCTTTTTTTTTTTCTTTTTTGAGTCTTAACCACTGGACATCCAATGAAGTCCCCAAGTGAGTCCTTTTAAATTGGCCCCTTGGGGTCATTTTGAGGGTGGTCTTTGTGTAGCCCTAAGACACACCAAAGTAGGTATTATCCAGACTTCAGGCCTACATCCCTGGACTAAACTTTTTTCCTGGACCACAAACCGTCATGTTTACTTGTTCACTTGTTCATTTGTTCATCCATTCATTCCTTCACTCATGCATTCTTCAAATATTTATCCAGCTTCGACTCTTTCCTCAATTCTGTGCCAGACACTTGGTATGATCTTAGCAAGATCAGTTAAGATCTAGCCTCTTGTCAAGGAGCACATTGTCTAGAAGGAGGAGACGGACTTGTCAACAAACTCGCATCATCAAGTGTCTCGGGAAGATGGTGGAATGCAGTGGGGGACACAGCACAGGTGCAGCCAATTCTTTTTTTTTTTTTTTTTTTTTTGCGGTACGCGGGCCTCTCACTGTTGTGGCCTCTCCCGTTGCGGAGCACAGGCTCCGGATGCTCAGGCTCAGCGGCCATGGCTCACGGGCCCAGCCGCTCCGCGGCATGTGGGATCTTCCCGGACCGGGGCACAAACCCATGTCTCCTGCATCGGCAGGCAGACTCTCAACCACTGCGCCACCAGGGAAGCCCAGGTGCAGCCAATTCTAACCAAGGTAAGGGTTGGGGGAGGTTTTATAGGTAACCCATGAACTGTTTCTGGAAAGCTAGGTAGGAGTTTTCCAGGTAGACAACGGGGGAAGTGTGTTCCAGGTGGAGGGAACTACCCAAACGAGAGCCCAGAGGCCTGCACCAGCACGGCTTGTAGGAACTGCCAGTAGTTTCTGTTGAGAATTAGTTGTGTGGCGTTCCTTTGTTCTGGGTTTGAGGAGGATGAGGGAAAGGGACAAGTTGTGAGGGTGGGGCCAAGGTGGTTTATTTCATATCAAAAAAGGACATTTGGATAGTGAAGGAGGTCACAGAGAGAAGTGGTGATTGCAGAAGAGCTGCCCGCGTCCTCAGGCTTCACTGAGGGCAGAGGTCACGGGCCCGAGGGGCAGAGTGGTCTCTGATGCGCCTGCCCAGGCTCCTGGCAGCCCCGGCCTGGGGCCCACCAGTGAAGTATGGATCCTTCGGCTCGCTGGGTCGGCCTAGACTGTGTATGAGAGTTAAAGGTTATTGTAATGGGAGGTGGCAAAGGGAGTGAGTGTGTGTGAGTGTGAGAGTGTGTGTGAGTCTAAAGGCGGGGGGATGCCTCTGGACAAGGGGAGAAAGAGAGGAGTGACAGTTTATGTTCAACCTCGGGGCATCCGTCTGCCTATCTACCTATCTGTCTATCTGTGTTATCTTCCTGTAGTGCCCTGACCCCAGGGTGGTTGCTTAAAGCGAAAGATTTTATTTGAGAAAGAAAAGGAAAGATAGAGAAGAGGGAATCAAAACGGAATTCCCTGGCAGTCCAGGGGTTAGGACTCCCACTCTCAGTGCCAGGGGCCTGGGAAGTTGGAGAGCTAAGATCCCACAAGCCGCGCAGCGCGGCCAAAAAAATCGAGAAAGAGGGAATCAAAATGAGTACATTAAATGGTGGGGCCCAAAGAAATCCAGAGGAACTCAGGAACGCTGAGAATATTAAAGTTTTTACCTTCCTTCCTGGGTGCCTGTTAAGCCTAAGATGTCCTACCTCGAACGAGACACATCAGCTACACTCTGGAACCACAGGACAAGCAGTCTGGCGGCTCCCAAATGTTCTCGGGGCCGACTCACCAGGCAACAAGTGTGTACACTGAAGATATCTTTAGCTTCTAATATAATTTTTCAATTTAATGTTCAGATAATACCTACATTTACTTAGTTCAAAAATCCCCAAATACCGAAGTTAAAGGGAGAAGTTCCCTTCCCATTCCATCATTTTCTCATCCCCATCCACAGTTCACCACTCTTACTAGTTTTTTTTTTAATAGTCCCAATTGCTTTATGCACAAATAAGCAAATCAGAAAATAAATTCTTTTTTATTTTTTTGGGCACGCCATGCGGTATGTGGGATCTAGTTCCCTGACCAGGAATCGAACCCGTGCCCCCTGTAGTGGAAGTGCAGTCTTTTTTTTTTTTTAACATCTTTATTGGAGTATAATTCCTTTACAATGGTGCGTTAGTTTCTGCTGTATAACAAAGTGAATAAGCTATACGTATACATATATCCCCATATCTCCTCTCTCTTGCATCTCCCTCCCACCCTCCCTATCCCACCCCTCTAGGTGGTCACAAAGCACCGAGCTGATCTCCCTGGGCTATGCAGCTGCTTCCCACTAGCTAGCTATTTTACACTTGGTAGTATTTCTAAGTCCATGCCACTCTCTCACTTCGTCCTAGCTTACCCTTCCTCCTCCCTGTGTCCTCAAGTCCATTCTCAGCGCACTCTTAACCACTGGACACCAGGGAAGTCCCGGAAAGTAAATTCTTATGCCCCCACTTTCTACACAGGTTGTAGTATCGGATACCCAGCATTCCACACCTTGCCTCTGCCCATCGGCCATTGGATCTTGGAGACTTTCAGAGTCAGTTTGCAGGTCCTTCCTTGTTCTTTTTACAGCTGCATGACAGTCCCTGCATCTTAAGTTACACAACCAGCCCCTTCTGACTGGCATATAGGGTTTTCCCAATTCTTTGTTTTTAGGAACACTGCAATTACATATGTCAGTGCTGCAATATGCAAGTGTATCTGTCAGATACCTTTCTAGAACGGGAATTGCTGGGTCAAAGTGGACATCTGATAGATAATGTCAAATTTCCCCTCCTAGGGGTTTTATCAGTATCCCTTCCTACCAACCTCACTTGCTTCCCTCAGCGTTGGCAGCAGGGTGAGTTTAGACAAGCTAATAGGTGAAAAATGGGATGCCAGCAGAATTGTCATTTGCACTGCTCTCACAAGTGTGGCTGAGTAAATGTTTAAGAGCCATTTGCATCTGTGTTTTCGGATGGTCTTTTTCATTTAAAATGAATTATCCTAAAAGTCCAGGCTCATCGCTTCCCACATGCATTTACAATGTGTCTGGAATCTTTGAGAAAATATATAGCTTTTGACATTGTTTGAAGATAAAAGAAATGCCATCTACAAGTCACGACTGAAGAATATGGAAACACTACAGGTATTTCAAAATTAACTTTTGGCAAACACAATAGAATCTGGAAAGGCTAAAAGCAGGTCCCCAGAAATTCATGACACTGTTTGAAGCAGCCTGGGTGTGGTTAAAACTGACTCAGTAGAGTCTTTGTAAATTTAACATTTTAATTCCTGTAATAAACATTTTTTCCCATGAATCCACCTGTACCTCCCCCAATAGCACCTATGTTCTTCTCTAGTCTTGAAAAGAAGCCCGTAAGTGTATTAAATCAACTCTCCCTGTCTCCCAATATCCCCTGCAGGTGGATCCCATCCCCTAATGGTCCCCAAATGACCACCACTACAGGCTTTTAGGAACTAGGTAAGAGGGCGCTACTTCTTTCTCCACATACAGCGAACTTTGCTGAGAGAGGCAGAGGCCGTGGAGAGTTTGGCTGTTGGCACACCTGGGCTCTGAACAACCACCCATTTCAGAAAACAGCTTGAGATTTTTGCTGTTTTTAGCCCTAAAATTAAGATGATGGCCCACTGACTTATGGGCCTTAGTAAACAGAAAATAGCTGTCCCCGAATGGCTCGCTCCCCAGACAAGACCCAACCTGAGCTTTTTCTAGTGTCCTCATCAAGGACCTCCAGCACAGGCAGGGTCCCTGGGTGATGTGACCTTGGCCAGCGCCGTGGGTTCCAGTGTGCATTGAGACAGAAGCATCCCTGCCAAGCACAGCTGTCTTCTTCCCCACCCTTCCTCACCCAGCCCAGCCTGGGAATCCACCCCGGGAACTGGCCCAGCTGGTGTGGCCTCTAATGAGTGGTTGGTCATGAGGAAGAGGAGAACCTGGGCTGGGAGGGAGCCCCCAGGGGTTCGTCTGCCCACATAGTTTTCAGCTGACTCAAGTCCCGGCCACCAGGCTTCCCCTGCACTGCCCGCCTTCCAGACTATCCTTGAAAACCCCAGGACTCAAGATTTGGACCATTCTTGGGCCGGGGAGGCCTGGGGAGACCTCTGGCTCTGTGGGCCATTCTGCTGGCCTCAGCCTCTGTCAACAAACTTCCGACTCCTGACGTGGCCTCCGCTCCCCTTTTCTGTTCCTTCCTCCAGGAGCTCCCTGAGATCAGCTTCTCCCTCAGGGAAGACCTTCCAGGCTGGCACCCTTGCCCAGCTGTGGGGCGTCACGGATGGGGGCTGAGACTCCAGGAAACACAAGTGCCTTTGGCCCCTGCGCCACTCCTCCTTCTGTTTATTGCTCGGAGCAGGTTGGAGGACCCTGGCTGGGAATTGACCTGGAGGAGTCCTGCCCTTGGGCCCCCTCCAGGATGTACCCCACGCAGAACCCCAGCTGGCCTCAGGTAGGTCACCTGGCAGATGAGGACTACCCCTCGGGGCTGGTGAGCCCACAGGACAGAGCAGCCGCCTATCTCCCTGCCTTGCTCGGCTCTAGCCTAGAGGAAGGGCCAGTATCCCCTGAGAGTATGCCCCTACTGCTGTTTCTGAGCAGGGGTGTCCATCACGCTTTCCTCCCTGGCCTGGAGCCTGGAGTTTCCATTTCATTCAGCCGAGAGCCTGGCTGCTCAGCCCAGTCCTGGCCCCCCTGTTCTGTCTGAGATGCACTGGGGGCAAGGAGCCGGGGTGGGGAGATGCCACTGGACCTCCAGCCAGCACCGCCCTAACACGCCCTCTGCCCCTGGCCACCCCTCAGGGCTCGGCTGGCCCCCCCCCAGGCAGCCTGGCTGTGTGAGCGGGCAGCTTCCAGAGCGGCCGTCTGGCCGGTGCCCCACTCACGCGTGCTTCCTCACCACCAGCACCCAGGGCAGGATGGCAGCCACCACGGCCACCACGGCAATGAGGATGATGAGCAGTAGGGCCTGGGAGCAGCTGCAGAACGACCGGGTGGAGCTGGGCACCAGGGAGGCCTCCGAGAGCTCGGCCAGGTTGCGCCCGGGCAGGATGCTGTCCTGCTTCCCCAGGGGCATCCCGTGGCAGCTGATGATGAAGATCTGCGGCTCCCGGGGCAGGCCGGGCGGCGGGACCAAGGGCAGCTGGCCGCCCTGATTCGGGGACGGCCTCCAGAAAGGCTGGGAGAGGGCCAGAGGGTTAGCGTGGCCTAGGGTGTCCGGCGGTGGCATGGGCGTCAGGCCCATGGGCACGGCCAGGGTCTGAGAGCTCTTGTCCTGCTTGGAGGGCCAGGAGCTCTTCTTGCCTAGGAAGGTGACGTAGCGGCAGACGGGGCAGACGACGGTCCTCTGGACCTGCCCGTCCACGCGCGTGGAGAGGAGGTACTTGACCAGGCAGTCATGGCAGAACATGTGGCCACAGCTCAGCGTCCGGCTGGCGCCCTCCATTTCGCGGAACTTCTCGTAGCACACGGGGCACTCGCCGCCCGAGCTTTCCTCGCTCTCCCCCTCGGACATAGCCGCACGGGAGGGCAGGGCCCTGGCTGTGGGCGGGAAGGGCCGGAGTATCAGCGCCTTTCCCTCCTTCGCTCCCCTGCCTGACCCCTCCGAGCCTCCTGCCGCCCCCTCCCCCTCCCCCTCCTCCCCGGTCCTCTCCCGCTGCTCCTCCTCCAAGGTCTACCGGAAGTAAACCCTGGACCCTCCGGAGGCGACGAGGGGCCGCTTCCGGAAGGGGGGTTGGGAGACAAATAACGGCTGAGCTCTGGAAGGAGGTGGGTGGCGGGGGAAGGTGTAGCCTCCCACCTCCACCCTGACGGGCACTCGCTGTGAGGTCACCCCCTCCCCCTTCCTGGTTCCATGGCCGAAGTGGAGGCCGGAGGACCCATTTCCCTGGGAAAGCAGGTGGCTAAGCGGATGCACCCGTGGCCTCAGTCCAGGCTTCATTGTGGGCGTGTGCCCAGAGTGGCCGTTTTCCAGAAAAGCCTCTGCTGCTGCTCCGTCTCCCCGCTCGGGCTGGCTGACCCACTGGATTGTGCTCAGCCCCTGGATCACATTCCTGTGTGCTACGTGTGGCTGTAAAGCAACGAGGGTTTTGAAAATGAAACTCAAAACTTACACATCCAAATGACGCCTGGCCGGCCGCGCGGTCACGTCAGGGAGCTGTGGGCGCCTTCCTCGGCCCATCACAGCTCACTCATCCTTCAGACTCTTCCCAGAGGCCTGCCTGAGGCTGCGAGAGAACCTTCTAATTAACCTCTGTGAAGGCAGATTTTCATCCTTCGAGGATACGTCTGGTATTTGGAAATGGCCAAAAGTCACTGGGTGCCCATTCTGGTGAGAAAGCAAATGAGTGCTCAAGTGGCATAAGATTGTTTTAAATCAAAGATAAGGAGTCGCCATGATGTAACAGGTGGGTTTCTCACATTATCTGAGAGCTAAAGACAGGCTCCAGCGATGCTCTGAGCAATGGCAACGTTGTTGGATTTAGTCCAGTTTCCCAAGGTGTAAACCTTGATGAGAAACACCTCTTTGGGTATGTGATGCGGTCCAAGTGTTCTCATTCTTCTGTGTGTCCCCAGTACCACAGCTGTGTCATCTAAACTCATCTGGAACAGCCTCTTTAGAAGGACCGTGATCACCTGTTATTGATATATTCTTACATCAGTGACGTAGGCAAAAGACCCCTGGACACACTGACAACTAGAGCTGTGTGGCAGCCCCCAGACCTGAGAGATGACGTAGTGAGAACAAGATTAGTTAATAGGAAGGACAAACTAGAGTTGGTTCAATCACACATCTTTTGGAATCTCTCCCCCCTCCTGGCTTGGTTCCAAGTCCATTTTGCCAAGTTGAAAACTTGGTCCCATAACCAAGAAAGAGCAAAAATATGTAGAGAGGGGCTTCCCTGGTGGCGCAGTGTTGAGAGTCCGCCTGCCAATGCAGGGGACACAGGTTCGTGCCCCGGTCCGGGAGGATCCCACATGCCACGGAGCGGCTGGGCCCGTGAGCCATGGCTGCTGAGCCTGTGCGTCTGGAGCCTGTGCTCTGCAACGGTAGAGGCCACAACAGTGAGAGGCCCATGTACCGCAAAAAAAAAAAAAAAAAAAAAAAAAAAAAGTAAAGGGAGGGGTAGGGGACTGGGGACCCTGGTGGCAACACCAAAGCCTTTGCAGGGGTTTTCAAGCTTTGGTCTCTGAAGTGGTCAGTGTGGCCTCCAGGCTGGGGTGAGGGTTCAAGTGCTCAGACTCTGAAGCTGGCTTCAAATCCTTGATATACCCATTACTGTCTGTATAACCTATCTGAGCCTCGGTTTCCCATCTCTAAGGTGGGGTTGATGATAATCGTACCACCTTCCTCTCAGCGTTGTCCAGAGTATTAAGTGAGGTAGCATGAGTGAAGAGTCTGGCTCGCAGTAAGTGCTCAATAAACGGTAGGTGTCATTGTTAAGGCAGGCCGACCCCTTTCCCCTCCTGGCATCTGCCTTCTGGCCTTCCCTCTCCTCCCCAGATGTTCCTTATTACGTAAGTGACTCAAGAATATCACACCCCTGACAGAGGGCAGCTCCCCTCAAAGTAGAATAACTGAACAAGATGACAATAGATTAGGTAAGTGATGGGCAATAGATCATTAAGATGGTGATTCCAGTGTTTCTCAGACTTTTTAACTTTTTTGTTTCCATAACACACTTGCAAATGTCTAAACTGGGGTTATTCTCAGGATGACCCTGATTTTCTTAAGCCGACCAACTGCTAACATGTCCCCCTGCATCTCATTATTCCCCACAGGCATGTGGTGGCAATTCCATCCATCCATCCATCCATCCATCCATCCATCCAATTATTCAACAAATATTTATTGAGCGCTTGCTGCGGGCTAGGTACTGAGCCAGGCATTGGAGATAAGCAGTGATCAAGAAAGCCCTTCATGAAACTTTAGAGCCTAGGGGACATTTATAAGTTTTCTTGAAAAAAGATTTTTTCAAAAGGAGGAATGATCAATCGCTTAAGTTGTTTGGGTAACTAAGAAATAAGTTATCAAGACGGGCAAGAGAAGTAAAGCAGGGACTTCCCTGGTGGCGCAGTGGTTAAGAATCCGCCTGCCAATGCAGGGGACACGGGTTCGAGCCCTGGTCTGGGAAGATCCCACATGCCGCGGAGCAACTAAGCCCGTGCGCCACAAGTAGTGAGCCTGCACTCTAGAGCCCGTGCTCTGCAACAAGAGAAGCCACTGCTCTCTACAATGAGAGAAAGCCCATGTGCAGCAACGAGGACCCAACGCAGCCAAAAATAAATAAATAAATAAGTTAAAAAAAAGAGAAGTAAAGCAGATAAGAGAATGCTGGGGGAAGAAAGGACTTCTGAGGCCATTTAGGAAAATCTAGTTTTATAGGTGAGCAGACCCGGGTCCAGAGATAGGGAAGTGACTTGTCTGAGGTCACCTGGGAAAGAGAATGGAGAGGGAGATGGGAGAGAGAGAGAGAGATTTCATAGATAGTATAGAAAACATTAGAATCAGTTGATAGGTTGGGTGGGTGAGTAGATATTAGCCAAATCAGGAAGCACTTTCCTCCTTGGGATGAGAGGGGAGCAGGGAGGACTGTGTTGGAGGAAAAATTAAAAGAATGCAGGGGATGCAAAAGACATCCCAGGTCCCCTCTGGTGGCTTCTCTGTGCAGTCCCTTCCCCATCGTGTGCTTCGGGTGAGGCATGTCACTCACGTCTGGACAATGCCACCCGCCCTCCATCCCCACCTTCTCACCTCCCTTTCTCAGTCTCCCTGACACCTCCCTCCTTGCGTCTCTCCCTTTCTCTTAATTCCATTTCATTCTCCATCCTTGAGTTCCTCTTATGGGCCTGACTCTGTCTTGGGTGCTGGGGCAGGGGAGAGGGCAGCAGAAGAAATGCAAGGAATAATGCTCTGATTTGGGCACAAACTAGCTAAATAACAGTGTAAGACATTATCTGCCAAAGGCATCCCCATTGGTGCTTCAGAAAATTTCGGGGAAGGAGGGCTGAAAAGTCTTCCTAGGTGAGATGGGACCAGTGTTGAGCTAATACATAATTGTAACAGCGACTATTTATTGAACGCTAATTATGTGCTTAGCATTTTGCATCCCTTCCTCATTTCATCATGACAGCGACTCTGGGAGGTGGATATTATTTCCATTTTACGGATGAGGAACCCCGAGGCTTAAGTAACTTGTTCAAAGTCAGGCTGCTAGTCCAGGGCAGAACCAGGATTCGAGGCCAGGTCAGTTTGGTTGCGTGGCCCATGCTGCGTACCACCTCCTGTAGCAAGGGTTCGGATGCCTCCACGGAGGGCATTCCAGACCTTGATCCAAGGAGTAGGTGAAGAATTGAGAGAGGTCCCAGCCCTCACAGAATGTTTCTCTACAGAAACACTGATCTAACAAACATCCAGGGATGAAAATACCTCACGAGAGCTCCAGAATCCAGTTGTATATGTTAAATATATATAGCTTGTTGTATGTCAATCATACCTCAGTAAAGGTTTTTTTTTTTTTTTTTTTTTTAAGGAATAGATGAAACCTGGATGGGAAAGTGACTCCCCAAACTTCCCTCCTCAGAGTGACTGTAAACGGGGCTGCCCCTCCAGCCGCCTGGGAGGCAGGGGAGGACGAGGGCCAGCTCAGGGGGAGCCGTCCTCATGAAGCCCCAGTGCCTAGTTTCTCCCACAGCAGCTCACCTCGAGGACTGGAGGGGGGTGTCACCAGCCCAGACGATCCCCGCCCCCCACCTTGGGACAGTGAGGCAGAGTGAGACTTGTGGGCACCGGGTTTCCCTCCTGGATTCCCAAGGCAAGGCTTTGTTGACCACTTCCTCACCCCTAGACACCATACACACACACACACACACACACACACACACACACACACACACTCACACACACACTTTCTCTCTCTCTCTCACACCCTGGCATCACTCCAATGTCAGTGCAGAGCCCTGCCAAGCTCTGACTGGATCCCACTCCTTCCCTTCCCCCAGCCCGGCCCCCAGACTCACTTTGGCCGGGACCAGGGCAAGCAGCATCTGCCTCTCCACCCGGGGCCTCCATGGAGCAGATCTGAGCCACCCAGAGGTGCTGGGCGGGTGGCACGTCCTCCTGCCGCTGTCACTGTGACAGCTGCTGCCTCCAAGGCATTTCCTAGTGACTGAGCAGGTCGGGAGGACAGCACCGGGAAGTGAATGCCGGCCAACCCGTTTGAGGCCGGGAGGCTCTTGGCGTTGCCCAGGGGTTTGGCCCCTGCTGGAGTCAGGTGATGTCGATGAGGATGCTAGGAGAGGAGGGGCCCCTGCCTAAGGAGGAGCCCAGGGATGGGTGCTGGAGACAAGCAGAGGGTCTCACGATGGAGGCAGTGATCCAGGACCTCTTTGACTGAGGCTCCCCAGAGATGGGTCTCCTCAGCCCAACAATAAAAGTCATACAGTCCTTCAGCCTCCTGGACCCATTTCAGTGATCCTCCCCCAGCCCCCTGCTCCCCTGCCATGATAGGGTAAAGGGGTCAGTAATGCTTTGTCACCCAAAGTCATACACAAATATTTGGGTGATGTGCTTATGTACATTTGTCCTTCATCTCACACTCAAATGGGCTCAGAGCTCCAAAGACCAAACACCATGGAGGTAAAGAAGGAGGCAGAGTAAAACAAAGAAAGTAGGGCTTCCCTGGTGGTGCAGTGGTTAAGAATCTGCCTGCCAATGCAGGGGACGTGGGTTCGAGCCCTGGTCTGGGAAGATCCCACATGCGGCAGAGCAACTAAGCCTGTGCGCCACAACTACTGAGCCTGCGCTCTAGAGCCCGCGAGCCACAACTACTGAGCCCGAGTGCCACAACTACTGAAGCCCGCGTGCCTAGAGCCCCTGCTCTGCAATAAGAGAAGCCACCAATGAAAAGCACGGGCACTGCAGCTCACCGCTTAGCCTGCGCGCAGCAACAAAGACCCAACACAGCCAAAAAAAATAAGTAAATTCATTTTTAAAAAAACCCCAACAAAGTAGAGATGCACACCTGCATGGAAGGAAGTCCCTGATATCACATGAAATAGTTTCAGAACAGTCTGTGTGATTCTGTTTATGGAAATGATGATAATATATGATCATTTTTATAGAGGAAAAATCTGGAACACACATCCAACTTGATAGTTTTATCTCTGGAGGAACTTTTTTTTTTTCCTTAATTTATTTATTTTGACTGCTAGGGGTCTTAGTTGCAGCGTGCAGGATCTTTAGTTTTGGCATGCAGGATTTAGTTCCCTGAACAGGGATCAAACCTGGGCCACCTGCATTGGGAGCACAGAGTCTTACCCACTGGACCACCAGGGAAGTCCCTGGAGGAACTTTCTGACTTATACATTCCTGTGATATTTGAATGTGTTTCTTTCAAGATCAGGAAAAAATAATCAAGAATAAGGCAGGGACTTCCATGGCGGTCCAGTGGTTAAGACTCTGTGCTTCCATTGCTGGGGCACAGGTGCGATCCCTGGTCAGGGAACTAAGGTCCCACATGCCGTGTGGCGAGGCCTAAAAAAATAGAATAAGGCAGGAGTCCTTGAGAAATTGGTTTTCTTCTGACAAAGGAGGTTCCTGGATCCAAGGCACAGCCAAGCACGAGTGTGACCCCCCCCAGGGCACCCCACAACGGCCCCTCCCTCACCCAACCAACCCTGGCCTGGTTCCATGGCCACCTTGAGGCTGGGGTGGGGAAGGACAGTCAGGGCATCTCACCTGGTCACCTCGCCCACGGACGCTGTACCAGCGGTCACGACGGTCTCTCACGTTCTTTCCCCAGGAACTGGCTGTGAGGAGACCCAGGCAGGCCTAAATTTAGCAAATAGAAATGCAGACTGGGGACTTCCCTGGTGGTCCAGTGGTTAGGACTCCGTGCTTTCACTGTCGAGGGCCTGGGTTCAATCCCTGGTTGGGGAACTAAGATCCCACAAGCTGCGTGGCTCAGCCCCCACCCCAAAAAAAGCAGACAGCCCAGATGAATTTGTATTTCAGATAAACAAACAATTTTTAGTATAAGGGTGCTCAGTGCAATATTTGGGACCTACTCATGGGTAATGGGGATCGACTGTGTGGTGACAGATGGAAACTAAACTTACGGTGGTGAGCACACTGGAGTGCATACAGAAGTAGAAATAAAACATATGCATGAAACTTACATTATAAACCAAAAAAAATTAATACTTAGGCTCTATTTATACTAATAAATTATCCATTGCTTATCTAAAACTCAAATTTCAGCAGGCATCCTATATTTCATTTTGCAACTCTAGTCCCAGAGGCCTGGCCAAATTTTTCTCCTTTTATCCGCACCTCCAGGGGCACCTTCAGCAGTGTGGCTTCTGACTCTGCCAGGGCTTCCTGGGGGTCCCTGAAAAGAAGCCCCAAATACCCAGCATCAAGGCTGTGTGTCCCCCCGGGAGGGGACTGAGGCCAGGCTGTCCTTTGACTCAGACTAATGCAGCGGTCCCCAACCTGCTTGGCACCAGGGACCGGTTTCGTGGAAGGCAGTTTTTCCATGGACAGGAGGGCGCGGGGGTGGGGGGGTGTTCAGGCGGTAATGCCAGCGATGGGGAGCAGCAGACGAAGCTTCGCTCACTCACGCCCCTTGCCTCCTGCTGTGCGGCCGGGTTCCTAACAGGCCGGTACTGGTCCGCGGCCCGGGGGTTGGGGACCCCTGGTCTAATGTGATGTGGTTATAGTGGAAAATCTTTTCCACTGGTCCTGCCCTGCCATGGCTTGACTTTGAGGATTACTTTGAATATATAAGTATTTATTATCATAGTCTGTCATGGTTTTGTGTTCCAAAATAAGAATTCCACTTTAAAAATCATAGCTACGTATGTATGTATATGTATGCGTACACACACACACACAAACACCCCTTACCTGAGAGAGTAAGTATATCAGCTGGGGAAACCTTAGCTTGAATTTATTTATCAGGTTGCCTCTAGCCATCTAGCAAGGTCCTAGCAGAATAGGACATAGGACAGTTCAAAAAAATTTATTTATTTATTATTTATTTTGTCTGTGCCGGGTCTTAGTTGTGGCATGCAGACTTCTTAGTTGTGGCATTCGGGCTTCTTAGTTGCGGCATTCGGGCTTCTTAGTTGCGGCATGCATGTGGGATCTAGTTCCAGGACCAGGGATCAAACCTGGGGCCCCTGCGTTGGGATCGTGAAGTCTTACCCACTGGACCACCAGGGAACTCCTGGCTGTTAAGTTTTTTTTTTTTTTTTTTGCGGTACGCGGGCCTATCACTGCTGTGGCCTCTCCCATTGCAGGGCACAGGCTCCGGACGCACAGGCTCAGCGGCCATGGCTCACGGGCCCAGCCCCTCTGCGGCATGTGGGATCCTCCCGGACCGGGGCACGAACCCATGTCCCCTGCATCGGCAGGCAGACTCTCAACCACTGTGCCACCAGGAAAGCCCCAGGCTGTTAAGTTTTGACAGGTAGAGGGGGATTAGTGATCAGGAAGGCTTGAGAGCCGAGGTATATTAGCCAGGAGGACCCACACTATAGGATTTGATAGTAGGGCGTGTGGGGAAATTGAGATCAGTGCATGAGCGTTCACAAGGGTTCTTTGTGTGTTTATATAAAGAGGAAGTGCATGTACCTTGGGGTAAGTTACTTAATCCCTTCGTCCCTCAGTTACCTCATCTGAAAAATGGAGGTGATATTACCTACTCTATAGGATTGTGATGATTAAATGAGTGGATACAAATAAGGTGCCTGAACCTACTGAATGGGAGAAAATATTTGCAAATGATATGACTGATAAGGGATTAACATATACAAACAGGTCATACAACTCAACATCAAATAAAACAAACAACCTGATTAAAAAAATGGGCAGAAAAACTGAATAGACATTTTTCCAGAGAGGAAATGCAGAGAGCCAATAGGCACATGAAAAGATGCTCAACACTGCTAATCAGCATGATCTCAGAGAGGCAGCAGTGAGTGGTGGTGTGAAGCCAGATCTTAATTCCCTGCCCAGGAATTGAATCTGGGTAGCCTGGATGAATCCTAGCCACCACACCCCCTGGCTCTTGCCCCCAGTGAAAAATGCATTTCTCACGGAGGCAAAACTGTAAAAACAGGTACAAAGTTTATTATTAGAGACATAGCACAACAACAAATGGGAGAGCACACAGAGAAACGATTTGTTAAGATAGGAGCAAGACAGAGATGCACACCGGGAGAGAAAGCGTGTGGGCGTCCTCCCTAATGAGGAAGAGTGCGGTAAATAGGCGGTTAAGTCATTTATATAGGGCAGTTCTTCCCGATCTTTGTTTACCTTTGGCCAGTTATCTGGTTTCTTTTTCCACACCTGACTTGCCTTAGGACCCTCCCCAACTTGCGTGGGCAACTTTTTTCTAAGATGGATTACAGCCCAGAGGCCTGTGGGATAGCCTTAGCGTCACATATTATGGGTTGGTGCCCCCTCATTTTTGACCGCCAATGAGCTTTTCTGCACATGTGCAATGCTTCCCTTGCTCCAAGGATGGGAAATGTATGACCTGTTTATCTTTTAACAGAGTTTAGTCCCACTCTATCCCTGCCATAAAAATGTCCAATATCTGGTTATTTACCCTATTTCTGTTGCTGGTTTTTATATCGAGGCGCAGATCTCGAAATAGAGACAGGAGTCCGGTCATAAATATGTAGTCCTGGAGCTCGTTTGTCTCTGCTTCAGGAAATGTGAACAGGGGGCTGGTAATGAATGTCTGGCCTGAGCCCATCTTCTTCTCACCCCAGGAAGTGTAAACAGGAGGCTAGTTGTAAATGTCTAGCCTGAAGCCCATCTATCTCCTGCCTCAATCAGGGAAATGCAAATCAAGTGTCAAGTGCCCACCCCTGCATCCAATTGCAGGGGGCCCTGCTTGGTTCCAGCCAGCTCAGAGGCTGTTTTTGGGATTTCAGTTCATTCACACCCCTGAAAATTCTCACTCTGTCTTACCTGTTCCCTTTGTCCCCTGGGCTCTCCGCTCATTATTACATAGTCTGGGGCTGCTGGTAGCACAGGGGAGACCTGGGGCCTTTGAACAGAACACAGGCCCTGCCAGGGCACCTGGCTTGGTAGGCGGACAAGGGCTGCTCTCATTCCCAACTCGCCCCCCTTGGCCCTCAGCCCCCTCAGTCCAACCTGCAGCCCCAGCACACAGCAGCCAAAGAGCATCTTCACAGATGTTACCCTGCATCCCTCTCCTGCCTCTGAAGAGTTCCATGGCTCCCCACTGCCCTCAGTACAAAGCTCACCCTCCTCAGCCGGCACGTGAGGGCCTCACTGCCTTTCCCAGACTGTCTCTGGACATCCCCTTGCCCTTGGCTGTCTCATGCCACGCGGCGTGGCCAAAGTGCTGGCTTTTAGTTTAGATACCTTGAAGGCCTTGGGCTTTTGGGGCTCTGTGATTTTTTTTTAATGTCTTAAAAAAATTTTTTTTTTTCCTGGTTGGAATGCCTTTCTACCTCATCACCCCCCCTCTGGCATCTTTAACTTTTAAGACTTTGAAGGAGGGGATCCTAACTCATCTCTGTCCATTTTTGTGGGCCTGGTGTCTATCAATAGTGCTCAATAAATCAATGTGTTTTTTTGTTTGTTTGTTTTTTTCCTTTGGGCTGCATCAGGCAGCATGCGGAATCTTAGCTCCCTGACCAGGGATTGAACCCAGGCTCTCCTCAGTGAAAGCTCGGGGTCCTAACCACTGGACCGCCAGGGAAGTCCCTATCAATGTTTGTTAAATGAATAAAGGTAACCTCTGAAGCCTAGCTCACGTGTATGGGGTGTGTGTGTGTGGAGGGGTGGCGCACAAGAGAAGTTTGGACAATGCATTCTCTCAAAGTCATTCTCCTTTCTATTCTAGACGCCTTTGGAATCCATACCAAGACTCCCCCCTCAAAGTCATAGTGGACTGAAAACCTCAGGTCTGCCTGGAGACAGGAGGATGAGCCCACCACCGGGGTAGAGCCTTACTCAGCCACTGTACACCAATGTTGTTTTTGAAAAAGCATGATCTTGGACAGGTTCTCCAGGAGGTGAGTCTGGGGAGAGGAGGGAAGATGGGCCGGGGAAGAGGGAGGGACTTGTGTCCGGAATCTGGGGCTTTTAAAGGAGGAATCCCCCCCGGGGAAATCTTAATTTAGTGGTTTGTCTTGGTAATTTTTGCCACACCTAAGTAGATTTTTGATTTTTCTTTAAACAACAGCAACAAAAACCTACTCTCTCATTCTGAGCATCCATTCTGTGAAATCACAGGTCTGATGCTCTAATTATATTTTTAATAAACAGCAAAATGAATACGTACTGTTAAGTAAAAAATTAAAAAGTTTCTCTTGTGTACCACCGGAAGTCGTGGCGCGCACGGGCCTTGGCGCACGCTGATCTGAGACGTACGATTGGGGGATGACGACCCCCAAGGTCCGGAGCCACAGCGGCTCGGGATCTGAGCTGAAAGAGGCCACTTCAGGATTTTTCAAGGCTGAGCCCGAGGCTGGCTTTCAATGCTTGAGAGCCCATTGGACGGGAAGCCACAGAGTGAGATCAACCGAAGGAATCCTGAGAAAAGGAGAAAAATAGCTTGGACTTGAGAATGAAACTGGCAAGGACGGACGGTCACCCGAGGGTGCGGGCTGCAGGAGGAGACAGAAGGCAGCAGGGGTGGGGTACTGGGAGAGCAAGAAGGCTGAGTCACGTCGCAGCCGCGCACGAGGCGCCGTGGGCTGCGTCCTGCAACTCACCTGGTCTGCGTGCGCCCCGCCCCACGCCCTCCCACTGTCTAAAAACACATAGACCCCAAATCGCCAACGGCAGGGGGCCGAGATGCTCTGAGACAGGTGGGGGAAAGGGAATCTAAAGAGCGGGGAAGCCCAGAGATTTGCTCGCTGGGCGGTATGTGGAAGGGAAACCTCTCCCCACTTCCTGGGGGTGGTGGCAGCTGCAGAAGAAAGACTGCTTGACATCAGTCTTTGTTGGAGGATTTTCTGAGTCTTCACTCTTCATCCCAGAACTGAAAGCCTCCCTGACAGATGAGAGGCCTCAATGCTTGAGACAGGTAAGACCAGGGTCAGGGACAGAGTCAGGAGTGAAAAAAATTTTTTGTATTTTTTCTGATTATAAAAATAGCACTAGTGGGCTTCCCTGGTGGCACGGTGGTTGAGAGTCCGCTTGCCGATGCAGGGGACATAGGTTCGTGTCCCGGTCCGGGAAGATCCCACATGCCGCGGAGCGGCTGGGCCCGTGAGCCATGGCCGCTGAGCCTGCGCGTCCGGAGCCTGTGCTCCACAACGGGAGGGGCCACAACAGTGGGAGGCCCGCGTACCGAAAAAAAAAAAAAAAAAAAAAAAAACACTAGTGTTGAAAAAAAGTGGAAATTTCATACAAGCACACGCGAAAAGGAAAAACATAAGCTCTATACCACCTCTACACATAACTATTATAACTATTTTGGTGTTTATTCTTCCAGCCCCTATATATATATATATATATGTATATATATATGATATGCTAAAGATAATTAGATATTATATAATATATAATTATAATATGTGATGATTTAAAAATAAGTGGGATCACACTGAATAAATACTTTCAGGATCTGATTTTTTTCAATTGTTATCTTGTGCTCCCCAATAAATTTTCTCTTACACCCTCATTTTAATTTTTATTTTATTATTATTATTTTTTGGCCACGCCCTGCAGCTTGTGGATCCCAGCTCCCCCACCAGGGATTGAACCTGTGCCCCCTGCAGTGGAAGGGAAGCTCAGAGTCCTAACCACTGGACTACCAGGGTACTCCCATACACTCTCATTTTTAAAAAAAATTTATTAATTTTATTTATTTATTTTTGGCTGTGTTGGGTCTTCGTTGCTGCGCACGGGCTTTCTCTAGCTGCGGCGAGTGGTGGCTGCTCTCCGTTGCATTGTGTGGGTTTCTCATTGTGGTGGCTTCTCTTGCTGCGGAGCATGGGCTCTAGGCCCGTGACTTCAGTAGTTGTGGTGCGTGGGCTCAGTAGTTGTGGCTTGTGGGTTCTAGAGCGCAAGCTCAGCAGTTGTGGCACATGGGCCTAGTTACTTCGCGGCATGTGGGATCTTCCCAGACCAGGGATCGAACCCGTGCCCCCTGCGTTAGCAGGCAGATTCTTAACCACTGCGCCACCAGGGAAGTCCCCAGAATTATCTTTTTCTAGAAACAATAAATGCTGGAGAGGGTGTGGAAAAAAGGGAACACTCTTGCACTGCTGGTGGGAATGTGAATTGGTACAGCCACTATGGAGAACAGTATGGAGGTTCCTTAAAAAACTACAAATAGAACTACCATATGACCCAGCAATCCCACTACTGGGCATATACCCTGAGAAAACCATAATTCAAAAAGAGTCATGTACCAAATGTTCATAGCAGCCCTATTTACAATAGCCCGGAGATGGAAACAACCTAAGTGTCCATCATCGGATGAATGGATAAAGAAGATGTGGCACATATATACAATGGAATATTACTCAGCCATAAAAAGAAACGAAATTGAGCTATTTGTAATGAGGTGGATGGACCTAGAGTCTGTCATACAGAGTGAAGTAAGTCAGAAAGAGAAAGACAAATACTGTATGCTGACACATATATATGGAATTTAAGAAAAAAAAATGTCATGAAGAACATAGGGGTAAGACAGGAATAAAGACACAGACCTACTAGAGAATGGACTTGAGGATATGGGGAGGGGGAAGGGTAAGCTGTGACAAAGCGAAAGAGAGGCATGGACATATATACACTACCAAACATAAGGTAGATAGCTAGTGGGAAGCAGCCGCATAGCACAGGGAGATCAGCTCGGTGCTTTGTGACTGGCTGGAGGGGTGGGATAGGGAGGGTGGGAGGGAGACGCAAGAGGGAGGGGATATGGGAACATATGTATATGTATAACTGATTAAATGCGTTATAAAGCAGAAACTAACACATCATTGTTAAGAAATTATACTCCAATAAAGATGTAAAAAAAAATGTACATTAGTTGATTTTTGCTTCTGGTCATGACAGAGTAGCTTGTATCAGGCTAGGATTCCTTTAGAGAACAATGTAAAAATTAGATCCCCCCCCACCCCACACACACACTCACAGCTGTTTTAAGGCTTTAGAGAGTAGCCAAATGGGCAGAACTTAAGTAACCAGGATCCTGCACAGAAGGAAAACCCTTTGAAGTGAGGGGGATCATCTCCACTGCTTTCCTTAAGGAAATTCCTTACATTAATTTGCTGATTTGCTTGGGAGGCATTGAGGCTGAGCAGAAAATGGTGGCCTAAAGTTCTGGTGTTATCACAAGGCTCAGGAGTTCAGGATCTGACAAGAAAGAGGGACCTGAGAAACACTTCAGGGTTTCAGCGGAGATCCCTGAAGGGCTATGATCTAGGAGCAAGGGCAATCCAGAAACATACCAGCCCATACAAAGCCAGAAACATCTCAGTTCCTGATTGTATTAAATGATTTAACCCTACTCTGACTGCCTGCAAACAACAACAACAAAAAAACACAACAACAACAAAACCACCCCCCCAAACAAAAGAAAAAACCCAGAAATTTCCATCTCTTCTGGAGAAATAACATAATCCAGAGCCTCTATGGTTTTTCATTCTACACAGCATCCAACATTTAACAAAAGTTAACAGATATACTAAGAGACAAGACCAAATGAACAAAAACCAAGAGAAAAAAATAAACAGTAGACCTGAAGGAGAAAAAGATATTGGTATTATTGTACATGGACTCTAATACATTCAAGAAAGTAGATGGAGAACTAGAAACAATTTTTTAAAAAGAACCAAGTGGAAACTCTAGAATTGAAAAATACAATTACTTAAAAACAGGAAAAAAAAAAAAACCCAAACCAAAAACCAAACCAAAACAAAAAAACTCTATAGGTGGGTTTAAGAGCAGTTTGTTTGTTTGCTTGTTTGTTTGTTTTTGGGCCACACTGGGAGGCTTGTGGGATCTTATTTCCCTGACCAGGGACTGAACCCAGGACACAGCAGTGAAAGTGCCGAGTCCTAACCACTGGACCGACTGCCAGGGAATTCCCAACAGCCGTTTGGATATAACAGAAGACAGGATTAGTAAACTGAAAGACAGATGGGTAGAAAATATGCAGTCTGAAGCACGGGAGTGGGAAAAAAAAAGATGGAAAATACAGAAAAGAGCATAAGAGAGTATGGAATGTGATGTAAAGGTCTAAATACATTTAATTGGACTCAAGGAGAGTGAGTGAGTCATTCTAAAGCAATAGGTGAAGAGTTACTGATTACAAATTTTACAGTATTAGTGAAAGACATTAAAACACAGATTTAAGAAACTCTCCAAATCTGAAGCAAAATAAATACAAAAAATCCCTACCTGGGCAAACTAGTAAAACTTCTGAAAACCAAAGTCAAAGATTATTTTAAAAAATTGAGGGCTTCCCTGGTGGCACAGTGGTTAAGAATCCACCTGCCAATGCAGGGGACACGGGTTTGAGCCCTGGCCCGGGAAGATCCCACATGCTGCTGAGCAACTAAGCCCATGCACCACAACTACTGAGCCTGCACTCTAGAGCCCACGAGCCACAACTACTGAAGCCCGTGTGCCTAGAGGCTGTGCTCCGCAACAAGAGAAGCCACGGCAATGAGAAGCCCATGAACCACATTGAAGAGTGGCCCTTGCTCGCCGCAACTAGAGAAAGCCCGTGTGCAGAAACGAAGACCCAACGCAGCCAAAATAAATAAATAAATAAATAAAAAGACTTTAATTAATTAAAAAAAAATGAAGGTGGAACAAAGAGGTTTACAAACGAAAACAGACACTTCATTGCCGAGAGAGCTGAACTAAAAGGACTACTAAAGAACATTCTTTAGGCAGAATGAAAGTGACCCCAATGGAAGCAAAGACATGCAGGAATGAATGAATGACAAGAGGTAAATGTGTGGGAAAAATACACGAATATTGACTGTATAGAATAATATTGATAATACCTTAAGTTTAAAAATGCATGAAAAATTAAAATACTTGACAATAATAGCCAAAAAGCAGGAGGAGGATATATGGAGTTAAATCAATCCTAAGATTCTTGCATTAGCTGGGGAGTGGGATTGCTTGATAACCATTAAAATAATAGTGAAAGAGTGTATAATTTGAATAATGGGAGAGGCAATAATTTTAAAAATCTAATTCAAAAGAAGGTAAGAGGGCTTCCCTGGTGGTGCAGTGGTTGAGAGTCCACCTGCTGATGCAGGGGACACGGGTTCATGCTCCGGTCCGGGAGGATCCCACATGTCGCGGAGCGGTTAGGCCCGTGAGCCATGGCCACTGAGCCTGCGTGTCTGGAGCCTGTGCTCTGCAACGGGAGAGGCCACAACAGTGAGAGGCCCACGTACCGCAAAAAAAAAGAAAGAAAGAAAGAAAGGTTTAAAATAGGGACATTTCTTAAAAATGTCTTTGACTAATTATATTTCTTCTGCTATGAGCTTACCTGTATCTTTTGCCCTGTATACTATTCGGATGCTTTCCTTCTGCTATTGATTTTAGATGGATGTAAATATAGGTAAGTAGGAATATGTCCATGTGAATGTTGCAAATACTTTCTTCTAGGGATCAGTTTTAAATCTTTATGCCTCGGTTGTAACACTTAGGGCCTGGTTTCACCACTTGCTTTGATGTTAGTGAAAAGAGAAATGGTCAAGTCTTAGGCTTTACACCCCTAATCAATTGAACTGAACTGAGGTCAAGGGAGCAAGCAAACCTGAGGTGCTGCATTATTGTCATTTAGAGAGTATGGAGTTATCTGAACCAGTGATAGGAATAACGAATGGTGAATGTTGAAGTCTAAAGAAGGAAGAGAAATAAACCGGGCTGGGAAAAACTACAAAAATCCCCAAGAGAAGGCTCAGCCGCTGCACACAAGTAGCTGCCGCTTTGGGAGGGGATGCCTGGAGCAGAGACGTGTGATGCATAGCTAATCACGACCACCAGGTGGCGCTCTAAAGACGTCCGATTGCTCTCCAGACTTGCAGAGTTGAGATTTTGCTTGAGCGCCTAGGAAGTGGAAACTCAGGCCCCGGGAGCTTCGGACCCCTAATTTTTGGCTTTGTGATTCTTCTAGAGCAGCGGTCCCCAACCTTTTTGGCACGGGGGATGGGTTTCTGTGGAAGACAATTTTTCCACGGACGGGGTGGGGGTGGGGGTGGGGTGGGGGTGGGGGTGGGGGCGTGGTTCAGGCGGTCATGCGAGCCACGGAGAGCGATGAGGAGCAGCAGCTTCTCGGGCTCGCCCGCCGCTCACTGCTCACCTCCTCCTGTGCGGCCCGGTTCCTAACAGGCTGCGGACCGGTACCGTCCACGGCCTGGGGGTTGGGGAGCCCTGCTCTAGAGGCAAAATCCCCAAGATCTAGAGCCCTGTGGGGTTCTTTTTCTATGCTTGCTTTGCCTGTGGGCACCTGTATTGCATCATCTCTTCAATTCAGTGGCTCAAACCTTGATGAACAAACCGATCACCTGGTTCTCTTGTGAAAATGCAAATTATAATTCAGTCGGACTGGGGTGGGGCCTGAGGTTCTGCGTTTCTAACTAGCTCCCTGGTGATGACTCACACTCAGTAGTTCCGAAACTTAGAACATGCTGACTCTAAGGTCCTTTCTCTGTGCGATGTGGGAGGTGGGAGAGTTTGCAGCTTCCTGGAGTAAAATCCCTGGAGTAAAATCTGAAATGTCTACAAGTTAAAGTTGGGCCAGTTGTGTGACCTCTTGGGGTCTCAGTTTCCTCATCTGTAAAATGGGAATGGTGGCGGCCTTTACTTAGAGAGTTATTTGAAGGTTAAAGCAGGATATTGTATGTAAAACAACACAGTGCCTGGTGCCTAGTAAGCCTCAACAAGGCTTGGGGCTACACTATGTGAAGTATGGAGACGGGCAGCCCTGGTGGGGTGGTACCTTGGAGGGAGCAAGAGGTGAGGGGCAATCCTTAAGAAGATGCCATCTTAGCTATCAAGATATCTGTCATCTGAAAAAAAGGGGACCTTTTTGTCATCTGGCTGAGGACAGAGAGCCAGGAGGAGAGCAGGTCTCCTGATCAGGTTGTAAACGTAAGGCTGCTTTTGAGGGAGATTTAAGTAGGCTGCAAGCTACGCGGGCTTCCTTCGGGAGATGGGGGCAGGATGGGAAGCAGTATTTCCAGGCAGCTTGAGCTGCAGCGTTCATCACACTCCCCCATTTCACATCTTTAGGGGCTTTAGAGGTTGTGAGAAGAGCTAAGAGGAGCCAGGGATCGCCCTGGTCCTGCCCTCCTGCAAGGCTCTGCCACAGCCTGGAAAACCATTGCAGTGGCAACCTCAGCCCAGTTGCCGGAGTT
Organism: Mesoplodon densirostris; assembly: GCF_025265405.1. Taxonomy (NCBI): domain Eukaryota; kingdom Metazoa; phylum Chordata; class Mammalia; order Artiodactyla; family Ziphiidae; genus Mesoplodon; species Mesoplodon densirostris. The sequence continues at coordinate 43,168,201 of NC_082678.1, read as the reverse complement.
TACCGAAATGTGTCAAATAGGGCGGTGTTTCCATAGCATCTTTTTTTTTTAATATATAAAATTATTTATTTATTTTTGGCTGCATTGGGTCTTCGTTGCTGTGCGCATCTTTCTCTAGTTGCAGCGAGCGGAGGCTACTCTTCATTGCGGTGCATGGGCTCCTCATTGCAGTGGCCTCTCTTGTTGCGGAGCACAGGCTCCAGCCTCGTGAGCTTCAGTAGTCGTGGCATGTGGGCTCAGTAGTTGTGGTGCAAGGGCTTAGTTGCTACACAGCATATGGGATCTTTCTGGACCAGGGCTTGAACCCAGGTCCCCTGAATTGGCAGGCGGATTCTTAACCACTGCGCCACCAGGGAAGCCCCATAGCATCTTTTTTTTTTTTTTTTTTTTTGCCCTGAAGTTATGTATTTTAACGGCTTTACGTGTAATGTTCATATATAAAAAGCTTTAAGTGTTTTCCTCCAATTAAAAAATCTAAAGAATTCAAAAATAAGGTATTCAATATTTGAAAAAAGGACAGATTTACAAAATGTTCATATTCTGTCATGAAAACTCCACACTAACATTATACACTTGGAAAAAATACAAGCAGGATATATTACACATTTATGTAAGCAACAACTTAGTTCACACCATGCAATAAAAAGTACATTAATCAAGATACACTAGCTTTTGTAGGTTCTAAACTGAAGGACTTTTTTTTTCTGAAGAATCTTTAAAACCTGTGGCACTTAAAATTTGTTAGCCTTTCTATTGCGAGGTAAATTATACACAGCAATGATGAAAAAGATTAACAGACCAGTTGTGTATTATGAATCATTCCAGCTTTGTTCAATAATGGCCGAAACGCTTTTCTCATATCCTCATTTGTTTTCCTGATAAAGCTGTGCTGCCTGGCTATTGGCTGGACTATTTGGATTTGGTTCATCCAGCAGGGACTGAATTGATGTTAAGAGAGAAGATACTTCATATATTGGACTCCATTGATCCTGAAGGATATCTAAACATATGCTACCATCAGCATACACATTCGGATGAAACATTTTGGATAAAAACCTAACAGCTGGCAGTATATTTGGATACTCTTGAGAAAATTCTATTACTGGTTTAAAAGTACCATCTTCGAAGGATGTCCCTCTGGTCCAAATGTAACTGCATTCCAGTGCATGATGTTGTTTTCAGATGGTGCCCCACTGACACCCACAGGTGGGTCCTCTTGCAATCACTTGAAATCCTGCATAAGCCTCCTCCAGGGCGGGGTGGGCATGCTCCCCAGCTGCCCAGAAGTCAGTCTGAAAGCTCCGTAGCGTCTTAAAGGTCCATGAACATTTATGGACTAACTTCCAGTGCTCTGCTCCATGCTCCTGGGGATACAGAGACAAATCCATGCAGCCCTTTCCCTCTCTGCGTGACCTTGGGGAGATAAACATCGCCTTGGGAAGGAATTATCAGTGAAGGGCCTCAGTCGCAGTTCTTAGCAATGGTGCTTGTCCTACGTGGTGGGACTTAATGACACACGGGACCTGCAGCCGCTGTGGAGGTGAGAGGTTTTGGGGGTGACTCTTCAGACCAGGATGGTCTGACCTGACAAAGACTTAAGGAGTGGGTCAGATTTGGAGAGGCAGAAAGGAGGGAGGACGCCACAACCCACTAAAGAGACTAATTGGATGCATATGAAGCCAATTACACACGTTATCTCATTTAAGCCCAAACAATAGTGTGAGGTCAGTACAGCATTTCATTTTGGGAAAATGCCGAGACGCACGGCAACCTGTTCAAGGTCTCGCCGCTAAAAATGGTAGGTGGAGGTTATCTGACTTCAAGTTCTTTTTTTTAAGTACCACATGTGTGCTCTGCCAGGCTCTGTGCATCTCTTCTTCCCCTCGCCTTTCCCCTCAAATACAAGGCCGGAGACATACATGCATATAGTGGACATGGGGAAGCTTGAAGTTCTGGCTAAAGAGTTAGGGCTTGAATTTCTTTTTTTCCCTTCCCCAGCCCTGAAGTCTTGTTCAACAACAGCTGAGCGATGAGGCTGGCAGGGTTGCCTCACTTCTAGAAGGCCGGCCCCAGCCTTCCTGGCCTGAACCCACTTCCTGTCCTTGTGCCTCTTTTGTCAGAAGGTGATTCTCACATTTCCTGTTGATTTCTATTTTGTTTCAGCGGCTTCAGCTCCGGCAGCAGTTGATGGGATCAGCGAGGGCTGGGACACGGGACCAGGTACGTTGGGATGGTGGGGAGTGGGGGGTCAGCTTGGACAAGGTCTGGGCCAGGTGAGGGCCAGCTGGCAACACGCCAGAGTCGGGGTGGGGGGCTCCTGGTGGACCCTCTCTGTCCATGTGGTCGGGGGACTGTCAGAAGCTGAGGTCAGTTTGTGAAGTTGGCTGTGTCCCTGTGGGTGGGGGGAGACCAGGGGTTGGCTTTGGTGGTTTGGTGGTTTCCTGAAATCCCATCACCTTGATTTGGTTGTGTATTACCTGAGCTGCCTAGGTAGCATTTTTCTGGGTTGCAGAGAGAACCCCTTGGGTTCAGACAGGTTTATCTGAGGTTGACGGAGACACAGCTGGTGTGTTGCTTGCAATTTTGCCAAGCTGAGGGCTTGTGATTAAGTCTTGGCTTCTTGCCTTACTTATGGGCAAGTCCCTTTCCTCTGAACCTGTTTTCTGGTCTACACAGTTGTAAAATGTCTCTGCTTTGTGGGATGTTTGTGATGCTTGAGCAGGACAATGATTGTGAAAGTGTTTTGTAAACTATAAGACGCCATTCTCAGGGTTTGAGGTTACTTTTATTTCATTTTCTGTGTTTTTAAAAATAAATTTATTTATTTGTTTATTTTTGGCTGTGTTGGGTCTTTGTTGCTGCATGCAGGCCTTCTCTAGTTGCGGCGAGTGGGGGCTACTCTTCGTTGCGGTGCGCGGGCTTCTCATTGCTGTGGCTTCTCTTGTTGCGGAGCACGGGCTCTAGGGCGTGGGCTTCAGTAATTGTGGCTTGTGGGCTCTAGAGCGCAGGCTTAGTAGTTGTGGAGCACGGGCTTAGTTGCTCCAAGGCATGTGGGATCTTCCCGGACCACGGCTCAAACCCGTGTCACCTGCGTTAGCAGGCAGATTCTTAACCACTGCGCCACCAGGGAAGTCCCAAGCCATCTGGTTCTGTTGAGAAAGACCCTCTGATCTCCTGCCTGGAGGGTAGAATCCAGGCTGCCAGCATTCTTGGAGGGTCAGTAGGGGAGGGAATTTGGGGTCTCATCGTTTGACATGAAGCCTTTGAAGAATCCTCCCTCCCTTTATCCCACTTCCCTTTCTAGTGTAGTGACAGCCTTGCCCTCTGGTGTGCCTAGTGTCCCTAGGTCTGGAGCTTCTCTGGTTTAGTTTCTCCAGAGGAGAAGCGTCCTCCTCCTGCTGGGCAGGGGGAGAGCTAAATGCCTTGGCTGGTCGGTTACCTGGGCTGTGAAGTCTGAGTGCTTTGTAAACACACTGTGCTTTCAACAGCCCTTCCTGTTTTTGGCTCCACCCCGCCCCGTCTTCTGACATAGCTGGTATCTCCAATTCCTGGGCCTTTCTGTGGTTCAGAGGCACACCCTGCTTGCTTCTGGTTGGCATTCAGTTTCCAGCCTTCTCTGATGCAGTCCATCAGCTGTCATTCACCATTCTGCTTTCTGTCTTCCAAGTCTGTTGACGTCTGCTCTCTCGTACTCTGTCCTGATGGGTTTCTACCTTTTAAAATTTGTCCTGTCTTTTTTGTGACATTTCAGGAGGAAGTGGAGATACTTGTATTCAATCCATTGTGGTAACTGCTATAGTTGTAGCATTTTCACTTGGACCAGTGTCGTCTGAGAGTGTTGGCTTCCTCACACTATTACCAGCACTGGGTATTATCATTTGTTTTATTTTTTAAAGATTTTTTTTTTTTTTTTTTTTTTTTGCGCTACGCGGGCCTCTCACTGTTGTGGCCTCTCCCGTTGCGGAGCACAGGCTCCGGACGCGCAGGCTCAGCGGCCATGGCTCACGGGCCCAGCCGCTCCGCGGCATGTGGGATCTTCCCGGACCAGGGCACGAACCCGCGTCCCCTGTGTCGGCAGGCAGACTCTCAACCACTGTGCCACCAGGGAAGCCCCTAAAGATGTTTTTTGAGGGACTATTTTTTTTAAGTCTTTATTGAATTTGTTACAACGTTGCTTCTGCTCTATGTTTTTTTTTTTTTTTCTTTTTCTTTTTTTGGCCACAAGGCATGTGGGATCTTAGCTCCCTACCAGGGATCGAACCTGCATCACCTGCGTTGGAAGGCAAAGTCTTAACCACTGGACTGCCAGGGAAGTCCCTATCATTTGTTTTAAACTCTGATAATTTGATAAGTAAAAATGTCTCATTGTCATTTTAAAAGTTATTAATGAAACGATTGAAGATCTTCTCACGTGTTTATTGGCCGTTCGTGTTTCTTCAGTGAACCACTTATTTATCTTCATTGCTCATCTTTCTACTGGAGTAGAATAATTGTTAAATTGTTAACATATGGCCAGCTCAGGAAAGAGGTTTGTGGTCGATCCCTTATTTTCTTGTATATGCAATCTCAGAGCATAAGCTTCAGAAAACAGCAGTTCTTAATGACTATGTCAAGAATTTGATGAATTTTTTTCTCCCTTGGATTATAAAAGTAATCTGTTCAGTATAGAAAATTTGGAAAATACAGATAAACACAAAAAAGAAAATATAAATTGCCTAGAGATAGCCACCAGTTATAAATATATCCTTCCAGTCTTTTTTTTTCCTGTGGGTATATAGTTATAAAAATAAAAGCGGAGTCATTTTATTTTGTATTCATGCTTTCGACTTACTAATCATAATTTCTTCTCATATTATTACACAGTGTTCTATTACATTATCATTCGTGGCTACCTGGTATTCCATTGTGTGGATATATGATCATTGATTCAGTCAGTTCCCTTTGATGGACATTTAGGGTCTTACTGGGTTAAAATTTGCATTAACAATTTCCTCTTTTGATCATGGCCCCATATAACCTTGTTTTCCACTGTGAATCTGCTTAGCAATTTCTTTTTGGAGGGGGAAAGGATGAAGGTAAACGTTGATCCTTTTCTGGTTAAATTATTACTCATTCCAAATTAATGTATACAGACTCAGGGAGATTTTTCTAGCACTTTTTTTTTCTGTGGGTCAGAGGGAGAGATGGGGAAGGGTCACTCTGGGATTCTCATTAGATTCCTCCACAGCTTTCAATTAGAGAGAAAATGATGAGGGGCAAAAGCAGTAGGGAGGAGAGATGTATGCAATAATGAGAAAAAAGAAGCTGACCAGGCAGGCATCTGAAAAAAATCATCCAAGAAATAATAGCTTAAGAGAGAGAGAACCTGAAAGAACAAACTGTTCTGAGAGTTGAAGACCTGAATTTTGTCCCTGAGTCTGCCATTAAACTGTGTGTCCTTGGGCAGGTTGCTCAACCTCTCTGGTTTCCTCATTGGCATTCCTCATCTCAGGTAGATTTCTAAGTTCTCTTATCTTCTGAGGTTCTATGAATATAGACTTTGTCCTACTAGCTGTGTGATTCTGGACAAGTTGCTTAACTTCTCTGAGACATGGTGTTCTCAACTGTAAAGCGGGAACACTAATAGCTACTTCATAGGGTTGTTGTAAATGGATGTGTGTAAAGCACTTATCACAGGACCTGTCCCAGATGAAGTATCCAATAAATGCTTTTTTTAATTTTTAATTTTTTTAATAGTTATTTATTGGAGTATAATTGCTTCACAATACTGTGTTAGTTTCTGTTGCACAGCAAAGCAAATCAGCCATATGCATACACGTGTCCCCATATCCCCTCTCTCTTGAGCCTCCCTCCCATCCTCCCTATCCCACCCCTCTAGGTCATCGCAAATCACTAAGCCGATCTCCCTGTGCTCTGCTGCTGCTTCCCACCAGCCAACTATTTTAAATTCGGTAGTGTATATACGTCGATGCTACTCTCAGTTCGCCCCAGCTTCCCCCTCCCACCCCATGTCCTCAAGTCCAGTCTCTATGTCTACCTCTTTATTCCTGCCCTGCAACTAGGTACTAGGTTTATCAGTACCTTTTTTTTTTTTTTAGATTCCATATATATGTGTTAGCATATGGTATTTGTTTCTCTCTTTCTGACTTACTTCACTGTGTATGACAGACTCTAGGTCCATCCACCTCACTACAAATAACTCAACTTCGTTTCTGAAAACTATTTTTATTGCATGCCAGTTGTTATGTAAAAGGAGGGCAATTATATCATCCCACACCCTGTGTATTGGAAAGGAACTCTGTCTTCTTAAAAGCTGTTTCCAGGTTCAGTCAGCAGCTGGGACACATGCCAAGGGGCACAGTACAAAGTCACCACTGGCTCAGACCTCCCTTTGCAGTGCATTCTTCCCTGGGACCTGGACGCTGTCCAGATATGGGTCAAGTAAACACCCTCTGCTCAACACAGATAAGAAGGATGTATGGATGTTGGTCCATAGGGGAAGCAATAGGAAACCCCACTTTCCAAATATAAAATATCCGGGAGTGTAGCCGAAGGGAAACTGAGCCCTAAATGATATGAATCACCAACGCGAGATGCTATTAAGAAAAAGCTGACATCCTTTCAAGCTGTGATTAATGAGCACGGAGATAGGAGGAAGAAGTCGTGGGTGTAGCTGCAGTTTTGCTGTTCGCTGCTGTGCCTGCTTGGATAAATTACCCTATTCTGTAAAATCAGGAGGCTGGATTCTATTTTATTCCCCCAAAGGACAGTCTGTGTACTACTGGTGGCACGCACAGTGATGTTATGTGGTGCAGAGATGAACATTTGACATTTTAAAAAAACTTTTTATTTTGTATTGGAGTATAGTTGATCAATGTTGTGATATTTTCAGGTGTACAGACATCTTTTTTAATGTATATATATATATTTTTAAAAATTTCTATTGGAGTATAGTTGATTTACAATGTTGTGTTAGTTTCAGGTATACAGCAAAGTGAATCTGTCATACATATACACGTATCCACTTGTTTTTAGATTCTTTTCCCATATAGGCCATTACAGAATATTGAGTAGAATTCCCTGTGCTGTACATAGGTCCTTGAACATTTGACATCTTAATAGTTATGTGTTTAACTTATGAAATAGTAGGGAAAATACGACTAGCAATCAATTCTATAATTTCATAGATATGATTTTTTTTTTTTTTTTTTGCGGTACACGTGCCTCTCACTGCTGTGGCCTCTCCCGCTGCAGAGCACAGGCTCCGGACGCGCAGGCTCAGCGGCCATGGCTCACAGGCCCAGCCGCTCCACGGTGTGTGGGGCCTTCCTGGATTGGGGCAGGAGCCCGTGTCCCCCTGCAACGGCAGGCGGACTCCCAACCACTGCGCCACCAGGGAAGCCCTGATTTTTTTTTTAATATTTATTTATTTATTTGGGCTGCACCAGGTCTTAGTTCTGGCATGTGAGATAATTGTTGCGGCATATGGGATCTTTTTTTAGTTGTGGTGTGTGGCATCGTTTAGTTGCAGCACGTGGACTCTTAGTTCCGGCATGTGGGATTTTGTTCTCTGACCAGGGATCGAACCCGGGCCCCCTGCATTGGGAGCTCGGAGTCTTACCCACCGGACCACCAGGGAAGTCCCCAATATGATTATTTTTTAAGTTCATTTTCTTAGAAAGTGATCTGATTCGAAGAAAAATTCAAAGATGAAAAGCAGAAATGGCAAATATCGTGAAGGTGGTAAAATTGGAGCATCAGATATGGTAGGCAGAATAATAGCCCTCAAAGATGTCCAGGTCCTAATCCCCAGAACCTGTGAGTATGTTACCTTTTACGGCAAAAAGGACTTCGCGGTTGTAAGTTAAGGATTTTGCGATGGGGGGATTATCCTGTTAAGAAGAGCTCTCTGATCTCCTGCTTGGAGGGTACAGGCTGTTGGCATTCTGGGAGACCATCAGGGAAGGAAGCTGGGTTCTCATTTGATATTCAGCCTTTGAAGTATTCCCCCTCCCTCTCCGGCTTCCCCCCCCCGCTTTTTAACTTTATTTATTTACTTATTTATAATATTTGGCTGTGCCAGGTCTTAGTTTGAGCATGGCATGCGAGATCTTTGTGCGGGATCTTCGTTGCCGTGTGTGGGATCTTTAGGTCCTTGACCAGGGATCAAACCCAGGCCCCCTGCATTAGGAGCACGGAGTCTTAACCACTGGACCACCAGGGAAGTCCCCTGCTTCCCTTTATATTGTACTGATTCAGCGTTGCTGTCCGGTATGCTCGGTGTCCCAGGTCTGGAGCTTCTCTGGTTTAGTTTCCCCAGAGAATAAACTTCCTCCTCTTCCTCCTGCTGGGCTGGATTATCTGGGTGGGCCCAACGTAATCAGAAAGGTCCTTATAAGAGGGAGGCAGGAGTCAGAGAAGGCAATGTGATAACAGAAACAGCCACTGGAGTGATGCGGTCATGAGCTCAGGAACGCTGTGGCCCCTAGAAGCTGAAAGTGGCAAGGAACTGGTTCTCCCTGGAAACTCCAGAAGGAACCAGGCCTGCCAATACCTTGATTTTAGTCCCATAAGTCTCATTTTGGACATCTGACCTCCGGAAGCGTAAGAGAATCAATTTGGGTTGTTTTAAGCGCTAAGCTTGTGGTAATTTGTTACAGCAGCTTCAGGAAACGAATACACCAGATGTTAGATGCACTTGAAGGCGGTTTATTCTGCAAGTTCAGCGATCCCGGGGCATAGCAAAGGAACGCTGGCAGGAATGAAACTGTTCTTGGTCATCTACCCCCACCCATCTAGGACAGGGCTGACCGTGCCATCACATTGGGCAAACTGGCCAAGGAGAGGCAGGGTCTAAGCACCCCCAGGAGGGTGCGGGAACTGTTATCACCTGGTCCAACCTGCACATTTTACAGATAAAGAAACTGAGGCTCAGAGAAGGGAAGCAAAATCACCTATGATGGGGCTGATTCTCCAGAGAGGAGTAAACACCTGAATTCCTAAGGTGGAGGTTAGGGAAGACGAGTAGGCAGGACTGGGCTTTCACACCAGGGTGGGGAGCCCTGAGAAGGGGTGGTGCCTGCACCTTTGGCTCGGGGTGGAGGGTGGATCTTGCCACCCTTTGATCACCTCCCCTGTGTGTCTGGGCCTCTTGCTTTATATATACATATATTTTTAAATTTTATTTTTGGCTGTGTTGGGTCTTCGTTGCTGCACGCGGGCTTTCTCTAGTTGCAGCGAGCAGGGGCTACTCTTCGTTGCCATGCGCGGGCTTCTCATGGCGATGGCTTCTCTTGTTGCGGAACATGGGCTCTAGAGCTCAGGCTCAGTAGTTGTGGTGCATGGGCTTAGTTGCTCCAAGGCATGTGGGATCTTCCCGGACCAGAGCTCAAACCCGTGTCCCCTGCATTGGCAGGCGTATTCTTAACCACAGCGCCACCAGGGAAGTCCTGTGCTTCCTCGAATATCTTTTTATCAGGGTTTTAAGAACCATCCCGTCAACAGAAGACTTTCGAACATTGTTGAAACAGCAACACGCTTGAAGAAAGGGCTTCTCTGCTCCCCGCTCCTCCTGCCCCCAGCACTTTAATTAATGTCTTCTCTTCTGCCTGGGCTGCATTCCTCCAAAGGGATGCTTCTTTTCTTTTCATAGAAGGGACATTTCTACTGTGATTAACAGCAAACCTAGGATGTTTTATTTCTGCATTTCAGCATTTATGAGTCAAAATTGGCTTCTGTGGCCAGGACTCTCCCGAGTAAAGCCCTTTCTCCTAATTTTGAGCAGAAGATATTTTCCATGTAGAGGCCCCCAAAACCCCCTTGTTGCAATTTTCAAAGTGGACATCAAGGCCTGTGTTGTTATTGTACAGGAATAGATGAAAACTAGCATGAAATTGCCTCTGAGGTCCCATGGACTGTCATTTTACCATATTAGGTTATAATTATAAATGGTCAGGGTATTGTTCCCCTTATTTAGACAATGGTCACCAGACAAGTGACCCCTGGAGAAGCAATCCTTACATTCCAGATTACCTATAGTTGACATCCCAGATGGTTCTATCAAAGTCCAAATATCATTATGTCATCAGTTAATGGATGTGTAGAAGATATGACATTTAAAAGATTGTGGGGTGGAAACTTTACACCTGTGGAACCAGCACATATATGTTTACCGGAGAGAATAACATCAGATTGGGCTAACTAGGGAGTCATAGCAGGAGGAATTAATTCTTTGGTTTTTTTGGCCACGCCACGTGGCTTGCGGGATCTTAGTTCCCTGACCAGGGATTGAACCTGCACCCCTGGCAGTGAAAACACAGTCCTAACCACTGGACCTCCAGGGAAGGGAATTAATTCTTATGATCTGTGCTATAGAATTAGGAACCCTCCTACTGAAGTTTACCAACACCTGAGTGCCATGTCACTCTTGTATCTGCTAGAGTGACTTGGCTGAAAGGCTGGATTTTAAAATGGTCCTAAAGCCACAAACTTAGGAAAATCATTTGGAAAGAATTTTGAGGAAATGATCTTGCTTTATCAAGTTTGGATGCATTCTTTTTTTTAAAAAAACTTAAAATATTATACAGTTAATTATTTTTGGTTAAAAATACAGAAAAGAAACAAAAAAGGAAGGACAGATGAGAGAAAATTACCTGTGATCTCACCTTCCATAGATGACCGCTGTTAACATCATTTTGGTATCTATCTTTCCAGACATTTTCTATGTAGAACATATGTATGTATTTCTGTTTTACAAAAGTGGAATCCTATTATACATATTGTGAGTTAACTGCTTTATTCATCTGTTTCATTGTTAATATTCTTTCATACCATCATTGTTACCAGCTATCTACTATTATATTGTGTGGCTATCACATAATTCCACTTAACTGATATTTTCGTGTAGGTTGTTTCTAATTTTTTTGCCAAACAGTGCTTTGATGAACATCCTCATGGATAAATCTTTGCACACATCCTTGATGACTTCTCTTCAGGTAAATTCCTAGGAGAGGCTAGATCGCAAGGGCTGCATATTTGTAAGTTTCTGGCTCATGCCACTAAACTGTCTGCCAGGAAAACTCAAACGTGGGGCACCTCCTTCGCACTGTACACGAGAGTGCTGGTTTCTCTGTGTTCTTGTCTCCACTTTGTAGTCTGATGTTTTAAAAATCTCATATGTTTGTTGGATGAAATATAGAATCCCTTCTTTGCTGTGCTACTTTGAATGGCTTTGATTTGGAGCAAGGTGGAATGTGATATGTTTGTTAGCCCCCTGTGTTTTTCAATTTTGTCAATTGTTCATTTTTTAATAGGGGAGTTTTTTAGTAGAGTTCTAAATGATAAAAGTGCTTTGATGAAAGAAAGAAAAAGGAGAAAGAGGGAGCAGCAGAAGAGAGCAACGAAAATAACTCAGAACTTAACATTCTCTGCAGGTTTTTTATTCACTCAACAAATGTTAAGGGCTTACCACACGCCAGGTGCTACCTTAAATGCCACCCTAAGTATAAAATATTGGAAAGTCCTGGCTCCTTTTTTCCTCCTCAGTACTTATACCTGTCTGACATGCTAATGTTTCTTTATCTGTTTTCGGTTTCCATTCTTTCCCTTCTTTTCTGTAAGCTTGTTTTGTTGCCTGCCCTATCTCTGGGGCCTAGAACAGTGCCAGGCACTCAATTATATTTGTTTAATGGTTGAATTCATGATCTTTCATTCCTGCTAACTTTGACTCATTGGTTACTGGTAATGGGAATTTGGCTGAAATTGCCTGATGACAATCAGCTCAGGTTGGTAAGAAACATTCCATTTCTTCTAAGCCCTGTCATTTCATTAGAATGGTTTGGGAGTAGGCAAAACTGGTGCCACCTTGTCTGTGTAAAGGTGAATGAGCAGATATCGCTTTTGTCTGGGGACAATCACACTGTTTATGTAGGTGTGATGTCAGCAGCCCTTGGGGTTGCCAGGTGTTAACCAAATTAGCAATTAACAGTGTTGTGCCATCCTATTCTGTGGATGTGGCTGTCACTCTGGGGTGTGGGTAGTGACCATGAAGGGGCTGGGGTGAGGGACAGGGCTGACAGTGAAGACCGAAGCTTGGGGGAGTGGAGGCTCTGAAGCCAGGAAGCCCACGAGGCTGCAGACAGCTCCAGAACAGGAGGAATTCCACAGTTCAGGTAGGCTTCTGGGGAAGAAATGGGGAAGCTCCAAGAGATTCATGGGGGCACGGCAGGATATCCGGGGCCGTCGATAGGGGAAAGAGACTCTGGCAACCTCAGTTTGCCCCCCAAGATGAGGATGAGGGCCCTTTCTTTCCTGCTACCAGTAATCAGGGCAGGACTCTGGCAGGAAGGCCTGTTGTTGTAGGCTTTACCTAAATTGTCCTCATTTTTCTCACCTGCAAGAGCCACTTGTCAGCGAGCTACACCTGGAGGCCCTCAGAGGGCGAAGCATCTTGCGAGGGCCAGAAGCAGGCGGCATTTTCAGACACCACAGAAAGGGAAGGAAGAGCAAGGAGATTTGGAACCTAAAACCCCTCATAACAAAGTCATTGTACCCACTTCCTGCCTTTCTGTTGACTTACAGCCAAATGGAGTTTGAAGTTTAGGGGACAAATTCTATGGAAGAGCTGAGGTTTGGGAGCCTGAGTTGCTTTGGGTAGTTGGTGAACACTGTTTGCTCAAGAAGCTACCGAAGATGCAATAAAGGCAACAAATGGAACTTCCTTTTCCCTTCGGTACAGGGATACCCTAGGCTGAGCTCTTGATGGCTGGCTGGGTCAAGGGTTAGGGACCCACCAGAAGTGGGCATTTAAAAAAAATTTATTTTATTGAAGTATGGTTGATTTACAGTGTTGTGTTAATTTCTGCTGTACAGAAAAGTGATTCAGTTGTCTATATATACACACACACATTCTTTTTCATATTCTTCATGAAACCATTATGGTTTATCACAGGATATTGAATACAGTTCCCTGTGCTATACAATAGGACCCTGTTGTTAATCCATTCTATGTGTAATAGTTTGCATCTGCTAATCCCAAACACGCAATCCTCCCTCCCCCACCTCCCCTCCCCCTTGGCAACCACAAGTCTCTTCTCTATGTCTGTGAGTCTGTTTCTGTTTTGTAGATAAGTTCATTTGTGTCATATTTTAGATTCCACATATAAGCGATATCATATGATATTTGTCTTTCTCTTTCTGACTGACTTCACTTAGTATGACAACCTCTAGGTCCATCCATGTTGCTGCAAATGGCATTATTTCATTTTTTAAAAAAAAGATTATTTATTTATTTATTATTTATTTTTGGCTGTGTTGGGTCTTCGTCTCTGCGCGAGGACTTTCTCTAGTTGCAGTGAGCGGGGGCCACTCTTCATCGTGGTGCGCGGGCCTCTCACTGTTGTGGCCTCTCCCGTTGCGGAGCACAGGCTCCGGACGCGCAGGCTCAGCGGCCATGGCTCACGGGCCCAGCCGCTCCGCGGCATGTGGGATCTTCCCAGACTGGGGCACGAACCCGTGTCCTCTGCATCGGCAGGCGGACTCTCAACCACTGCGCCACCAGGGAAGCCCCTATTTCATTCTTTTTATGGCTGAGTAATATTCCATTGTATATGTATAGATATATATATACTTCATCTTCTTTATCCTTTCATCTGCTGATGGACATTTAGGTTTCCATGTCTTGGCTATTGTGAGTAGTGCTGCTATGAACATAGGGGTGCACAGAAGTGGGCATTTTTGAATCAGCCATGAACTGGTTATCATTCCTTATCTTGAAAGGGGAAATTTACCATCTGGTTGAAGGCTCTGGCATTCTGTAGACCACCTAGCAAGTCATTCATTCAACCAGTACTTACTGAGTGGCCACTCTCTGCCAGGCACTATGATGGAAAGCAAGATAAACTTATCTATTTAAGGCATCTGCACATATTTTTACGTTCTTAATTTCACATCTCCGTTGCCCTTTATTTTAAGGGCCTTGACAGTTTTACAGAGAAGAATCCCCTGAGCATTAAGCCCTATTTTCCCTCAGGCAGCAGCCCCTGCCACACCTTATCCTCTTATCCTGGTGTATTTCTTTTCTTTTTTTTTTTTTTTTCCGGTACGCGGGCCTCTCACTGCTGTGGCCTCTCCCGTTGCGGAGCAGAGGCTCCGGATGCGCAGGCTCAGCGGCCATGGCTCACGGGCCCAGCCGCTCCGCGGCACGTGGGATCTTCCCAGACCGGGGCATGAACCCGTGTCCTCCGCATCGGCAGGCGGACTCTCAACCACTGCGCCACCAGGGAAGCCCTGGTGTATTTCTTTATAGTACTTGTCATGACCCGACAGAAATAAATTTGTCTATTTGCTTACTGTCTTCTCCATTAGAATATGAGCTCCATGGGGGTGGGGTGTGCTTTTTATAGTTATATGGTTGAAGCCCCAGGGCCTAGAACAGAACAAGCACTATAAACCCATAGCTGATGAGTGAAAGACTTTATCAAATCACTTCTCACCTCAAGGTCCAAGTGTATAGTTGTTTTAAATTAAAAAAACAACAACTAGTAATTATCGTAAATTACGAAAGCAAAAGATGTTGCTTTGGAGATTGTGGGTGCTATAGACTGAGTTTTTTTCATATTTATTTATTTATTTATTTATGCCTGCATTGGGTTTTTGTTGCTGCGCACAGGCTTTCTCTAGTTGCGGCGAGCGGGGGCTACTCTTTGTTGCGGTGCGCGGGCTTCTCATTGCGGTGGCTTCTCTTGTTCCGAAGCATGGGCTCTAGGCACGTGGGCTTCAGTAGTTGTGGCATGTGAGCTCAGTAGTTGTGGCACAGGGGTTTAGTAGTTGTGGCTCACGGGCTTAGTTGCTCCGTGGCCTGTGGGATCTTCCCGGACCAGGGCTCGAACCCATGTCCCCTGCAATGACAGGGGGATTCTTAACCACTTCGCCACCAGGGAAGTCCCTCTAGACTGAGTTTTAAGTTTGGGGCAAGAGAAAAGTCATAATTGCTCATGATCCAAAACCCAGTTCTTTTGTAAACTAGCATCACCTAAGTTCAGCCTTTCAGACCAGTGAAAATCTTCTATGTGGTAATTTTTCTCGGAATGTGGGGCATTTTCCAGAAAGTGCTATCAGTCTTGCTTTTGGAGTTATTGCCACCAAACCATTGATTCATTCTCTCACCTGCTGCACTGTGTGGCTTGCAGGATCTTAGTTCCCCAATCAGGGATCAAACCCAGGCTGTGGCAGTGAAAACGCCGAGTCCTAACCATTGGACTGCCAGGGAATTCCCTCTCTCACTTTCATTGAAGCATGTTAAATGAGTGTTTGCTAAGTGCCTGTTGCTGGCAGATATTAGGACAATCAACATTTTTCCTGTGCTCAGTGAGCTTTGGTTCCTTGGGGGAGGTCAGACACCTCCATGACCAAAAGGCCGTGTTCAGTAAGTCTCCTGTGAACTATGCAGGGTCTACATAGTTCCTTCCTCCCGAGAGGAAGGAGCACTCACTTTGGGGCTTTAGGTATGAGGGAAGGCTTCCTGGAAGAGGTAGCAATGAGTGAGACTTCAAAAGGCAGAGAAGAATGCAGGCTGGCCCTAGGGAGCAGCTGTAGCGCATCAGGCAGTGGAAGTCAATAAAAGGCCCAGAGGGCTTCCCTGGTGGCGCAGTGGTTGAGAGTCTGCCTGCCGATGCAGGGGACACGGGTTCGTGCCCCGGTCTGGGAGGATCCCACACGCCGCGGAGCGACTGGGCCCGTGAGCCATGGCCGCTGAGCCTACACGTCCGGAGCCTGTGCTCCGCAATGGGAGAGGCCATGGCGGTGAGAGGCCCGCGTAACACATACACACACACAAAAAAGGCCCAGAGAGGAAGGGAATTGTCCATTTGGGGTACACAGTGGAGGGTCTGATTAGTCCCAGCTAGGTAGACTGTAGGATGGAGACAGGAGAAGTGGGTTGGAGTTGCTTTGGGAGGACCTTGTATTTTATCACAAAGGCAGTAGGACGCCAAAACAAGTTTTGTTGCCAGTGATGCTCTGTACACAGTGGGATTTTAGAAAGGTTATCCTGCTGGCGGTGTGCACTGCAGGGCTGGAACAAGAAATTTGAGGGAGAGAAGTTCGGGAAGGGATACTTTGGACTGGGGAGATTCAGGGGCAGAAGACTGGAAATGTATTTGAGAGTTTATGATGGGAAAGTCAGATTTCATTTCACGTGGGTGAAGTGAAAGCTGGGGAAGGGGATGATGAAGGGTGAGCTGGCGAGGCTTTTGTGCCTTTGTGACTAGGGGAGTAATGACACCATTGGCAGAAACGTGAAACCCTTTCTGGAAATTTCAGCTGTGGCAAATGGAGAATGTGTTTGAGGTTTAGACACGAAGAACTGGAGGTGGTGATGGGAATCTCGTGGACGTATCCAGCAGGCCACTAGTAACTAGCGGGCCTTTGGGTGTCCCTTGCCCAGCCTGATTGATGCCCCTATAGCTTAGCAGAAAACAGTTGGCCAAAGAGATAATGGAGATCAGACTGAATCAAACCTTTGAGTTTGAGGTGTCTGATCCCCTGATTCACTAGCTTCACATGCCCCATCTCCTCAGAGTTTTCATGGCAGGCCTGTGTGCACCGCATCACCTTTTGTGAGTGTGTGAAGTGGCTGGAGTCCACATTCTCATTGGCTGGAGTCTGTCAGCGTCCAGACCTCTCCTAAGGCAGCTGGTCAACCCCTCCTCTTCCAGCGTTGGAACCTGGCCTCTGTTTCCCGGGTCTCGGAGTTTGTGGTAGGGAAGATGGGATGCTCTCAGGGACTGTGATATTTGACCACCTTGGCTTGATCCAAGAAACACCTTGGATTGGGACCCATGCCTCAGCAAACCCCTTCCTAATGGTTTATGAAGGCAGAGGGTGGGGCAACCCTCACTCACCTTTCTACCTTCACAAAGCTGATTGTAACTTCTGTTCCCCTTAGAGGCCGCCTTCCGTCTTTACCTCTTTATTTTTCCGGGATGGACAAACTGGAAGCAGGGAGTGGGGCAAAGGCTGCTGTTACTTTGGAGAAAACTCAACCAACACAGAGGAGGGAGTTCAGTACAGGGCTTTGATACCTCTGAGAGCCCTGCCAAGCAAAGGCCATTCATTAACATGGGGCCAACACACCAGTCCTGACAAATACCAGTTCTGGTCCAGGCTGGGTGGGAGGAGTGGTGGCCTGGAAGATGACACCCACATTTTCTGCAGGGCCTGGCCTGCCATTAGGTGACTCAGTGTGTTTCCCAGGACTTGGCAGGGACCAGAGCTGCAGCCTTTATTTGCTCCTGGGGTGGGACTGTTCATTCTTGGCACCAGATTCACAGGAAGGCCTCCCTGCTCATCACTTCTGGGGCTCTGCTTTCCTGGCTGAAGCTGTGCCCTGGTGGATGAGGTCACAGGCTTCCATGATGTCCCAGGTCACTGGGGTTGCACAAAGACCTGCTTGGGTTTAAACCTCAGCTCCCCGGGCCTCAATTTTCCAGTATATAAAATGCATGTAATAATTTTAGCCTCACAAGCAGCTTGTGAGGAGATGTATGTAAAGCTCTTAGCACAGGGCTCGAGCCCAATAAGTGGTCGTTATTAATAGTCCCCTTTCTTGAGTGGCAGTAGAGTAGTGGTTAATAATGTGGTTTCTCGAGTTAGATAATCCAGACTAGGTGGGTTTGAACCTTGAGTCCTCTTTATTCTAGTTAAATGACCTTGGGCAACCTCATCTTACTGGGTCTTGGTCTCCTCTTTGGTAGACTGGGAATAATAACAGCACCTATCTCATGGGGTCATAGTGAGAATTAAATTATGCAAACCAAGCATTTAGCACAATTGCCAGTACATACAAATGGCACAACAAAAGTGAACCACTCATTATTATTATCATATCTTTTCAGAGTCTAGTTCGAGGTGCCATCCTTCCCACAATCCCATTAATTACTTCTTTGATTTTCATTGATTTGGACACCTCTTAGAATCTATCTTGCACTGCTCCTGTTTATGTCCATGCCCTCAAAAATATAACTGGACCTCCCAGGCTCACCTTGTTCTCACCTTGAGACCTTACACATCACTGTGTCCAGAAACCTCACAAACCCAATCCCAAGAGCACTGACATCAGAGAGAATTATGTTATACATCACACAGCAGAAGTTCCTAAGATTGTTTTAAAAACAGCTCTATTTCTTCGTTTTCACTCCCTAAGCAGTTGCCCATCCTCCTCTATCTCAGCCAGTTCACCCCGCCCCCCCTTCTCCAAGTCTTCTGGGGGGGAATATGTATAAATAAAATGGATTCCATTAGTTGGGGGCCCAAGGGAATGAAAACACATACACACGCATATTTACATGAATAAATATACGCTTAGATATATAAAATATACAAGTGGAAATATTTATATTCCCTCGGTGCCCTCAACGAGTCCAGTCATTCATTCAGCAAATATGTGAGCTCCCACTTTGTGCCTGGGACCAAGCTATCTGTTGGGATAAAAAAGGAATGAGGCTCCGGTTCTCATGGAACTTACATTTTACTAGAGGAAGACAAGAAGTAGTATAAAATTTCAGCTAGTGGGAATGCCGTAGAAACAACAGAGGTCTTTGTGCGAGGGAGTGACGAGGGGGCTAGAACACGCCTGCATTGGGTGGTCGAGGTGGACTCGGAGGTGAAATCTGAGCCGAGGTTCTTCTTACAAACGGGAACACTGAAACAGACGCTTGGAGGACTTGATGGCTGAAAACCGGGAGGCAGGTTGTCATCCACGGTGATGCCACCTTCCCGAACATAGAGCCTTTTTGGGGAACCACGAAGGTCGCAAACGACACGCAGTGGGGCCCAGAACACCGGCGCAGAAGGCCGCCGCCAGCTTGACGTCAGCGCGCCGGGCCCGGCGCGGTCCGGCCCCCTGTGACACCATTCTCGTCACAGCCCCGCTCAGGCCGCCCCCGCGCTTGCGCGCATGCTCAGAGCCCCGCCCCCGTGCGTCACAGAATGGCCTGTGACACCCAAGCAACCTCAGACGTGTCGGGGAGGAGCCGGGCGCGGAGGTTCGAGGAGTGGAGCTCAAGGCTGTGGAGGGGAGCGGAGCGGAGCGACTGGGCGGGCCTGGCCAGGCCAGCGGAGAGGAGACGGCGGTCGAGCGGCGGCGAACATGAGCTTTTGACACATTGGAGGTGAGCCTGTGGTGCGGGGCCGCTCCCGAGGGCGCCGGGCCGAGCCGGCGGCGCCGAGGCCTGTCCCCGGGGAACCTGCCAGCCCGGGGGCTGTGTCCGAGGCCCCGCCGGGCCGGGCTCGGCCCGGGTTCCGGGGCGACCAGTCCGGCGGTAACTGTTCCAACCGCTTTAAATGCCCCCTCCCGCCCTGGTCCGAGGTGTGACCCACCGGGGCGCCTGGAAGGGAGCGAGCCGGGCGGTCTCCCTAGGATGTGCCCGCGTCCGCGGGTGGGGTGAGGGATGGCGGGGACGAAGGCCGGGACGTGGCACCGTGGGCCCGGGCGCTGGTGGCGCAAGGAGCGGCTCCGTTGGAGGTGGTGGCGGCAGCTTAGCCATCCTCCTCCACCGCCCCTCCCCCATCCCTTCAGCTGGGAGGGTGGTTCGGAGCCGGGTTGGGTTTTGAACTCCCCTCGCTTCTCCCCCGCGGGGGGCCAGAGCGGAAGCAGCCCACCTTGGGCTCCGGTGGCATTCCCGTGACTGCCTGTCCCGAACTGCTCATCACCCCTCTTGGAGTTCAGAAAAGTGTCACCAAACGGGTTCGAGTTGCTTGTGCTGGCCTTTCTTTCTTTTTTATTTGTTGGTAAGCAACGAAGTAACCCTTTACGTTTTGCCAAGGAATTGAGGGTTCTTTCACTCCTGATCATTTCGTTACATTTCTGTAGCGCCTTTACTCGTTTCAGAACACTCTCGCTATCTCCTTTGAACCTCATCACCTGGTTAGTGGCTGTGCCTGATTCTCTTCTCGCCATTTGACGGATGGGGAAATTGAGACCAGATGGGGTGGGGGCTTAAGTGATTTCTACTGTGGATTCTACCAGTCAGTGAGTGGCTTCGCTTGGTCCAGGATTTACATCTCCCGGCTTGGAGTTCTGGTTTCTTTTTGTGGGATTTTTATACCCTTCTCAGCTAGAAAGCAAAGTAGAAAATTTGACATGCCAAAAATATACCAGAAGCTAATAGGAGATGTGTTCAAATGTTTTTGAGCAGACCTACCCAGGATAAGAACTGCTACTCAGTTGTGAGAGAAATCCTACGCTGGTACTTGGTCATGGTTGCTGGCTAATTATTTTGTCCGATAAATTGTGTTGCTTTTAATCCATTTATGAAACAGGGTAATGGCTTTGCTAAGTCATGAAGTTGGTGGGGGTAAAATGCAGCATTAAGTCATGTGTTGAAGAGAATAAAGGGGAACTAAAATATCTCCTCTGAATCTTTATTAAAGTTATTATTTAAAATCAGAGATCAGAAGGAACGAAAAAAAAAACCTTTGGTTAGTCCTGGTTGAAGTTGACTGTGTCCAGGTAGAAATCTTATGAAGCAGTTGTTTTTTTGTTCTGTTTTGGCTTTTTAAATTAAATAAATTGAAATTGGATGAGGAACACTTAAGTAGAAACCTCAGTAAAAACTTAGATTGCTTTTGTGACATCTCCAAAACTTATTTTTATTCTCATTTTAAGTCATACTGGGATAAATTTGGTTACTAAAGCTTAAAATTACTCCTGACATAAGTTTCTGAGCACTTCATAAGGTAGAAAAAGAAGTTTGATAGGACCAAAGGGAGACCATATTTACGATTGACTTTGAAAAGTTTAAAATTCTGTACGTGTCACA
Organism: Mesoplodon densirostris; assembly: GCF_025265405.1. NCBI lineage: Eukaryota > Metazoa > Chordata > Mammalia > Artiodactyla > Ziphiidae > Mesoplodon > Mesoplodon densirostris. The sequence goes on along the minus strand of NC_082678.1, from coordinate 43,147,382 downwards.
TTTGGGAGTAGAAGAATTTTGGTAAAAAGGTATCTATTATCTATTGTGAGTTCCAGAAGAACTCTTCCAGTCTCACTAGTCCATCCTACAACTGTTAACAAGGAGACAATATCATATAAAATGGATTTTCTTAGCATTGCACAAAGAATAGTTTCTTTGTAAATATAGCATTTGGGACAGGCAGTTTTATACCCAAATGAGTTGATTTGTCAGTTGCTAGATATCTGAAGGTCACATACAGTATGATAATGCCCCATGTAGAAGTTGTCATACTTCTGGGGTTCACACTCCATCTGTATGGGACACGGTATTGAGGGAAGATTTGGGTAGTGGGGAAGAGTATATAATTATCTACTTTCATTTCAGCTTCAGAAGATTGTAGATGTGTCATTAAAGCTTTTTCTTTTTTTTGGTAGCAGTATAGTTTTCTGTATTGACTAACTTTCTGTAGTCTAATATCTCCAGTTACATAGTTTCAGATAACACAGTGAACACATCCTCCTGCTGTAACTTGAAGCAAAATGAACAGATTGTCTTTATAGCCCCTGAGAAGGTATTTTGAATATCTGCAGTGGTAGCAAATTTTTGTTATTTGTAAAAAAAAAAAAAAAAATCCAATTTCTGTAAAGGCTAAGTCTCGTGAATAAAATTAGAGTGATAAAGCTGGATAATACCAATTAGGCAGTAGAAATGAGGTATGACCACAAAGAAAGCTTTTTGTTTAATTTTTAATCTGGTTCTTCAAGGCTATTCCAGAAGAGGTTTTAGAAATGTTTTCAGTAATGGTGGTATCACTGAAATATGCACATAGCTTCCAGAAGTGATTAATTTTAAGGAATCATTTGTATGTTTTAAATTCTGAAGCACATTTATTTTGTGGTTATACTTCAAAGGTCTGCAACTGAACGACCAGTTTTTTAAAATAATTTAACCACGCAACGAAGACCCGGTGCAACCACATAAAAAAATGAAATTTATGCTGCGTTTACTGTGCCAGACTTCGTACTAAGTACTTTCAAATGTTAACACACTTAATCTTCAAAACAACCCTATCTTAATTATTATCCCCATTTTACCGGTGAGGAAGTGGGTCCCTGAGTGGTGAAGTAACTTGCCCAAGGTCCACTAGTGAGTAGAGAGAGGACTCTGATTCCAACCTGGGCCGTTTGGCTCCAGGGTCTGGGCGCTTAACTGCTGTGCTGTGCTGCTCCTACCGCTTGTTACCCTCTTCAGTGTTTTTAATTGATTTGTTTGGAAAAGCTGATGGTCATTTTAGTAAAAGCCTTCTGGCATAGATTGCTGTTTGAGGGACCAATAAGTGAGTTGTAAAAGTAACCTGTTAATTAGAAAAATTGTAGTCTATGCTCAATTCACATAAGATTCAGCAAGAAAACAGAAGCGAGTATGAAATAAAAACACATATTAAAATAATTTGGCTAGAATTATTTGACACTGAGCTAAGTAGTTGGACAAGGAAAATACAAGAAATAGAACTAGATTCTCAAGAAGTTTCACACGAAAGGCTATTTAAAACCTGAGTCTCCAGGGGACACTGATGGAAAAATTAGTAGTTGTATTAAGAATACGGCCCTATTCAAGAACCAAAAAAACAGGGACAAATGGACACTTTATAGTATACCCAGAGGTGTAAACAGTGAGATTCCTCAGGGGACACTACTTAGCTAAGCACTCTTCAGAGTAATAACAGCTGTAGGTCCTCTGATACTGTATAAATGGGTCAACAACAACAATGAAAAACAGCCTCACACAGAAAAGTTTCAAACTGGGCATGTGAACGATAACATTTGTAGATAAAAACAACCCTAACCCTATTTGTAGAAGGGTTGGCTCCACATTCAAATACATTCAAGTAAATGTTAGATGCCAAAGGAGGCATCTAGTAGTCATTATGAACTTCCATAAGGACATTGGCCCATGGACCAATCGCCAGAATCATCAAATACTGCATAGTAACAGAAGGAGTACTGGAAACTGTACAAGTATCCTACCTGCGAATAAAATGTTGACATGCTGAAGTAGCATCAGTCACTGAACTCCAGAAAGGCATGTCTGTAATCTAGAGAAGTTCCAAAGCAAGACAACAAAAATATTTAAGGGATCCAGATGGCTGCCAAGTGAATACAAAGCTAAAAGGATAAGAAATATTCACTTTGAGAAGACCAAGGCTGAGAGGTATTATCATCAAAGTCTACAGAATTAGGGCCTAAAAAAGAATACAGACTTGTTTACCAAATCCTAGAATCTTTAAAGGGAGCAACACACTAAATATATGGTAAATTTAAGACCAAATATACTGTGTTTTGATCTCTCTGGAGTTTCCAACTTGCTTTTTTTTCTTGTTGACACAAGAGTGATGTCCTTTTATCATAACCTCAGATCTATCCAGCTTCCCAGTCATGGTGTCTGTTATGGGATTCCTCCGTTTTCCTGGAGCCATCCATCTGGACTGAGTGACTCTCGGGACGTGATGGACTAGGCTTCATCTTGGGATGTTTCTTCTTTGCATTCCTGGGTTGGAGCCACTATTTCCTATAGCCTGTGCCATCCAGGTCTTGTTGTTCTCTCTTTTGTAACTGTCTCAGGAGATGTGTGGGAGGTAACCCTCCTGAGTTCTTGTATGAGAAGAGTTCTCTCATTTCCTGAATTACCTGTTTCCTCTAGGTTCAGTAGGTCCTAGGATTTTCTTACTCATGCTGCTGGCTTTTCTCATTTGTCTGGTGGTTCTTGGTTGTCCATTTATATTTAAGAATTAAAGGCTGGACAGTGATTATTTTAGGTAGCTAGTGTGCAGCGGTTATTGCCAAGGCTCTCCCCAGTAAGTCCCAGCAGCTCCCTATTCTGTGATGTGGAGCCTATGCTGAGCTTTATAAGTGACTGTGAATGTGGCTTGGCCTGCCTCAGACTGATAATTTTGTCTAGCCGGAGAATGATAGGTTTTATAATCCTGATTTAATACATGGTGGTGTATTGTGAGGTAGAAATAAACTGCCCACACATCTTTTGGCTTACACCATTTCTGAAATAGGAATTTCTATATTAATAAAGGAAAGCAGTACTTTGAAAGCAAAGAGGGAATAATAGGGAAAAAAGATTATAAGTCAGATTCAAATATTAGACTTCTACAGTGTTACATGTTCCTGGTGAGGCAGAAGGGATTTATAAGTAAGACACAGTCCTGCTCTTGGAAACTACCTGGAGAGACACAACCTTTCATCGCTCTTCAAATATTTCTTGTTTAAAATAGAGTAAGTAGCAGCAGAACTTTGCTTCTTGTGTCCCTTAGATCTTCATAACATTTTGCAAAACCATAATTTATTGATTGAGTATGAGAAACTGAATATTTGAGGTGCACATTGATACATGGTTGCCAGTGTTCCAGTGGCAAATGTGTCTCTCCAGATTTGAGGACCAGCACCCAGGAGCTTCTTTAAGGCTGGATTCATAGATTAAGGCTAGATTCATAGATTTCAAACGTAATTAACTTTTTTTTTTTTTTTTTTGCATTTTGGGAAAAGACCTTATATAGAGGATTCAAGGGACACAATGATTGTTGCCTCACCCTGAGGCGCTTCTCTCATGTGTCCTGTAATTATATCTTCAGCTGGGTTGTCAAGGAGACTTAAGCAATGAGTCTGAGGGTTTTTTTTTTTTCTTTCTTTTTTTTTTTTTTTTTTGCGGTACGCGGGCCTCTTACTGTTGTGGCCCCTCCCGCTGCGGAGCACAGGCTCCGGACGCGCAGGCTCAGCGGCCATGGCTCACGGGCCCAGCTGCTCTGTGGCATGTGGGATCTTCCCGGACCGGGACACGAACCCGTGTCCCCTGCATCGGCAAGCAGACTCTCAACCACTGCACCACCAGGGAAGCCCCTGAGGGGTTTTTGATACCACGTGGTGATGCCCTTAACTGCTCTGGATACTCTTCTGAGATACAAATAAACCTCTTGCTACTGGATTAGCCTCATCTTCATTCACACCTTACTACAAATTAAATTACAGTTACAAATAAGATTATCCCTACATCTGGGGAAATTGAGTAGGAATTGGGAACTTTGATGAAGAGATAGGATTATAAAATTAATCAGTATTATTTACTAACCAGTATACATATTTGAAGAAACAAGTCAGCTAATATAGTCCAAACCCTTATTAGATGAAAAAACTGAGACTTTAAGAGATTAAGCAGATTGCTTAATTGCCATTAAGGAATTTAATGGCAGAGTGGGAACCCTAGAACCCAGTCTCAGCAGGACTCCTAACTCTGTGGGTTTTACATTTTAGTATGCTGTCATGCTATAACGGTATCTTCAAGAGTAGAAAAACAGACAAAAGTGTGCCAGTGTAGGGGTAATAAGATTAGAGGAGGGTGCATTAAGTGCTGAATGTTTATCCAGCACTTAACAATGTCTGACACATTGTAGGTGCTCAGTAAACGTCTGTAAGCGCTATGTACTTTCTCTGAGCAAAGTGCTGTGCTTAGTGCCAGGAAGAGATGCCAAGTATGTCAAGGACCATCTCTTTTCAGAGAACTCTTAGGCTGATTGGTAATTTAAGTTAATTAGAAGATTGACTAATATGCCAAAAGTAATAATAGACGATGTGGTCAGGAAAGACTTGACTAAAACCGGAAGAAGTCACAGTAGGCCGCAAAAGCGTTACACTAAATGTATATATTGATAGTTACATTTTAATTTTATTCAACTAGAAGCCATTCTTGTGTCTCTTTGGTATACCTACCCTCAAGTTGAAGTTCTGTATTTGTTCTTGTCCATGTCTTTTCTAAACATTCGTGAGTAGTGGGTCCTGCTGGATGAATTACGTGTTCTCTACAACTTCAAGTTTTAATTTACTTTTTAAATTTATTTTTGGCTGCTTTGGGTCTTCATTGCTGTGTGCAGGCTTTCTCTAGTTGCGGCGAAAGGGGGCTACTCTTTGATGCGGTGAAATGGCTTCTCGTTGCGGAGCACGGGCTCTAGGCATGTGGGCTTCAGTAGTTGTGGCATGTGGGCTCAGTAGTTGTGGCACACGGGCTCTAGAGCGCAGGCTCAGTAGTTGTGGCACATGGGCTTCGTTGCTCCGTGGCATGTGGGATCAGACCAGGGCTCGAACCCGTGTCCCCTGCATTGGCAGGCGGATTCTTAACCATTGTGCCACCAGAGAAATCCCTATTAATTTACTTTTAAAGCTGGCCTTGAATTCTTGCTACCCAGTATGGATTAGGTTGAATCAATTTTGGTTTAATTTAATAAATATTATTGAATATCTGCTATTGTGCAGGCAATGTGCTGGGGTTGAAATCCGTAAGAATAATTCACAGCCTAATAGGGGGAGGTGTAAGCAAATGCATTATTATGTGGTAAATATATGCATGAAAGCATATTCATGGGGCCAAGAGTTTGGGAGATTTTAGTGCTGTCTGGGTGAGGACAGGAAATTATTTCTGCAAAAGATGACAGCTAGGTTTTAAAGGATAAATAGGAGCTTTCTAAATGCACAAGGAAGGAGAGCCATTCCAGGTAGGGAAAATATCCAGACCTGAAGCAGAATGGTGCGTTAGGACAATTTTGAACAGTATTGCTGGAATTTTTGAACAGTATTGCTGGAATATAAAGTAGGATGCTTGGGGCAAGGGTTGTAGGAGGTAAGACTGAAACACTTAGGTGTGAATCTAGGACAAGCCCAACGTCTTTGGTATTCCATTGGGCCTGACAGTCAGTTGGGAATTTTAGGTAGCCAGTCTAAATGCAAGGTTAACTAAATAGATATTTTTTAACCCACTCTGAAAGCCTTGGGAGACGAACCAAGGTGAAAGAACATTGAAGTTGAAGAATTAGTGGGCTTATGGAGGAAGCTTGGGACTTAAAAGATAATTAACAGGAGATTTTTAGAAGTGTAATGATAGTAAATTATTGGGAATGTGGTCCCTGATCTCCTCGAAAGGCTACCTGGCATAAAATGTTTCAAGCAGGTGTTTTGAAGCAATTGTACAACAGAGAAGGGCACGCAGCAGTAGCAACTCTGACAGTAAGCTTGTTTTCTGTCACCTGATTCCCGGAAGATCAGTTCGCTGTGAACCAGCTGCAGGATGATTCTGTGGGGTCAACTCCCCAGAACCTAGTGCCGCCACCAGAAGGGCTTCACGTGGCTTCCGTGACTTTGTTCATCTCCTCTCCTGACCCCGTCCACAATGCTGGTGGTCCCTGTGAGTGGGGCAGTGAAGAGATTTAGGTGCCTGAGCTTACTGTAATAAAGAGTTAACTGCTCTTAGAATCTTTCATGTTTGACTCCCTCCAAAATGCTGGAGATTTAGTGTCATCCCAGACTTTATACTTTTACTAAGATTCTTATGTTCTCTATTAATTTATTTTCGTCTTTAATATTTCACAGGCTTTCTTGATCATGGATGGTGAAGATATACCAGATTTTTCAAGTTTAAAGGAGGAAACTGCTTATTGGAAGGAACTTTCCTTGAAGTATAAACAAAGGTAATGTTGAAAAGCATCCTAAAGATAGGAGAGGGCTTTGGAATACATAATCTGTAGTTTGTGCCTTTTTTTTTTTTTTTTTAACAAAGCTAAATTTAGAGTTTCTGATATAGGATTAAGATTCTAGAAATAGTCATAGCATTGCTTGTATTTAAATAATATAAAAATGACATAAATCCTTATATTACTCAAATTATTAAAATAGTAAGAAAACTGTCATTTATGATTTCTCCTGGTAGTTTACCTCCTTTTATAAAGCTTATTACTGCTCTTGGCCATCTTTGGCCTGCTCGGTGCACAGATTCTGCCTCATCATTTTGGTCTTTTGGAGATTCTGATAAGCTCTCTAGGGCTTCATAGGGTAGACTTTGTTCAGGCAGGTGTTATCAGTGTCTGGAGCCAGCAAAGCTTTGAGGGAGGGACAAGAGCTTCAGGGGTATATGGAGCATTTTATAAAATCTCAGTCATTTCAATTAGTTGGGAAAACTTGTAGATAACCTTTTAAGTACCAAAACTTATCTTAAATTTCTTTTTAAAATGAAATCTTTCTAAAATATATATACATCTTCCAACTTTGGTTAACAGTTTAGTAAGACTTATCAAACCTTTTTTTTTTTGGGCTGCATTGGGTCTTCATTGCTGTGCATGGGCTTCTCATTGCGGTGGCTTGTCTTGTTGCGGAGCACAGGCTCTAGGCTCGCTGTCTTCCGTAGTTGTGGCTCGTGGGCTTCAGTAGTCGTGGCTCGTGGGCTCTAGAGCGCAGGCTCAGTAGTTGTGGCGCATGGGCTTAGTTGCTCCGCGGCATGTGAGATCTTCCCAGACCAGGGCTTGAACCCTTGTCCCCTGCATTGGCAGGCGGATTCTTTTTTTTTTTTTTTTTTTTGCGGTATGCGGGCCTCTCACTGTTGTGGCCTCTCCCGTTGCGGAGCACAAGCTCCAGACGCGCAGGCTCAGTGGCCATGGCTCACAGGCCCAAACGCTCTGCAGCATGTGGGATCCTCCCGGACCGGGGCACGAACCCGTGTCCCCTGCTTCAGCAGGTGAACTCTCAACCACTGCACCACCAGGGAAGTCCTGTCAAACCTTTTATTGCTATTTCACTGTTATTGCTGAAGCCAGATACTGTACTGTGCTAGTGGATATGGAAAGTGTGCGTCTGTGGCAGGGGTTCTTAGTCTTTTTGTGCCATAGGTGCCTTCATAGGCTGGGGAAAGCCTATGGACCCCTTCTCAGAATAACATTTTTATTTTATTTTATTTTACTTTATTTTTTATTTATTATTTTTTTCACGGTATGCGGGCCTCTCACTGTTGTGGCCTCTCCCGTTGCGGAGCACAGGCTCCGGACGTGCAGGCTCAGCGGCCATGGCTCACGGGCCCAGCCGCCCCGCGGCACGCGGGATCCTCCCGGACCGGGGCATGAACCCGCGCCCCCTGCATCGGCAGGCAGACTCTCAACGACTGCACCACCAGGGAAGCCCCAGAATAACATTTTTAAACGCATAAAATTAAATAGTAGAATTACAGAGGAAACCAATTATATTGAAAAAACAAATCTAAATGTTAAACTAATTTGTGGATAGTAATATGTGCTTCTTTATCAACATGTTAAATAAGAAAGAGGGGTGAGCGTATAAAAAATCAATCCTTTTGAGGCTCATAACTTATTTTCATTGAACCCTGAATATAGCGTAAGAGATGCAAAATAGATGGCCTTTATTGTTTAGTATATTTTATGGTAGCATAACGTTCAGGCAAAAATTATTGAATTGATATATAATCATCTTCAGGATGATCCTTATGCTTCTACTATAACCGATCTTTCCCGCTTTGTTTTTGATTAGCTTCCAGGAAGCTCGGGATGAGCTAGTTGAATTCCAGGAAGGAAGCAGAGAATTAGAAGCAGAGTTGGAGGCACAGTTAGTACAGGCTGAACAAAGAAATAGAGACTTGCAAGCTGATAACCAAAGACTGAAGTATGAAGTGGAAGCATTAAAGGTAATTGTGGCAGTAAAAGCTGGTGTCTCATTTGCTGGGTTTTATTAAAATGAGAAATACATTCTTTTAGGTGGAGCTTAAGAGCAGCAGGCAACATAAAAATGTAAAAAGGCCTAGAATTTTTGACAAAAACTGTTTGCTTTCATGGAACCAAGGGAAAGGTGGTTTAGAGTTCAGGAGTTCACGTGGAAACTGTAGCTGTCAGTTTTTTAGCTGTAATGTTCCTAGCTATGATATTATGTTGTAGTTCCTATAATTTTCAAAAGCTGCCTGATTATTTGTTTTGACAGAGTACCTCATTGTGTGGCACTTTAAAATTCTATTTGTATGAAATACACATTTATTTCATTATGGTGTGTAGTCCCTTTAGTTTTGGAGTTTAGTTTTAAAAAATTCCCTTCTAACAAGGAATTTTCAGGAGTGAAAGATTAACCCCTTTTTGCTGCTCTTCCTCACATGCCTAAGCCAGATGCTTGGGGTGTTCCTGTGTCTGGGCAGTGGGGTAGATTTGGGGAAGGTGAGGTATAGGGAATTTGAACTCTTGTCAGTCAACTTCTTTGTACTTACCCTGGGCTGCATTCAGCCTAAGAACCTGGAGGTTCCCCCACCAAGATTGAGGTTTTTAAGGCAACGGTTTCACTATTTTACCTCTTTTCAGAGAGATCATTATTAGATTTCTTTGAGAGGAGAATGATTGACTAATTTTATATGAGTTAAGGCACTTGGAATGAATGTGTCATTGTTTTTTTTTTTTTTTTTTTTTTTTTGCGGTACGTGGGCCTCTCACTGCTGTGGCCTCTCCCGTTGCGGAGCACAGGCTCCGGACGCGCAGGCTCAGCGGCCACGGCCCACGGGCCCCGCCGCTCCACAGCATGTGGGATCCTCCCGGACCGGGGCACGAACCCGCGTCCCCTGCATTGGCAGGCGGACTCTCAACCACTGCGCCACCAGGGAAGCCCTATTGTTTTTTTTTTTTTTTTTTTTTTTGCTGTACGCGGGCCTCTCACTGTTGTGGCCTCCCCCATTGCAGAGCACAGGCTCCAGACGCACAGGCCCAGCGGCCATGGCTCACGGGCCCAGCCTCTCCGCGGCATGTGGGATCTTCCCAGACCGGGGCACGAACCCGTATCCCCTGCATCGGCAGGCGGACTCTCAACCACTGCGCCACCAGGGAAGCCCCCTATTGTTTTTAAATAGTGTAAAAAGGAGAGAGGGGTACCATCAACTCAGATTGTGGGTGAATCTCTTGGATCCCACCCGCCCCCGTCCCACCCCTTACTTGGGTTACATCCTTTATTAAAGAAAACGATATGTTAATGACACATGCTTTCCTTCCTATACCCACACCTTCAGGAGAAACTGGAGCATCAGTATGCACAGAGCTACAAGCAGGTCTCAGTATTAGAAGATGATCTAAGTCAGACCCGGGCCATTAAGGAGCAGCTACATAAGTACGTGAGGGAGCTGGAGCAGGCCAACGACGACCTGGAGCGGGCGAAGCGGTACGTGAGCGGTGTGCCTTCTGTTGCAGTGACCGAAGGTGGCAGTCAGTGATTAGAATTTGGTTTTAGGCTAACCCTAGCACCTAGATCTAAGTTCTAGAACATTTCCTTTTGGTATTTCATGTCACCTGTAACTCGTCACATTGAAACTTACCAAAATCCTGATCTCCCCAGATAATGCCCTTCCACGCTTTTCTTTCTGTTTTTCCTTTTTCCTTCTTTCAGGTACCATTGTTGATCCTGTTGGTTTTTCTTTAAAACATGTCTCATTCATTCCTCCATCTTCCCTGTATGTTCTCAGTACTACCACACTTCTTGAAGGTCCTCACATCTTATACCTGAATCCTGCAGTTAATTCCTAGCTGATCTGTCTTTAAATTTTCACTGCTTTTTATTCTCTTCTGTTTTAATACTGACCAATGAATTATCTCAAAATAATGCTTTTATTATGATTTTGCTGAACAGCCTATAGTGGCTTGCCATTACTTTGCCAAGATTGCATATATCTATAATTAGTTGTTTCTTAACCATTCCAAACTTAATTGCTATTACTTTACAATTATTGTCTGATATTCCTTTCCTTAGTATCTGAGTGACACTTAAATGCTTGGCATGATGCTAGAGTTGAGGATACATAGATAAGCTAGCCACTGCCCTTGGGCGTGACAGAGACAATCCACGTGGTAAACACTGGTACGAGGAATGTACAGACTGCTCCAGGGCATAGAGAAGGGCACAGGTAAAGTACTCTGTGGTAACTGGGGAAGCTGAGTCTGCAAGGAGGAGTAGATGTTAACCGGTGAAGAGAGAGATGCGAAGGCAGAGAGGCAGGAAAGTGCATGAGGTATTAATACTTCACTTTGACTGAAGTGTGTAAAGACAGTATGGCTGAACAAGATGAGACTGGAAGATGTTTGGGGCCAGGTTGTGGAGAACCTTGTGCTCGGCTATGTTTGAAAGTCATTCTGTAGGCAAAGAGGTGCTCCTTAAGAATTTTTAAACAAAGGAGTATTATCAGATTGTGATTTGGGAAGATAATACTGAGGAATTGAAAGTAGGGAGGAGGAGATGTGAAGGCTACTGAGGAGTAATCCAGGTGATGGATGAAGAATTAAGCCAAGGGCAGAAGGTTGGAGGAGAGCAAATGGAATTGAGAGGCATTTGGACAGTTGACAGGAGGTGGTAAAATGGACACGGCATTGAGCAGCGGTCCCCAACCTTTTGGCACCAGGGACCGGTTTCGTGGAAGACAGTTGTTCCACAGACAGGGACGTGGGGGTGGGTGGGGGTGGAGTGGGGGTGGTGTTCAGGCGGTAATGTGAGCGATGGGGAGCGGCAGATGGAGCTTCGCTCACTCACGTCGCTCACCTCCTGCTGGGGACCCCTGGCACTGAGAGTTCTAACTTGAGGTTAGGAAAATTGATTTCTGTAGCACATAGTGGGTAGAGGGCATGTAGCAGGTACCTGTCAATGTTTGCTTAATAAAAAAGATGAGAAATACAGGAAGAAGAAAAGCTTGGTAGGAAGAAAGTAAATAGAGTGGGACCTGGGACCGCATTTTAAACTAATTCTTAGTTAATTCTTAACATACTCTAAAACTATTGAAAAGTTTTCTTCCTGAAAATATGTAAACTTCATTGACTCATGTTTAAAGTCCAATGGGGAGATATAAATTGTATGATAAGTAGGCTTCCTTTAAGAAACTTGAAGGAATTTAGATGGGAATTTAAGACAAAAGAATACATCGAATGGCCCCAAATGATAGTAGAGACACTAAATGCACCAGAGGTCAGAAGGGGGCGAGGTCATTCTCTTTTAACTGGGCCAGGCTTTCTAGGTCAGGAAATGGCATGAGATAAACTGACAGTTTCCTTTTGTAGTAGCTATTTGCACGTTATTTATTTAATTCATGGACTCTAATTTTTTTTTTTTTTTTTTAGGGCAACAATAGTTTCGCTGGAGGACTTTGAACAAAGGCTAAATCAAGCCATTGAACGAAATGCATTTTTAGAAAGTGAACTTGATGAAAAGGAATCTTTGCTGGTCTCTGTACAGAGGTTAAAGGATGAAGCAAGAGGTAAAATTTATACTTAAAGAATATTTATTACCTTACTGTCCCGGAGCCAGAGTGCTAAACTAGCTTCAGGATCAACTTTTTAAAGCTACACATTTATATGCTTTTGTCAAACACTATGCTAAGTACTTTTAATCTGTTTATTCAGTATCTACATCATCAACTCTAGGAGGTAGGAATTATTATCCCCATTTTATAGGTCAGAAAACTGAGGCACAGAGAGGTTGTGTTGTCAGTAGGGATTCAAACCCTGGTCTGTTTCCCAAAGCCTTAACCATTACCACTGCATATATACTGCTTGGTTTGTTTGGATTTTTTCCTTTTTGCTTGTCCTAAGTAATTTTGTCATGCACATATTAGCATTACATATGTGTACATATTGCTGTATACATATTATACATATAGAGAATATATACTTTCTTTTAAAATTCTCCTTCCTTCCCTCTTTTTTTCTTTCATGTTAGAATGCAGAATATTGTAAAGAAGAAACTAAAAGTCTCTGTCAATCCCTTTATCTTGAGAGAACGCACTAAGAGTTTGGTGTGTTTCTTTCCACTCTTCCCTGTGACTATACATAAACATACCTGTATATTTTTTCCTTTATATAATTGGAACCACGTTATATATACAAATATATTTTTTTCTATCCTCCTTTAATATAGTGAATGTAATCCATTCCATTAAAAAAAATCTTGTGAAACAGGTTTTTAAAAATATATAATCTATTATATATGATTTTTTTTGATGGGTCCTTTATTATTGGTGGTTAATTTTTTGCTGTAAATAGTGTCCTTGTACATAATATTGGGGAGTATCTTTGATTTTCTTAGATTCTTTGGAGTGGCAAAGGATATAAGTATCTTTAATGGTTGTAATGATGCCGCTAAATTACTTTTTAGAAAGTTGGTAACTTTACACTCTGGCAATAACTGAGTGTCCTTCTCACAATGTTTACTAGTATTGTGAATAATAAAAACAGATTTTAAAATTATTTAAAAATCTATTTGAAAGTTGAAAATTGATATCACATTGTTTTTAATTTGTAGTTCTTTGGTTACTACTTGTGAAAACTTTTTGCTAATGTTTATTGGCTCTTCTAAAAATAGGTTTTTCATGACTTTTCCTTTTTTGGGGGAGGGTTTATTCATCTGAAGAACTCCTCATAATTTATATAATGTATAAAATATTAACTCTATCCTATTTATTTTTAAGTTTACAATTCTGGTTAAAACACGTAACATAAAATTTACCATCTTACCCATTTCTAAGGGTACAGTTCAGTAATGTTAAACTATGTTCACATTGTTTTTTAGCTCTCTAGAACTTTTTCATGTTGCAGAATTGAAGCTCTTTGCCTATTGAACAACAAATTCCCATCTCTCCCTTCCCCAGCCCCTGGCAACTGCAGTTTTACTTTCTCTCTCTCTTTAAAAAAAAAAAAAAAAATTATTTATTTTTATTTTTGCCTGCCTTGGATCTTCGTTGCTGTGCACGGGCTTTCTCTAGTTGCGGCGAGCGGTGGCTACTCTTCCATGTGGTGCACGGGCTTCTTATTGCGGTGGCTTCTCGTTGTGGAGCACGGGCTCTAGGTGCACGGGCTTCAGTAGTTGTGTCATGCAGGCTGAGTAGTTGTGGCTCACGGGCTCTAGAGCGCAGGCTCAGTAGTTGTGGCGCACGGGCTTAGTTGCTCCGCGGCATGTGGGATCTTCCTGGGCCAGGGCTTGAACCTGTGTCCCCTGCATTGGCAGGCAGATTCTTAACCACTGTGCCACCAGGGAAGCCCTGCAGTTCTACTTACTGTTGTTAGGTATGACTACAGTAGTCCGCCCTTATCTGAGGTTTAGGTTTCCATGGTTTCAGTAACCCATGGTCAGCTGCAGTCTGAAAATATTAAGTGGAGAATTCCAGAAATCAACAATTCATAAGTTTTAAATTGTGTGCTGTTCTGAGTAGCAGGATGAAATTTTGCACCATCACGCTCAGTGGACGTAAATCATCCACTGAGGGTCTTAGAACATATGTTCCTCAGATAAGGGAGGGACTACTACACTCTAGATACCTCATATAAGTGAAATCATACAGTATTTATCTTTTTGTGACTGGCTTATTTCACTTATCATGTGTCCATCATGAACATGGATGTGCAAATATCTCAGTGTCTTACTTTGAATTCTTTTTGATATATACCCAGGAGTATGGTAACTTTGTATCTTTTTTTTTTTAATATAAGCAAGTATTCTGTAGGTCAGTTGCATAACTGGAAAAGAAAACATTAATTTTGGGTTAAAAATTTAATATTTCAAAACAAAGCAATTTGCAACTATTTTGACTACTTCCTTTCTAAAACAAAGTATTTCATAGGATAGTTAGTAAAAAAAAAAAAAAAAAAAGCCAACCCATTTAAAATGACAAAAATGCACTTCATTGATTTTGTAATAATCCCCAACTACATCATCATTTCAAAATAAATGCAAATGAGTTGGTAAAGAATTTTTACTTTTGTGTCATATGTTCACTGTGAGTTCTACTTTGGACTCTGCCCTATTTTTTTTTTCATATAGGCATAAATAATTATTCTGTTAAGTTTATAGCATTTTTAAAGTCTAAATGATCATGTAGACAGTAGGGTTGTTGTCATTTTTATTCCCCTGGAAATAAACATTGTTAAATAGGAAATTCATTTTTGAGAAGTAGTAATTTAGGAAGAGTGTCTTTATGCCATTTCAGATGCGACTTTGCTTGATGTATTTGCTTCCTCTAGTGAATATTACTACTTTTGCAACATTTTACAGATTTAAGACAAGAACTAGCTGTTCGGGAGAGACAACAGGAAGTAACTAGAAAGTCGGCTCCCAGTTCTCCAACTCTAGACTGTGAAAAGATGGATTCTGCTGTCCAAGCATCACTTTCTTTGCCAGCTACTCCTGTTGGCAAAGGAACAGAGAACAGTTTTCCTTCACCAAAAGGTTTGTAGTGTCTTTTCTTTTTTTTTCTTTTTTTTTTTTTTTGCGGTACGCGGGCCTCTCACTGTTGTGGCCTCTCCCGTTGCAGAGCACAGGCTCCGGATGTGCAGGCTCAGTGGCCATGGCTCACCGGCCTAGCCGCTCCGCGGGATCTTCCCGGACCGGGGCACGAACCCGTGTCCCCTGCATTGGCAGGCGGACTCTCAACCACTGCGCCACCAGGGAAGCCCATGTCTTTTCTTTTTGAACCTGTGGTGGATTATCCACTTACGAGGCTTTGCTGGTGAAGCAGGGGTTGCTAAGGTTTAAGCAATCATTTTAATTTTTTTTTTTTTTTGGCCATGCTGTGTGGCATGTTGGATCTTAGTTCCTCAACCAGGGATCGAACCCATGCTGCCTGCACTGGAAGAATGGAGTCTTAACCACTGGACCACCGGGGAACTCCCTAAGCAATCATTTTAGTTTAAAAGTTGGTTAAATCTAGCACTGTGTGAAGCAGAAGGCATTGTTCTCCTAGGCCAACTCATTAGTAGGAAACAGTGAGATGAGGGCTACATTTAAGACAAGAGCAGCTTAATAAGTTGAAATTTTAATAAAGATTTTTAAGGGAAGTTTATTTTTTGACTATAGCAGTAATACATGTTCATGTAGAAAAATTTAAGAACGAGAAATAAAATCCATCTGCAATCTTAGGGCTCAAAGTCAACTCTTGTTAACACTTGGAATTTTTTTCTATTGTGTGTGGTTTTTTGTGTTTGTGCCACCTTGTTACACACAAGTTTTGGGATCATATTTTTTTAAAAAATTAATCTTTATTTGAGTATAGTTGCTTTACGGTGTTGTGTTTGGGATTGTATTTAAATGCAGTTTTATTTCTTTTGCCACTTGACATACCATGGGAGACTAGAAGGCTTTATACACAGAAAGTACAGAGACTCACTGAGTTACCATTCAGACTTGTCTAAGATTGGCTTGGGTGGACATGTCCATCCTATAACATGCCTTAATAGCTGCCATTTTCATAGGTGATGTTCAGAGTAACTGATGAATAGTACAGAAAGAATATGCCTTTTGCCATCAGTCAGGGTGTTTTTTTAAATCCAGGTAAGCTGAAAAACGATTTAGTAGCCACTAGATAGAACGTTAAGAATGGAACCCTGAAGCTCTCAATTGAGATTAATTTAGTTTTTGCAGCTTGGAGATCATAGTTCAGCTACTTCCACACCCGCCCTGTACTTCTCCCCCAATGGAAGCTTTCTTCACACTTTTAAAAAAAATATAGGACTTTATCTTTCAGAGTGATACGAGAAGGTTTCTGTCTGGGTGGTTAGTGCACTCCACATTTGTGCTGCCCAATACAGTAGCTATTCCAATGTGACTATTTAAATTTTAAATTTTTATTGATTTAAATGCATTAAAATTTAAAATTGAGTTTCTAATTGCATTGGCCACATTTCAAGTGCTCAGTAGCCCTTGAATAGATAATTCACCCTATTTTTGTCTTTTTATGAGGTGAGGTAAGGTATGTGAAAATTCTATATAGTTACGTTATTGATTGTACTGGTATGTGCTGACTCTGCTGCTGAGAATACAGAGCAGGCAGTATATAGATTACAGCAATCATCAGAAGCTCTCGTTTTTTCGGAATGGCTGCTTGTGTATTTGAGGACCTTAGAATTGAGATTTAACAAAGCTTTGCTTTTATGTTACTAATTAGAATTATGCAGATAAATTCTGAAAATTCTTTAGTTGAGCATTAATCAGAATAGTCTGGAGCCTCAAAGGGGTGTTAGTAGGACATAGAGCTGGCTCTGGCACAGTTAAGATAATGTCAACCCTAAGGCAGTGATATTTGTCCAGACAGACACGTTTTTTTTTTTTTTTTTTTTTTTTTGCGGTACGCAGGCCTCTCACTGCTGTGGCCTCTCCCGCTGCGGAGCACAGGCTCCGGACGCGCAGGCTCAGCAGCCATGGCTCACGGGCCCAGCCGCTCCGCGGCATGTGGGATCCTCCCAGACCGGGGCACGAACCCGTGTCCCCCCATATGGGCAGGCGGACTCTCAACCACTGCGCCACCAGGGAAGCCCCAGACACGTTTTTGATTGGAACTGATAGCATGAGCTTTCACTGACCTAAAAGCTGCCGTTTCATGACAAAGTCTGCACAGACACAGTGAGAAGCCAGAGGTTAGAGAAATTAGTGGCAAGATTGAAGAGCTGATCTCTACGAAGTGGTCTAGCTCTAATTGTGTTTTATTGATAAAATGCCTGTTTCCAAAAAGCATTCAAGACAACTTACCATAAAAGTACAGATTTAATGATACCTAAAATATAAAATTCGAGGGGAATAGGGAAAAACAAGATCCAGAAATTCCTGCCAAGAGAAGTATAGCAGTTTATTTGTATCACATTGAGCACCTGTTACATGTCATGTATTACTCAGGACGCGGGGAGGATAGTGGTCTAATAAGACTAAGTTGCTACCTTCAATGCGATTATATTCTAGAGGACAAGGATAGTAGCAGCAGCAGCAACAAAAGCATTTTACCTGCTGATTACAACTCTGTAGAAAGCAGATAAAAATAATAGTAACATTTATTGAGCACTTACTGTGTGCTCTGCATTTAAAAAATTTATTAATGAATTTTGGGACTTCCCTGGCAGTCCAGTGGTTAGGACTCTGCACTTCCACTGCAGGGGGTGTGGGTTCAATCCCTGGTCAGGGAACTAAGACCCTGCCTGCTGCGAGGCACGGCCAAAAAACAAAATTTATTAATGAATTTAAGCTTAACAACTTTATGATTTAAGTGCTATTATTAGCCCCCTTTCACATTTGGTTACTTAAGGTCACACAGTTAATGGCAGAGATGGATGTGTATCTAGCAGTTTAGCTCCAGAGCTCTTAACTGCCATGCTTTAATATCTCAAAAATAAATTGAAGAAATGTGCATGACTGAAAACCTTTGCTGAGGGGCATGAAAGAAGATGTGAATAAATATCATGTTAAATACCATGATTCAGAATAGGAAGACTTAATTTAGTTGCAATATCCATTTTCCCCAAATCAATCAATAGTTTAAATTTCTAATAAAAATCCTAATAGGATTTTTAAAGTTGTGAAGTTGATTTTAAAGTTACTCTGGGGCTTCCCTGGTGGTGCAGTGGTTAAGAATCTGCCTGCCGATGCAGGGGACACGGGTTCGAGCCCTGGTCCAGGAAGATCCCACATGCCACGGAGCAACTCAGCCTGTGTGCCACAACTACTGAGCCTGCGCTCTAGAGCCCGCGAGCCACAACTACTGAGCCTGCACGCCTAGAGCCCGTGCTCGGCAACAAGAGAAGCCACCGCAATGAGAAGCCTGCGCATTGCAACGAATAGTAGCCCCCGCTCACTGCACTAGAGAAAAGCCCACGCGCAGCAACGAAGATCCAGTGCAGCCAAACATAAAATAAAAATTAAAAAGAAAACTTTATTTTTAATAAAGTTACTCTGGAAGAGTAAATGTGCAAGAATAGTCAATAAAAGTTTGAAATAGGTTAGTAACAAGAAGAGGCTTTGCCCTTTAGGAAATATATTTTAACACTATAATAACTAAAGCAGCATATTTGTGGTAGAATAGACAAATAATTTAATGGAACTTGAAATGTATAGAGAATTCAGTGTGTGGTTTTAGTGCCGTTTCAGATGAGATAAGTCTTTTTCACTAAATGGTATTACGACAATTAGATATCCATTTGGAGGGGAAAAATTTAGATATTTGATGAGTTTACTAATCTAAGTGGTAAAAAGTTTTTTAGAAAAACATTAGGAGAAAATGTGGGGAACAGTTTTATTATGTTGCAGTGAGGAAGCCCAAGGCTCCCCCCGCAAACCACAAAGTTTAAGAGATAAATGTCACACTGGGAAGTACAACATACATAGGAGAAAAGGTGAATATCTATAGTGTGTAGTGCCCTTGCAAGTTGATTAAAGACAACCCAGTAGAAAAAAGTGCAGAGATTAAACAGATGACTTCCAGAAAAAAAGATTCAAATGACTCTTTGATTAGGGAAACAAAAATTAAAACAAAGTGGCTATCAAATTGGCAGGAAAAAAAGATGTCTAATACTATTGAGGGCATTACCATTCAGACTGCTGATATTGGCACAGCCTAGAGAACATTTTGGCAGGATATTAAGGTGAAAATGTGGGCATATCCTCTGACTCAGCAGTTCTACTTTTAGGAAGCTCTTCTCCAGAAATACTTGTCTAGATGTTTTAAGGGTATATGTCCTTTTAGCATTGTTTATAGTGATGAAAAATTGGATATAATCTAAACATCCAGTGGAGATATTTGTGGTATCTCCACTTTATACTTTATCCACAGTTTGGAATGCTATATTGATTTTTCATTGAGTGTATACTGCTTTGTAACATCAAAACCCAAATGTAAAGGGAACTGCAAGAGTAATCACTCACCTTTTATCTTTCTCTAGCTATACCAAACGGCTTTGGTACCAGTCCACTGACTCCTTCAGCTAGGATATCGGCACTAAACATCGTGGGGGACCTCTTACGGAAAGTAGGGGTAAGCCTTTAATTATTTATCACTAGGTGTTTCAGCTGCCAAGGTAATGAATTATTTCTTAATTTGCAGTGAGGGAAGAAAAAAGGATACCTTCCTGTGGTAAAGTCTGTAATTAAGCTGAGAAGCAAGAGCATCCAGTGACCAGCTGAGACTGTGAACACCTCCAGGGCTCAGCCTTGCCAGTGCCTCTGTAGAGGGTCCCTGCGCTTAGCTCCCAGGTTCCCACTGGGCCTTCTTCCTGTTCCCCATGGCTGTTACTAATCACTAAAACATCGTGATTCCTCCTGCTTCCTCTAAGGCTGTGTGTCTTATACCGCCCTCTGATCCTTTTCTTTGCTCTGCCTGCTGTTCTCCTGGTCATCCCCGGGCTTTTTCTTCATAAGGCTTCCGCATGGGCTCGTGACATGAATTTCTGCTCTTAGTCATACACATCTTACTGCTGCTTGGCCCCCTCAACCCCAGTGCTGTCTCCTTGGCTCTAACCTTGTATTCCAGAACATTTCGGCTTTTGGAATATTAAACTTGGTTTTGTGCTTCTTCAGTTTTTTACTCTGTGTAATACCTACTCTTTGACTTTATTGAGAGCAGTACTCTTGTTTTGATTTTTCGGTTATCTCTTGCTTTCACTTTGCTGCTACTCATCTGTGATCCACGGATCGCTTACTCTGCCACTGTTGACTCATGGGCTCTTTGGCCATGGAGGAGACCTGCAGCCTGGATCAGTCAAGGAACTGGATTTCTTTCCTGCATCCAGATCACAGGAAACAGTTATATGACCTTGTGGATTTTTAAACCACTATAAAGTTAGCATTTCTAGCGTTAGTCAGTTTTCTTTCCTGTTTCCCTCAGTGACTTTTATTTCTCTTTTCAATAATCTACCCCTGAAACTTCCCACTATCCACTGCCCATTCACTTATTTATGTTTTGTGTGTGGCTCTTTCTAAAAAAAGCAGAAATTGCATTATACTTTACATAAAGAAGAAATGCGAGGCCAAGATAGAAGGTCCTGTTGTTACTTTTTCTGGCTTATAAAATTGTTGTCTGACCATCAGATTAACTCTAAATCTGCATTTTAAAGTTACTATAGAAAGTAATGTGGGACTTCCCTGGTGGCGCAGTGGTTGAGAGTCCGCCTGCCGATGCAGGCACGGGTTCATGCCCTGGTCCGGGAAGATCCCACATGCCGCAGACCGGCTGGGCCCGTGAGCCATGGCTGCTGAGCCTGCGCGCCATGGCCGCTGAGCCTGCGCGTCCGGAGCCTGTGCTCCGCAACGGGAGAGGCCACAACAGTGAGAAGCCCGCATACCGAAAAAAAAAAAAAAAAAAAAAAAAAAGTAATGTGCACAAATCATTTATACAGTACATAGAGTAATCTTCCCTTACTCCTAACATAATTTCTTTAACCTAGCTGTCGTAAGAGTTACGTTGTAATAGTTTAACCTATTTGTTGTAACCTATAACTTGAAGTAATGTGCTTGCTTTTCAGTATCTTAACTTTAAGCAAAAAGATGAGGAATTTAACTTACATCCTCCTAATTTTTTATTTTTTGTTCTTCTGTTGGTTATTTTTATAACTTTAAATAACATGCTTAAACCTGTGTTTCTGAATTTATTAGACTGTATCTCACCTCCCTGTTGTGTGTGTGTGTCTCTGTCCCTTCTTGAGCTCTCCATTGGTTGGTTCTGAAAATTAGCCTACAGCACCTAAAATATTATGCCTACATGTGTATTATTTACTGAATAATCATAGAGGAGGAGCTGGGCTCTAGGGCTGTTTTACTTGTGCTGCTCAACAGGTGTTTCAAACATTTTGTTCTTTACCTATTATTTACTCAAAACCATATTAGGTTTTTTCATATTTGTATCACAGTTGAAATGTATGTCTTTTTCTTAACATTTTTTTTAATTGGCCATCTTTTTTTAATTTTCACTGCAAAACAATTTTTACAAGATTACAATAAAATAAATAAAAAGAAAAAAGCTAAAATCCTGTCATTTCAACAAATTCAACCATTTTTATTTTTTAAAATTACATTCAGGGCTTCCCTGGTGGTGCAGTGGTTGAGAGTCCGCCTGCTGATGCAGGGAACATGGTTTCATGCCCCAGTCCGGGAAGATCCCACATGCCGCAGAGCGGCTAGGCCCGTGAGCCACGGCCACTGGGCCTGCACGTCCGGAGCCTGCGTGTCCAGAGCCTGTGCTCCGCAACGGGAGAGGCCACAACAGTGAGAGGCCCGCGTACCGCAAAAAAAAAAAAAAAAAAAATTACATTCAGCCTTTGTATGCATATATAATTTGTGTATCATTGGCTATTTTTGTTATCATGAGTCTTAGCATTTCTGATTACCATTGTTTTCTTGTGGAGGGAAGAAACATACACTTTCTTTCTATATCTTGTACCTTCCGGCTTCTTATTTACTGAGTGCTCTGATATGCTTCTAGGGCTGCTGCACTGCTGTCAGCCTTGAATTTCTCTTCATTATACTCTTGGGTTAGTTCTGCCTGTTCTTGGACCCCATGTTGTCATCTTTGTTCCCTGTTTTGCTTTAGTACCTTAAGTAATTTATTTAGAAATGGTGCACGAAAGTTGAACTTAGAGTCCTTGCATTGTTTACACGTTCAGCTGACAGTTTGTCCTTTAAGGTGTCGTTAGAGTTTTTGATCTGCTGTTATCCTCCAGCCCCTGTGTACTTTTATGAATATTTCATTTTCTACTTTTTCACACTACTTTGTCCACTGACTTCACCTGGAAGCCCCATTCCCACTTTGCATCCTCTTCCACTGAGAAATCAAGGCCATCTATTTAAACTTTGTTTTCCTCTCTTAACCTTCTTTGAGTACTCTCCTATTATTACCTCTGTGGCTGCTCTTCCTTTTTATCTCAGTGGTAAAAGTATCACATTCCTCCCGTGGTTAATTTTGTCCCTCTGTGCTTTGGATCTCATTCCTTCCAGCCTTCTCATCTTTATGTCTCCTGTATCTTCAGACTTTTACTATATGTTTTGATATTTATATGCAATATTTATGTATAATGTATTACATATATATACTTTATATCTACTATTTATACTTTATATCTAATATTTATATATTACATATTATACACTTTTTAAACCTTAAAAGCAAACATAAAAGCAGCTATTCTTTCCTTTTACCCTTCGTCTCTCTTTAGCTGTCATTCTGTTTCTCTTTTCCCTTCCCAGCCAAGTTTTTGAAAGCATGTCTCCATTTACTGTTAGCATTTTTGATGGCATACACACTCCCCAGATAGCCTGGCCTGGGCTCTGTTTCCTGCTCACTCCACTCAAATTGCTCACTGATGATCTCAGTGCTGTCAAATCCAAGGGATGCTGTTCTGTCCTAATTTTACTTGAAACACTCAACACTGACTTATTTTTTTGCAATGGCCGCCTTTCCTCTGCTTTTCTGATGCTGTGTCACTGTGTCACGTCTGCTTGCCTTCCTGCCCATTCCTGTCTGTCATCTTGTTGGGTCTTCATCTGCCCACCCTTTCGGTGTTGATGTTGCTCAGAGTTCTGTCTTTACCTTTCTGATCTTCTTCACAACCACAGTTTCATCTCCTACTTGGTATGGATATAGTTTAAATCTTGATTTCTAGGCCACTGTTTTTGAGTGCCAGACCCAGTGCTTGCATTAGGCTGTCTCACCGACACCTCAAACACACGTTGTACCTGTTATATGATAGATTCTCAGCAAATATCAGAACAAATAAATGGGTGTCTTGAGTATAGGAAATTAGTGGCTCTCAATTTTTATTATGTATGTGTCTATTTAATAAGATGCTGAAAAAATGCTTATTCAGAGCTTGTCCTACAAGGTCACTACCTCTCTTCCTTCTTTCGTTGTTATTTTACTAGGTCATGGTACTTTTGTTTTAAGAAAGGAGAAGAGAAGTTTCAGTCTGTTTTTGTTTCTCTGTCTTAATAGCTGTTGTTGAAATTATGGGGGGAGGATTCTCAGAGTAGGATATGTTATCTGTGGATTTAATTTTTTTAAATTTATTTTATGTATGTATTTTTGGCTGTGTTGGGTCTTTGTTGCTGCGTGTGGGCTTTCTCTAGTTGCGGTGACGGGGGCTACTCTTCATTGCAGTGCGCAGGCTTCTCATTGTGGTGCATGGGCTTCTCATTGCAGTGGCTTCTCTTTTTGTGGGGCACGGACTCTAGGCACACGGGCTTCAGTAGTTGTGGCACGTGGGCTCAGTAGTTGTGGTGCACGGGCTCAGTTGCTCCGCGGCATGTGGGATCTTCCCTGACTGGGGCTCAAACCCACGTCCCCTGCATTGGCAGGCGGATTCTTAACCACTGTGCCACCAGGGAAGTCCCTGTGGGTTTAATTTATCTATGTATTCCACATTCCTTAGTGTCATGGATAATAGGATTGGACTATTTTTTGTCTTTTTTTTGGGGGGGGAGAGGGGTATGATTTGGTAAAGTGTTTGCGGGAAAGGGGGAGTTGGTGATATTTGTGAGCGATGGAAATTGATGAGAAACTTCTGTTCTCTTCATGTCATCTGTTGGTTTGTAGAGCCTGGCACTGACCAGGTGTTGTGGTGACAGGTGCTAAGCAGGCACTCAGTTTAGAGGTAAATGCTAATGGGCTGGTGTCATTTTCAGGTGAATTATTTAATTATAGACGAAGGGTATTAGACGTTTTACAGTGTGCTCTCAGAAGTAGAATAACATTTAACTTCATGTGAGGTGTTGTAAATGAACTTATCCAGTCTGATACAGTAGAAACGACTAACCTGAAGCCCTAAAGAAAGGATTGGCTGCTTTAAAAAATTTTCAAGTGATGTTTTTGCATTCTTTAAAATGCTTGCTCCCAAAACACACACACGCACACACCCAACTAGCAAACTAACAGTCCACAACTTAGAAAGAAACAGTGGATAGGGCCAAGAGACCTGGGATCCATCTCTGTATACTGTGCCACATTTTTCTTAGTTGTAAGGTGAGGATTATATCTGTATCCCTCAGTAACACTGAGAGAAGTATATATTCTGAGTTCATTAGAAAGGGAGTCAGCATAAATATTCCCTCTTTCTATTAGGTGATTGATATGGCTTAAACAGCCAGCATTATCAACTGAGAGAAGAAGATTTGAGTCTTGAAATAGAAATGGTTTGAAATGCAAATTTTTATGTGCAGCTACTGTTTTGACAACCAAATCATTCCTTCTTCCTTTTGTAGGCTTTAGAATCCAAATTAGCAGCTTGCAGGAATTTTGCAAAGGACCAAGCATCACGAAAATCCTATACTTCAGGTAATGTTAACTGTGGGGTGATGAATAGCAACGGCACGAAGTTCTCTCGATCAGGGCACACGTCTTTCTTCGACAAAGGGTAAGTCTTGGAAATTCTAAACGTTCATTTTTTGGATAGTGAAGTTGCCCATTATTAAGTGAGCATGTTGAACTTTGAAAAGATGAACTCAGTTTGATAAACCTACCTGAAGCGTTGTTATTGAGATCTTAGGGGACATGAAGTCTGTTGTCTTCTAGTCCCCATGGAGTCTGTTGCCCTGGGAACCCTGACTCTGAAGCTTCTGTACTGGGAAGCAGACTCTTGAAAGGCAGCTGTGTTAGGCTCTGGGGATTAAAGATGACTATGATACGGTCCTTGTGCTCAAGGTGCTTGCAGGCTAGTAGACCTTCTTGGCAAATATTTGTTATGAGTAGAAGAGAACATGATGATGATCGTGTATGTGTGAACTCTTCAACAAACCCTCCGTCTGAAGATTTTAGAAAAATATAAAACCACTGGATCAAGTACAGTTCAGGAGATACAAGTTTTGTATGATGTGAAGATGTTTTTTGGGGAATTGAGAATTAAAAAAAATTGTTGTAAGATTAAAGCAGTGGTACATCCTTAATACAAAAAATATGTCAGTTGGTACAGAATATATAAAGTAAAAAGTGTTTTCCATTTTCACACTGTTTTTGTATCCTTATAGTTATTCCTAGGCATGTAAAATCATATTTTTATGCATCTGCTATACACTTTTAAAAACTTATGGGCTACTTTATTTTATTTAATTAATTAATTTATTTATTTTTGGCTGTGTTGGGTCTTCATTGCTGCGTGCGGGCTTTCTCTAGTTGCGGCGAGCGGGGGCTACTCTTTGTTGTGGTGCGCGGGCTTCTCACTGCGGTGGCTTCTCGTTGAAGAGCATGGGCTCTAGGTGCGTGGGCGTCAGTAGTTGTGGCATGCAGGCTCAGTAGTTGTGGCTCGCGGGCTCTAGAGCGCAGGCTCAGTAGTTGTGGCGCATGGGCTTAGTTGCCCGCAGCACGTGGGATCTTCCCGGACCAGGTCTCGAACCCATGTCCCCTGCATTGGCAGGCGGATTCTTAACCACTGCGCCACCAGCGAAGCCCAGCAGACGGATTCTTAACCACTGTGCCACCAGGGAAGTCCCTGGGATACTTTAAATACTGCTCTGCAATATGCCTGTGGTGACTTACATTGCCAGTATCTTTCCGTGTCAGTGCATATTGTTCTACTCAATTAAAAAAAAAAAAACCCAACAAAATGCTGCATGGGTATACTCTTATACGGGTGTGCCTTAGTCTAGGTAACTGGTTAGGACCTATGGTCTGAGACGCTGACTGTGTGACTTAAGGTAGCTGGTAGTGGAGCAACAACTGAGGCACCAGTGGTCCCTTGCCACTGTCTCTGCTTTGAGTCATAGAGGCAGCTTGTCCTTGTTCTGTGAAAGCAATATAGAAATTTTCACAACTTCTTAAAGGAACTTGTATTTTCTGCTTTCCTCAGTGACGGTGGCACATTTGTGGAGGCCCTGATTTGATACATAGTCCACTCTAAAAAGCTTTTTTTGTTCATCCTTGTGGAGTGGAGTGTTCTGGTTTTTCTCTGTCCCTTAAGAGAATTCTACCTTGAAGTATATGTATTTCATTAAGGAGCACATTCTAAAATAATATATAAATCAGGGCTTTCTTTATACACATTTCATTAAAAGCACATTCTAAACTATCAACATATAAATCAGAACTTTATTCTAACCGTTGGGGCTCCTCAGTGGTGGTAACAATAAAATTAATATTCCTCATGTTTAGGAGTTCCAGGCAACCTTGAGGAGTGTCTTTTTTTTTTTTTTTTTTTTTTTTTTTTTGCTGTACGCGGGCCTCTCACTGCTGTGGCCTCTCCCGTTGCGGAGCACAGGCTCCGGACACACAGGCTCCGCGGCCATGGCTCGCGGGCCCAGCCGCTCCGCGGCATGTGGGATCTTCCGGGATAGGGGCACGAACCCGTGTCCCCTGCATCGGCAGGCGGACTCCCAACCACTGCGCCACCAGGGAAGCCCAGGAGTGTCATTTTTATACTATAATGATAAGTGGAATAAGTAGGTAGATATTTTTACATTAGAGATGGCGTTTCCCCAAAACAGTACAGGGGAGGTTATGGGGGAGTCTTCATGAGTGTTGGAAGTCATGCCTAATTGTTTTTCCTGCAACTTATAATTCCCTCCAATAGAGTAGTTATTTGTCTATCTGGAATCATATTTCCCATGGGCCTTGGGAATCTTTTTTTTTTTTTTTTTTTTTTTTGCGGTACGCGGGCCTCTCACTGTTGTGGCCTCTCCCATTGCGGAGCACAGGCCCTGGACGCGCAGGCTCAGCGGCCATGGCTCACAGGCCCAGCCGCTCCGCAGCACGTGGGATCTTCCCGGACCGGGGCTCGAACCCGTGTCCCCTGCATTGGCAGGCGGACTCTCAACCACTGCGCCACCAGGGAAGCCCCCTTGGGAATCTTATGATGTGAGAACAGGCAAACCATAAATGGATTGGTCGGGCAGATGCCTTTGCGATAAAAAGTCCTTAGAACAGTCACGATGAAGGAGGGATAACATTATCAGTTCCGCCTCACTGCTCTGTCTTCCTTAGAGCCTGGCTTCTACTTGACCCCTGATGCAGAGCAACAGGGCAGTGATTTCCCAGAGAGGAACCCAGTCTTAGGTAGATGGCGGAGGATTCAGTGTAACCTGGAATGAGGAGGGCGCCCTGGGCACTGTGACGGAGACCCTGTCCCTTGAGGAGCATCCTAGGTGTAGGTATAGGCTTTATGTCCTGAACTGAATCTGGAAATATGCTTCTCAGTAGAACTAGTTACAGATAATGTTTAGTTTTGGTTTAAATAGAACAAATTTTTAATTGTATTCTTTCTGTTAAGAATGAAATATGGTTTTGTGGATTGGCTTTTTCTCAAGTGTTTAGTTTATATGGTAAATGGATTGTATATGCACACTCAAATGTTAACCTATTATTGTTCGAGTTACGTTTGTATTTGCCATCTTCCTGAGGATAACTCTTGTGTGGGTTTTGCTATGTTCTTACTTCCTTGCTGCTTTGCTTTGATTCTGGCTTCCTTTTGGCCTGCCTGGCTTTTTACCTCTGGCCTTCCTTCCTGCTCACCTGGTGACTAGATAAAAACCATGATGGCATATACCTGCTGCAAAAGGAAGGGGTAAATAGCCCCACTCCCAGCTCCATTATTAGACCTGGCTGGTTAAAAGCATAAATGACAGTTCCTGTAGAAGTGTAGCTAGTAGTTTCAGCATGAGAAGAAGCTTTTGCATTGAAAACAAGCCTTTGGCTCTAAAACTTGCCTGCTGCCCCTCACTCCTAAGGAGCCTGTCTGTAGCACTGTTACTGTTTGGGAGAGTTTGCCAAAGTTGTTTGCATGTGCGTGCACGTATTGAATGTACGTGTATACACTGTGTGCTCCTGCTTCCCTCAAAATCTTGAGATGAAGCAGCGCCTTACCACGTAAACATAAAGCCTTATTGTTATGTATTGCTTTATGGGATTTGAAAATATTTTGTAAGTTCTGGTTAGTTGAGGGCTTCTTGGAGTCAGGATTTTATCTAGTCTGTGATCACTTCAGTCCCTAAAATGCGGGTTGCTGGGCCTACTTCCCTGTTGTTGCTGTTTCCTCCAACCACTACCAGCCGTTCATATCACTCATCCAAAAGGACACCAGTTCACGTGCAGTGCAGTCACTTGAGTTCTCTCAAAAATGTTCTTTTTTTATCCATAGCTTTTATTTAGCTTCTTACGTATCACTTGTCCTAATTTTGTAAGCCAGTCTGATTTCTTTTGGGTTGGGTGTAGGTGAATGTAGACTAATTTTAGGGCATGGTGTGAAAATAGTATTTGTATTACTGTTTAATATTTTTTCCTTTCTTTTACTAGGCAAGAAAAAGTCATATTTCCCACGTTGTTCATGGGTAACTGAACTTGTTTGCTGTGCTCTTTCATTCTTAATCATGGTGTGTGGTGGAAGACAAGTTAACATTAACAAACTGGTTTTACTAACTGCATGGGGCTGACTGCTTTAACCAACTTCCAGCCCATGAGTGAGCTTTCAAGTTCCTGTTTGATTTGACTGTGCACCATTATTATTGGTTCAGCTGTGCAAAACAAAAACAAGTTAGCTGTAGTGGTCCTGGGGTGGTTGTGAAGTGCTCTGATGGTACTCCTGTTACAGGTGGGAGTGTGGTAGAGATGACGCCAGCCGTCTGGGGGGCGGGGGTTGGGGGCCACTGCCAGGCCCTGGGACCCGCATTTGACTGCCTCCACGGGCCTGGGGTGCTTCCTGTTACCCAGTGTCTTCTGTTTTCTCAAAGCAGCACTAATGATATTGGATCCTTGCTGTGTGGGGACTCTTCTCTGTGCTCACACTTGTGTTCCCTCAGGACACTGGAATGGTAGATGGGGACATGTATAAGGGCTGCCTTCCTTTTGAGGAATGTAAATTTCAGTTTGCAGAGCCTGGGCTGAGGACTGGTGCTGTGCTGAGCTTCCATTTATCCATATAACTGGAAGACTGGGGTCTGGAGTGTGTCTGCCTGCTCTCCTGAATTAGCTCTAGCCCAGTCTCTTCCTTTTCTTTCCTGCCCTCTCAGGTGTACCTGTCCTTGCTTTGACAGATTTAGTCCCCATGCTTTATCTATATTGTGTTAAATTTATTATCCTCCTCACCAGCTTCTAAACATGCGTTGGTTCTTTTCCCTCTTTCACTTCTTCTGTTGCCATTTACAGCTGACCTTAGTTCTTTGTCTTAGCTGGATTCTCTATTTTTCAGACTCTTAAACTAGATTTTTGTGGTATGATCAGGAAATTTTATAGCTTCCGGAACCTTTTTTACATAGATGATTCCCAGATCTGTATCTCCATCCCTGCCCATTCTTTATCCATTCAGTCCTGTGTTGTCCACTGGGACATTGCCCTTCGGCTCTTTTGCTGCTCCCTAAAACCAAATGTGGTGAGTATGGAGGTGTTTCTTTTCCTGGAAACCTTTCCTCATTGCACAGTTTACGGTTCCCTCAAGGGACCTCACCAGACTGATAATTCTGCCTCTAGGTTCAGCTTTCTCCTTTCTCCTGGTCTTTTAGCTACTAATTCTTGACTCAAAGAGAGGTGGTAGGTAAGACCCTGGTGGATTGTTATTCTCTCTCTCTCCCATCGAACTTTCAAATCCAGAATTCCCTTTTCTGTCCACACAGAGAAGCTACTTTATCTAGTTTCTTGTTTTCCCTTTATATTTTGGATTGCACTGCTTATTTTTCCCATTAGAGCAACCTGCAGTGGGAGCATCAACGTGCTTGCTCACTGGAGCCTGTCAGGTGTCCCTGGGCCAGGAGGAAACTGAGGAAGAATAATGGCCTGGGCATCTGGAGGCAGGTTGTGGGCCCAGCTCCCCATTGACAAGCTCACAGGGTGCACTCAGGTGAATGGCTGGACCTTCTCCTGCTTTTGTTTCCTTGGCAGTATAACAATGGGGATGAACTTAACATTCCTTAAAGGTCCATTCCTGAAAATGCAGGAATCTCAGTCCTGACCCTGCATGTGGAGCCATCCTCACGTTTGCTGCTTTTGCACGCCCTGTGGAACAGGTGCCAGGTTCTTCTCGGCACCCAGCAGTGCTCCCTTTCTGCCGAGTTCTGGGGACTGTCTGTAGCCCTGCCTGCTGCCATGCTCTGTGCAGCTGGGAATCTGATGTTCACACGTGTAAAGCTGAAGCTGTTTGTGAGGGTTGCCTAGTTAGTTCTCCTTGAGGTTCTAGGAGAGGCAGGCATCAGGGCTCTGGGACCAGGCAGACAAATGACAGACAAATGGCTTATTATGTGAGGGCTGCAATGGCATATAGGATGGCATACAGGCCAAGAGCAACAGAAGGGGCTATGTCCCCAGAAGAGGCAAAGGCATACAGCCTTGGAGGATGGAGAGGGATGATTTAAAGTTTTCAAATGTGATGAAGCTCAAATATCAGACCTCCCCAGCCCAAAGAGAAAAGAGGAAATCTTGATTGTGCATCACTGAGGTGGAAAAATGGACAACAGGGAGAGATTGCACTGGTCAGAGCCTCTTCTGTTGATCTTGGCCTGTGTGGGTAGCCTGATTTCCAACTCAAAATCTATATGCAGGTTAGTTTCTTCAGATGTTAACTGTTTTTCAAAGTAGTCAAGGGTCATTAGTCAAGTCTCTTTTCATGCCTGTTTCTCCAGGAGGTTGACCTCACCTCTTCAGTGTATGAAACCATCATCTTGCTCTTGGTGGGGAATATGTGTCTGTGTTTTGTTTTTTTAAGACAACCTCTGTCCATGAGTCTGTATTCAGCTCCCTGGGCCCCTCTGATGAGTAGGCCAGTGGGGACAGTGGTGGGCACGTGTGGGGCAGTCCAGCCCCTTGCACTTGGCGGCATCTCCCAAGTTGTGAGTGGGACACATTTTCCTAGGAAGTTTGTCAGTATGGAAGGGCTGCAGTGGTGTCCTGAGAGGTGCTGCAGGCCTTGCACTCACTCCCTCATTGCTTCCTGAGGCTGTGCTGCTGGGCGCTGGGGCTGGGGCGGGGCTGGGTCCTGGCTGCAGGTGCTTGTACTGGGCGGGGCTGGTGTCTCACAAGGTGGCAGAGAAGCCAACCCATCTGGCTTTGCTTGCTGAACAATTTAAAAGAGTTATTTTTCTACCCCTTATTTAAAATGTTCCTGTACATTGTAGGAGATCTGGAAAACAACAGAAAAGTATAAAGTAGTAAATAAAATTTACCCACAACTCAGAGGGAAGAAGAGTAACTATTGTTACATTTTCCTTCTGTAGTATATGTGGGAGTGTGTGTGTGTGTCCACACATTCTAGATTTAGCTCTGGGTGGTAATGTCTAGCTGTATAAGGGGCTGTAGTCCAGAATATATACTACTCACTTTTTTGCCTTCATATTATGGAGCATATCCAGTTTGGTAACCTGATGCTTTTTCCACCTAGCGTTAATTACATTCGGAATATTTTCCGTGCTGTTAAGAACTCTGGAATGTGTTTTTAATGGCTGTATGATATTTCATTGTTGGTTTGTACCCTTATTTATTTAGGTAGTTCCCTACTGGTAGACGTTTAACCTGCTCTGTTGGGCAATCAGTCAGGGCTGTGGCTGCCACAGCCAGTGTGATGAAGTTGCCGAGAAGGGAGCAGTAGTCTCATCACCCCCAGGACCACGGGCTTCTCAAGTCTCTCACCAGCTCATGCTCTCTAGGCAGCTCTCTCCCCTGGGCCATCAGGATTCTGCTCTAGGCCGGGAAGAGGAATCGTTGTAGAGAGCAAATGAATTTCTCTGTGTGTCGAGTGATTTTAAATGACAGTCTCTTTCTCTCTTCCCTCCTCTGCTCTGGCCACCCCCACAGGGCAGTAAACGGCTTTGACCCGGCTTCTCCTCCTCCCGGTCTGGGTTCCTCGCGCCCGTCGTCGGCACCAGGTATGCTGCCTCTCAGTGTGTGAGAGCCCGGCCTCCAGGTCGGGGCTCCCGCCCTCCGGCAACAACCCAGGACACCCACGCCTCACCCCTCGGTGCCCGGGCCCAGCTCGTGCCCCTCCGTCTGCCTCCCCACAGCCGGCAGAGGGCAGGCTGCATGCAGTGGCGGCTGCTGGGCCCTGCCCAGCCCCAGGACTCTGCGCGACATCAATACTGGCTGTTTTCTCTTCTCGCCGTAGTGCCGTTGGTTTCACATGATTGCACTTTTGTGGGTCACAAGGTGATACATACACGTATTACTTGGTCACTGGATGCGGAAGTACCCATTCATCACACCTGCCTCATAGCCCCCTCCCTGCTGTACTGATAGGATTTAGTTATGTTTAGGACATTGCAGATCTTCTAGAGGTTCTCCCCCAAATCAGGTCGACGTGCGCTCTCCTCCTGAGCTCCCACCCAGGCATCTCCAGTGCTCATGGATCATGGGTCCCCCACCTCCACCCCCCACGGTTTGGGCCTGTTGCTGGCAAAGAGTCAGGAAGGTCACTGAATTAGGGAACATTTTCTGCACCTTCTGGTTTTACTTTAGCAGTTATCATTCCATAGACTACCCTCCCAGAGCAGCAAAATGCCTGTCTGAGCCCAGGTGGCAGGAGCTTCTGGGACCTGGGCACGCGCAGGGCTGTGCCCCTGCCGTCTCCTCCTCCTCCATGTGCCTGAGACTCGGGGCAGGGGGTGGTGGCAACCTCCTCGCCAGCTCTCTGGTCCTTCAGTTAAATGACACCTTCAGAGTGTTTTTGTTTTGTTTTCAGAGGGCCTGTCCAGTTGTGTTAGGAAGGGTTGAGTGGCCTGATTCCAGGGGCCGGCTGGTGCCAGCTCCTGGGGGCAGACTGACCATAAGTGGTTGTCCCTGTGCATCCTTTGATTACTCTCATGCTGCATTTACTGTTTACATTTGTTTTATTGTACATAGGTTTGTAAACATTATTGCCTAAGATATTTGTATATAACTTGGGCTTTGTAGCTTTTATTTATTCAGAACTCATATGGCATGTTAAAGACTTATGATGGTGTCCTACCCTGGGCAGCTGTGTAGGATCATCATGTGGTTAAAAAAAAATACTCCCCCTCAAAAAAATCTTTTAATGTGGAAACAATAAATTTCACAGAAAAAAAAGAAAAAGGATTGAGGTTGCTTTATTGGGTTTCTGCTATCCTGGGAGAGAGGAGCTGGAGTTGCAAAGCCAGGTTCAAATGTCACTTCTGCTGTGACATGGGACACGGGGATGGACAGCAGCTGTGGAATAAGGCAAAGAAAATTCAGGCGGCCTCAGGATGTGTGAACAGGCATTCTCATGCTGATTGTTTTTTACTTATTTTTTAAAAAATTGAAGTATAGTTGATGTCGAATTTTACACAAGTTACAGGTATACAATATAGCGATTCACTTTTTTTTTTTTTTTTTTTCTTTTTGCGGTATGTGGGCCTCTCACTGTTGTGGCCTCTCCCGTTGCGGAGCACAGGCTCCGGATGCGCAGGCCCAGCGGCCATGGCTCACGGGCCCAGCCGCTCCGCGGCATATGGGATCCTCCCAGACCGGGGCATGAACCCGTATCCCCTGCATCGGCAGGCGGACTCTTAACCACTGCGCCACCAGGGAGGCCCGATTCACATTTTTTAAAGGTTATATCCCATTAATAGTTACTACAGAGTACCGGCTGTGTTCCCTGTGTTGTACAATACATCCTTGTGGCTTATGTATTCCTCATGCTGATTCTTGGTGCTGGTTTCTGCTCTTAGCTGTGATTTCCAGGAGCAGCCTGAGAATAGCCCTGGCCCCATGTGGAAATCTGGGAGGAAGGACCTGCACTTTGAGGGAGGCAGCTTGCTAAGTCTTGGAGTAACCGCGATGGATCCAGGAGCTGGTCCTCCTGCTGGGTTGCCGTTCGTGACACGTGCTGCTGTTCTGGGATTAGAGGTTACTTGGATCCGGGCTTCTCTCCTCATCCCTTGAGAGAAGGTGCCAGATGTTTAGTAGCAAGAGACAGGGTCACTGGACTTGAGGAACAAGTTAACTGGGGCATCTGTACAAATGTGTCCGATTCTGAGCACTGCTTATAACAAAGAGCATAAATGGAGTAGTTTGTAGTTTTAAGACTATATGTAAATGAAAAGTAAGTGAATCCAGTTCCTAAGTGAATAAGAAACATTAAGGTAGGATACATGAAACGTTTTTTCTTCTGTCTGTCAGTATGCAGGCAGGAATAGCTTCTGTTAGTTGTTCCTGGAGATTTCGTCATAAGTTGACTCACGAGAGACGCTTGTCCTGGTGTGTGTGTGCTGTGCCCAGCTCTGCTGGCCGAACAGTTGAAAAGAAAACTCCAGGTCTCTTACTGATGGGCAGACTCCCAGCTTCTTTCCCAGCCATCATTGGAAGGGTTGGATTAGATCAGAGGTTTCAACGTTTAGCAGACCTCTTTGTTTATGCAGGAACCCCAAATCTAAAACATAACAAACAGAGCTACTCTGGTTAAAGTAAGGATGAGTTCTGGAGCTTCAATCCTTTTCCTTGGCTCCCCAGCGATTTCTCACTTCCTCTCCAGCTGCACACCCCTGGGATCATCTCACCAGTTGTTATTCAGGCAGTGGCTGGGAGTAGGGCCCTGGCTGCAGGGGCCCATGTGTTATTCACTGATGTCACCACTGCTTTGGGTCCAGGAGAGTGCAGGCCAGACCCGTGAAAGTACAGAGTATGCTGCTCGGCTTCTTTCTGGCCCCTTCAGGAGGGGACTCCCACATAGTTTTGGTTTTTGATAGCTGCAGCAGCCCTTGGCATATGACCCCCTGAGGAAGCTGGTTGATTCCCCAAGCCTCTTTCAGCTTTCTCTGTAGATTCCAGATCTTCCTCCACTTACAGAGGGATTACGTCCCTGTAAACCCACTCATTGTAAACTGAAAATGCGTTTAATACACTTAGCCTACTGCACATCGTAACTTAGCCTCGCCCACCTTAAACATGTTCAGAACGCTTAGACATTAACCAACAGTTGGGCAAAATCATCTAACACAAAGCCTATTTGATAATTAAGTGTTGACTATCTCATCTAATTGATTGAATAGTGTACTGAAAGTGAAAAACCAAACGGTCGTCTGGGTGCAGAATGGTTGTAATTGTATCTGTTGTTGACTCTCGTGATTGTGTGCCTGACCGGGCACTGCCCTGTCCAGCATTGTGAGAGAGGATCGGGCTGCATATTGTTAGCCTGGGAGAAGATTAAAATCTAAAATTCAAAGCATGGTTTCTATTGAGTGTATCGCTTTTGCATCATGGTAGAATCAAAAAAAATCTTAAACCATTGTAAGTCAGTGACCCTCTGTATCTGGTTCAAGATGCTGCTTTGTACTTGCTCAAATAGAGCATTTGCTTCCTGGTATGAAAGTTCTACTAACTGCTTGCCTGTGTAGCTAAAGATCCTCTGAGTGGGTTCTCTTCCTAGGGCTGCTTGATTGCCAGGTTTGCGTGGCTCACACTGAAACCTTCAGGAATGAGCTGCCCCTGAGCTGGGTCCACATGTTCTCCCCTGTGTGGAGGGGGCTGATTTTCCAGGTGGCAAAGGACAGCTTCTTATCTCCAGATACTTTCATCTCACCACCCATTCCCATCCCCTTGCTCCTGAAACGTCTTCCTACATAAAATAGGAGCCAGCTGAGTGGCCAGAAGCGATACCCCACCAACTCAGTGAGGAGCCAGAAGCCACAGCTGGGGTGTTGAGTCACAAGTAGGCAAGTGGCAACTAGATACAGTGACCTGGGCGCAGGATGAGCTGGTTTTGCCTCGGTCTCCAGACGGGAAGGCGGGCCCAGGGTTTAGGTGACTGGCCTAAGCTCACACAGCTGGTTCACGGAAGAGCCAGGTTTGGAAAGGAGCCCAGTGTTTTTCTGCTGTCTTCACCATCTTGTCAGACTCGAGGCCTCACTGGCCTTGACTCTGTCTCATGCCTCAGGAGGTGAGGTGATTTTGAATGCTTGGAAGTGATGTGCACGAAGGCGGCACAGCCTTTGCAGCAGGAGGAATGCGGCTCATCCACCCTCCTCTCCCAATCCTGTCTGTTGTGTGTAGACTGTTTCTCTCAGAAGCTGTCTTGGAGATGCCATTAGCATCTCCTGAGAGCCAAGGTGGAAGCTGGCACCTCTGGGGAAGGGGACATGACCTGGGGTGCGGCAGTGGCTTTGGGCAGCCTGTAGCCAGGTCTCTCCTGCCTGGCCGACACCGAGAATAGCTAGCCTGGCCGCTGGTGGGAACAGGGCCTGAGGGGGGTTGGGTCCAGGCTGTCAGTTGTCCGCACTGTTTGCCTAGAGGATGCTAAGATAAGCCTTTTCTACATTCTGACTTTTACTTCATGGGTTGTTTTTCTCTCTCTATTTGCCTCAAAGTTTGAAACAAATTGAGAGCACTAGCTTGGCCTTTAAAATTTGAATGTGTTACTGAATTCTTTTCTAAAAATGGGAGCGGGGGCAGGAGGCATCTTTGCAAATCATCTTCCTGTGACTTAGAGCATCTTATCTAACAACTGGTCCCATGACTTAAAAATATGATATATGGGAATACAGTAGCCCTTTTTAAATTTTAAGGAAAAACAACCTCTAGTAAATATTAATGTAACAGACTTCTTTTATAAGATAGTGCATGTGAAGAGGCAAATTTGAAAACAGAGCGACGCTTATGGTGCTGGTGTTTTTATGCCACATGGGGTTATGATTTGGAGTCATGCTTTATCCTGCTGCCTGCCTGCACCCACAGGAGTTATATTAGTGTTTGGAAACTGAACAGATGTTTCACTTGTTTACCTGTGGGGTGTTTTCTAATCCGGTATCAAGTTTGCTGCCCCCATTGAAATATGGACCTCCTGCCTGGGTCATGATATGCAGGTGGAGAGGCCTGGGAATGAGGGTGCTGGGCTGGCAGGACTGGGCAAGTTTTCTGTGTGTGGATCAGCAGCGACGTCTGTGTGAGGCTCAGAGCCTTGTCAGTAGATGGAGCTATGAAGCACTGTTTTTTGGTTCCAAAAAAGGTGAGTGCTTTAACTGCCTACCCTCCCCAGCAAATCCTGCTGTCACCTAGAATTTAGGGGACTAGGTACACTTTTATATATTGGTGTCACTAAATTATCCTCTGTAAGTCTTGACTCAACCTAACAATGTGATAAGCTGTAACAGCTCTTCATCTATGGTAGTAAGAACAAACAAAATCAGTCTCAACAGTACTAATAGAAATGTCTGATGGCAGGGGAATGGAATGGTTGGGATGACTTATTAGCTGAACAAAAGACCACAGAGCCACTGAAATGTAAGTGTGCAGTCGTGCTAATCCATGGGAATGGAAATGATCAGTGAGGACACAAAATAGATGAACATGCAATTGCAGCTTTATAAAAAAAAATCAGAAGTGAAATGAAAAGATGAAAATAGTTTACTGTTTGTGGGTTCTAAATTTTCCTGTAAAGTTGCTCAAAATTTTTTTTTTTTTTTTTGCGGTATGTGGGCCTCTCACTGTTGTGGCCTCTCCCGCTGCGGAGCACAGGCTCCGGACACGCAGGCTCAACGGCCATGGCTCATGGGCCAAGCCACTCCGCGGCATGCGGGATCTTCCCAGACCGGGGCATGAACCCGTGTCCCCTGCATCGGCAGGCGGACTCCCAACCACTGCGCCACCAGGGAAGCCCAGTTGCTCAAATTTTTTAAAAATTGAAGTAACGAGACTGATTTTCTTTCACTGCCCCAGTTGGCCTAAAGACTTGTGCTGAGTAGTTCTGAGAGTTGACCAAGTAGCACAAAGCAGGGGGCTCCCTGACCTGCCAGATGACTGGGCTGAGTCATACTTGGGGAAATTTTAAAATGCAGATTTCCCCAGGTTCCACCCCAGCACCGGCCTAGTGAGGAGAGTTCTGTATTTCATGGACTCTCAAATGCCAGCAATTATAAGACACACCTTTATTTTGTAAACCAGTAAGAAAAATGTGCCAGCTGGAACTATGAAAACGCCTATCGTTTAGACTTTGTATTTATTGAAAGTCTAAAAGACTTCTTTATGCAGACTTTCATCATATCACACTTAATTCATACACAAAAAGGAAAATGTGAGAGATACTCCTAAAACTTCATTGTGATTCCAGTGTTCTGAACTGCACTTTGACCCACAGTTGTCCTTGTCCATTTTTCCCAAGACGTGTCTTCCTCTACACTGTGGTGAACACTGGTGCTACAGAACTTCTGAAAAGCATATTCTGCTGCTGACTCCAGAATTTTACTCAAAACTGCTGATACTCATTCTACAAGATCTGACGCTGGGCTTTATTGACCTTACCAGCAGTCACACAACCACATGACAGCTGCCACCTCCTGAAAGTGATTATGAGATGCATGAGCTTACACATGTGAGAAGAGGAGCATCTTAGCTTCCTTTGAAGGAGCCAACGCTCTGCTTGGATGTCTCAGTCAGACCCAGTGTTTAATAGTCTGATTATGTCACGTTACATCTTGAATAAGGCTTCATGACATCCAGTTAGCGGGGACGGATTCCATTATTGGCGACTTTGAAAAAGATAAACAGACCTCACTGCTGTCATTCATCAAACACGAATTTGTAGTCTTGGTGTTAGGGGTGAAGGATGTGTTCATACTTCGTGCATATGGTATGTAGGCACTTTTTTTTTTTTTTTTTTTTTGGCGGTATGCGGGCCTCTCACTGTTGTGGCCTCTCCCGCTGTGGAGCACAGGCTCCGGACGTGCAGGCTCAGCGGCCATGGCTCACGGGCCCAGCCGCTCCACGGCATGTGGGATATTCCCGGACCGGGGCACGAACCTGTGTCCCCTGCATCGGCAGGCGGACGATCAACCACTGCGCCACCAGGGAAGCCCTAATTGCTGCTCTTTT
This sequence comes from Mesoplodon densirostris, assembly GCF_025265405.1. NCBI lineage: Eukaryota > Metazoa > Chordata > Mammalia > Artiodactyla > Ziphiidae > Mesoplodon > Mesoplodon densirostris. Next base: position 43,108,061 of record NC_082678.1, on the reverse strand, counting down.
TAATGCAGACATTCTAGGAAATTCTTTTAAATTACTTTGGTATGGATAACACATCTGTTCCTAGCCTGACTGTCCTGGGTATTCTGATACCAGAAAGACGAGTGCCCTATCACATTTCCTTCTGTCACCAATCTTCCCCATCCCTGGAAACCTCAATGAAGATGAAATGAGCTGGAAGACTGATTTCTTACAACCGGCCCTCCCTATGGCTCTGGGTATCACTGACCCATGGCCCCTTCCTCCTGACGCCAACGTTGCTATGACAATAGACATGTCTGTCAAGACTGTGGAAAAAGAGCTCACAGTTGTCTGACGCTAGGAACCACCATTTCCTGCCCTGCCCCTAAAAACAAACAAAAAAAAATCAAGTCACAGCAGGCCATAGGCTGGAATCTTTAGAAAGTGGAGACATGGCTCCGCTCCCCCTAGAGTGGTGGGTGAAGCCCGTGGCTGAGACCCGAGGCGAGTCCCCATCCACAAAAGCTTCCTAGTCGCTCTGGGAGGGACAAGATCTTCACCAAGAGCTTTCCCAAAGGCTGAGCATTTGCAAGAATGCTACGTCCTGTGCACGGTCAGGACCAGCCAGGCAGTCTACTTCCTCGTGTTAGCCACCTATCATTTGGGAATCTAGCAAATCATACAATTCTTTTCAGAAATCTAATATGAAACACTATAAAGGTATAATGACATGATGCCAGTTTCCAAAGACAACATTAACTGTAATTAAAGTGCCTACGGTCGGGCTTCCCTGGTGGCGCAGTGGTTGAGAGTTCGCCTGCCGATGCAGGGGACAAGGGTTCGTGCCCTGGTCCAGGAAGATCCCACGTGCCACGGAGCGGCTCTGAAACGTGAGAGGCCACAACAGTGAGAGGCCCGCGTACTGCAAAAAAAAAAAAAAAAACAAAACAAAAAAAACAGCAACTATGGTGTGGCAAGGGCAGACAGAGCATTTAAAATGTACATGACAGAGTTAAAACCCCAGCAGAGCTCATCTAAACTTCATTTCCACAAAAGGCTAAGGCTTTCCCACGTCTTGCCTGAGCCCTTCCTCACGATGGACCATACACACCTGTGGGATGGGAGCTGGCCTGTTACTTTGTCTTTGACACGCAGAGCCTGGCTCCCATCAGCTATCTTCCTTGTGCTTTAAATGCCCCGCGAATGCTTCACGAACTACCTTAGGCTATGATGGTGGTGGTCTGTTTAGTGAAGAAAGGTCCTTGCTAGTTAGCATCTTTTTGGAATCATGGATTGGAAATCTGTTCATGTAGATTATATGTTTCTCCTGATGGGCTGAGTAGTTGGGAAACAGTGTGACATTAACACTGGTTAAACCAGCCAGCAGGGAAGGATTCTTTTTGAGAAAAACAAGCCTCTGAATTCCACAAACCCCTGGACTGAGATATTGAATGCAGGGGTGAGAACACACCTGAGACACGGTAAGTGCAACTCACCTTTTTTTCCCTACGGTAGTGACACAGGAGAAAGGGAGCACTTTTGCCCATTTTTCACATCCCCACAACTGCCAAGCAGCCTAGGTATATAGTTCAGACCACCAGAACCAGCCTAAGCTGAGCATATCATGGAAAACCCCCCAGCATTCTCTACATGCTTGTGTTCCCCTAGTATTTCTATCTGGCCTGTCCTAACTGGCTCACAGGTGCCCTTGGAGCTCGTTGCTGAATCCTCCCAAAAGCATGTTTAATGTGCATCCTGCCTGGAAATGTAGTCTGAAATGTCTCGGACCTCTTAATCCAGTAATGAGCTTCACTGGTTGGTGACCGGAAACCCTCCTCAAGGCTTCATCCTGCAGCCCTGGATTGCTCCCTTCTCCATTAACAGCTGGGGCTCCAGCAGCCCTTTCCTTCCTGATGCAGCTACACACGGAGGCCGTCGGTGAGAACAGGATCTGTCGCCAAGATTGCCCAGAGAATTAGCCCGTCGTCCGACAGTTTCTGCGAGTGCAGTGCCCTCAGATAAAAGCAGCCTGGCTGTCAGCATTTAAACTCTGTCGCTTCCAACCTCCAATCAGACCACAGGTGGGAAATCGCAAACAGAAGGTAAGAAAACAGATTTCACATTCACATGATTATTGTTTATTGAGGTCTGTTTATTCTCAACGGGTGCTTTTTCCTCCAAGTAAATAGAGCAGGCGTAAATATCTATAATGAATAAATTTATTGTCTTACAAAAATCATTGTCTAGAAATATGGGAATACAAGAAAAGGTATTTGCAGTCAGGTGTCTGGTGGTCAACAGCCAGTACAATTCATAAAGGGGAAAAATCAAAGATTCCAAACCCACATGACAAATTCTTCCTAACAGATGTTAAAGCTTTTAACCCAAAAGGTTTGTGTTTTCAAGCATGTTGCAGAGGATCAAGGATTTATAATTAACACTGATTCATTGTCACTGAATGTTTATAATACCACTTTGACTAGAGAGGTACGTGATATATGAAGCACAGTCAAAACTTAATACATTAGATTGTTACAGAGGCAAATAATATATTTAACATTGTCTTAGTACTGTAGTGTCTAAGGCACTTTCTGTAATGTCAGTTTGATTAACTATCAACCAAAAACAGAATGCTAAATGTTCACTGTAACACTGTCCCAAGGGGGAGGGGAAAGGAGAAATCAAAAAGGAGTCACATCCACTGGCATGTCAACATTCAGGCAGGTGGCATCTCTTCTCGAGGTTCTGTCAACCTCACCAACAAACTTGGAACAAGTCTCAGACACAAAACCAATATTCCCATTTTGGGCTCAAAGCAGCGACTGAATTTGCAAGGTCAGCATGAGAGCCTGGCTGGCGAGGGAGGGTATCCCCCGAGCTTCTGCTCCGGGGCCTCAGGAGGCCCTCCTGAAGTCACTGTGATGGCTGCCCCCGGGGCCTCAGCTGGGTGGTGTTCGCTGTTCTTCCTATGCACAGACCGGGCCGAGGACAGTTCACGTGAAGAGATGGGGGCACACCACGACTCGAGGGAGGTGGGCATGGCCACCCCCCGACGGATGCCGCTTCCCCCCATCCAACCCACCCCTCCTAATCTCTCCAAAGCCCCTTTCACAGTTTGCTCACTGAAATAGTGTTGATCATTATTTGAAGGAAATGAGAGCTACAAGTGCAGTTTAGGTTCCACAACGTTCTAAGAGACTTGACGTGGCAGAGGAGGCAGGGGCCACATGAACACAGAACTAAGGTTAAGGTAGCTGTCCGTACGACAGAGCATGCAGAGCGACTGGGCAGCAACCCCGGGGCTGCCCCAGCGACCGGCAACGGGGTCTAGAGTTTGTTTGAAAAAGGGTTCTCTTCTTAACATGTATTATAAAATGGTCTCTTGATGGATATATGGAAAATAGACGCAATGGTGAGACGATCTGTTTAATATGTGTAGGTTTTGTGTATATATATAAAAAGGGGAGCAACTGTACCTAAATCTGAAGCAGGAGACAGTTGTGCAGGCTGCAAGTCCTTAAGACACAGTTGATCTCTCAGGAGTCATGCGGTTCGCCAGTCCCCCAGATCTGCCGGGGTGCTGGGTGACTTCCTGCGTGTCCCTCGGTATCGCCTCCCCCGGCTTCCTCGGATCTACTCAGACTGGGGTGGCTGTGTCTCATTGACGTCACTGGTCTTACTTTCTGTGTCGTCATCCGACAGCTCCAGGGAAGCGCCCTCGATGTGCAGCTGGCGCCGGCCAGATCGGCTGGCAGAGAAGCTGATCGGGCCTCCTCGCCTGGAGAGCAAAGAAAGCGTGTGGGCACAACCGCAACAGCACGTGGCTGGCAAGTCGTTCAACCACCTGATGACTCAACCTCCTTGTGGGCAGATCAGGAACGGCTCCGGCTCCGTGCTTCCCCACCTCTCCCACACCCGCCTGCAGAACATCATCCTGGGAGGGCCCCGGAGCCCTGGGGGTGGCTGGACTCAATCCCCTGCTCTGTGATGGACACACTGAGGAGAGCACCACCTGCTCACCATGGGCCAGCCTCTCCCCAAAGGGTGGAGAATAAATGCTCTATTTTAGGCTTTGTGGGCCACCTAAGGTCTCTGTTGCACACTCTTGTCTTTTTACAGCCTTTATAAGTGTAAACACCATTCTTAGCTCCCTGGCTGTACAGGAGAGCGGGGCACAGACAGGATCTGGCCCATAGGCCACGGTTTGCCAACACCTGTGCTAAGCTGTCCTTCTGGGGGAGAGAAGGTGTAGCCTTGGCTCCCCGTGTTCCGCCCTCACCCGGGACGCGGACAGACACCTGGGCTGGCTCTCAAGCCTCGAGCCGTGTATTCACACAGCCCACTAGGAAACGCGGAGCAAATGAGTGCGCCTGTTGCTCCTCCATCCTCAAGGACTACTGACGGTCAGGGATCCTGAACGGGTAAACAGGCAAGAACGAAGAGCTGGATAGGAGCCTGAGAAACCACTGCACCCGGAGCCCATGGACGCAGCTGTTTGCAGGCTCTGGGTGCGACCTCACGGAGGCCCGGGGCGCTCACCTCAGCCGGTTCTTCAGCGTGCTGACCTCGCGGCTCAGGCCCTCGTTGGCCTCGGTGGCGTCATCCAGTTCCCGCTGGAGTTTGCGCCGAGACGCGTTGGCACGTGTGGCTTCTTCCTCTGCCTCCTCCAGCTGCCGTTTGAGCTGCTTCATCCTGGCGTTGGCCTTCTCCATCTCGGGGAAGTTACAAGAACCAAGTCACTCCAAACCGGTGAATCCAAATTCGGCATCGCTGCATCCTGAGTGTGTCAGCATAGGCCTCTGCCCTGCCAGCCACGCGAGTGCACACACGAGTGTACCCACACACACGACAGGCATATACATGTGCGAGTGTGCTGACACAAATGAGACTGGGGCCTGGCCCAAGGCCTTTTGACCAGCCTGCCGTTCTCAGTAAAACCATGTCTGTGCAGCAAATTATGCTAAAGGAAACTTAAAAACCCCCCGCTTTTCATCCCTGAGTTTTCTGCAGGAAAATGACGGTCTAATAGTCTAGTATCTTCACACGAGTGCCCTATGGGACTGTGAAAGGGAAGGGCTAGTCCTGCAAGACGCAGAAGAGCCTATGGTGTGGACAGTCTCCAACCCCAGGAGATGCTCCATTCATTTTACACCTCTTTTCAACACGTGTGTGTCGACGTTCCATTTGATTCAAGTACAAAGCCACTCTGGAAGACCTGACAGGAGAACTCAGCCTGCCCACTGGATCCCTCACTCCTGAACCACAGAGACTGGCCAGTGCCCTGCGGGTCCAGCTCACACCCACCCAGAACTGCCCTCGGTGTTGCTAGGCCCTGAGCGTGGGGCTGGGCTGGGTGCCCAACTGGAGCAGGGGAGGAGGAGAGGAGGATCTGGGCCAGAGGCAGTGGATCCTCAGCTCCAGCCACGGCGGCAGGTCTGAGAGAGGACCGAGAGCCAGAGGAGAACACAGCCCCCACCCAGGTTTTAGCCAGTGCAGACCTGACCACAGTCCAAAGCCCTATCAGCACATGTCCTTGGCACTGAGAAGAGATGCCTGGACGCAGACAAGGAGGACCACTCGGGTTCCATAGGCGGTACATTTGCTTTCTCTTCCCTTTCCATTCAACACCTCCTGTATCCACCCCTCCAGCCAGCATATTCACTGACGGCCAGCTGTGCCCAGAACTATTCTAGGCATTCAAGAGATGACAGTGGGTGAAACAGGCAGAAATCTCTGCACTCATGTAGCGTCCATTCTAGTGATAACTTTAAGGTCAGTCCAGGCCTCACACTTCAAGCCTTCCTGACGCGCTCTCGCCCACCCCTTGCCTGTATCTGGGGCACTTGGGACTCACGGGGCAGGGCCAGGTCCTAATCACCTCTGTATTCCCAGCACCCTGGGAGTGAGTGGCAGGAACGAGGAACAGCACATGTTTGTTGAAACGTTAGAATTAAGAGTTTCAAATAGCTCTTCCTCGTTCAGCTAGTCAAATGGTAACATGGCTGGTTTTGCATCCATCTCCTTGCTACAGCATTTAGAGTGGAAGATGTGTTCCTCCTACCCTGCCTTCTGCCCTTACCTGTTCTTTATACTGATCGGCATGGCGGCGTTCATCCTCAACCTGCATGAAAATTTCCTTCAGCTTCTTCTCGGTACGACGGACTAGTTTGTTGGCGGCTGCTCTTTCCCTACGAAAATGAAAATGATCAACACGTTAGTCTTCGCAATTCTTGAAATGAAGATTTTTTTTAAGTCCTTTTCTCTGGAAGATGGCATTTGTTAGAGTGCTTTCCGGGACCTCTGTATCATCGTGATCAATGTGGCCCAGAAACTTTTCCTTTCTCGTCAAACTATGGATTGCCTTTAATGTATTCTAACGCTTGACAGGTAGAAAAACTGCATTATTCCCTCACACAGATGTTAATCACTTTATTTAGTGATCTACCAAAGATCAAATGTTACATACAAGCTACCTGTCACTTATTTGAGTGTAGAGTTTTTGAAGACAAAAACCTTAGTTGGTTACTCTAATCCCCTAACTAACTTTTCAGCCTGGAAAACAAAACAAAGACTCAATTTATTAGGCGATGGTTTCAATTTAAAAGTTACTGACTACGTACGAAGATGCTAGAACAGCTGACACTGAAACAACGCCCCCATCCCTCCACGCTTCACGTAGGAGTCAAAGCACCATGTTTCTAGACAGGCCTCCACTGTCCCACATGAAGCAGAGGTAGCTTATTTGGAGGACTCCACTGAAAACAGAACAAGTTCTTTTGTTCCTCCACAAATGTTATGCAAAAAGGATAGTGATGGAGTCAGCTGAAAGGGCAAGTCATGTTAATTACAGCCAACAGCAAACAAACCCTTAACTGTTAGAGTTGAGTGCAGGGGCAAGTCTGGGATGCCGGTTGCAGAGGATGTCAGGCTCTGAGCACAGACCCTGCATTTCTGGGCCCCAAGCTCCCCGACAGGAGGGTGAGCTGAAGGGCTGCTCCAGCTCTGGCAGTCTGGGATTTCTCTTCTAACAGATTTGTAAATGCCTCCCAAAAGCTGTATTGTGCAACTCCTCAGGAGTTTCAGAACGGTTTACGACAACAGAATGGAAACCATTGAGCAGTCCCTTCCTCAGGGAGAAAAAAGCTTGTATTTTTGTCATACTGCATTTCTTCTCTGCCAACAAATAGTAGCATTTCACGGGATGCCACCAACTCGGGCAATCAACTTCGGGTAGAGATGTAAACTATGGCACCAGGAGGTCACGGGGCACAGTGTGATGAGCCCTCAGCTGAGTCCGGGAAGAGCTGACAGGGGAGCCCAGCACACCCTGAGGGCTCACACCACCTTCTCTCTGGTTACACGTGTTCTTGTCATTCTTCCCCTGCCAAGGGAGCTCCCATGGGACAAGGGGCATGTCTGTGTCATCTCTGACTCACAGGCTAAACCTGGACCTGGTCTGTAGCAGAGACACTGTAAAAACCTTTCTTTGGTTTACAGCAGCAAAAACCTCTTACTTGGCCTCCTGCTCAAGCTGCTCCTCCAACTGCCCGATCTTGGCTTCCAGGGCTGAGATGGTGGCCTTGAACTTGGACTTGACAGCACCCTCCAGCTCCTGCAGCTTGGCCTTCAGCTCCTTGTTCTGCCGCTCCAGCTGCTGGCGCGCGTTGTCGCTCTTCTGGGCGGCGCTGCGCTCGGCCGCCAGCTCTGCGTTCAGCGTGTCCACCTGGAGAGGAGGTGGGTGAGTCGTGTGGGGGTGGCGCGGCCCTCCCGGGGCGGCCGCCGCGCGCCCACCTGCAGCGTGGCCTTGCGGAAGCGGTCGTTGAGCAGCTCCAGGTTGCTCTGCTCCTCTTCCAGCTCCTCCTCCAGCTGCGCTATCCGCGCCTCCAGACGCCGCTTCTCATCCAGCAGCGCAGACCTGCCAGGCGGGGAGGCGACAGCTCGCACGGGAAACTCCCAGAGGGCGCCTCCACCCACCCTGCTGCTGGAAGCCGAGCAGCATTGTTGACTTTTCTCTTTCCTCTGTTCCCACCCCAATCCGCCATGCCTAGCTGGTTACGCTTCCAAACACACCACCCACTTCTCTCCATCCCCAGGCCTACCACCCAGGCCAGGCCCCATCGTCTCTCGTCTGGACCGGTGTGTAGCCTTCCAGCTGACCGCCCTGCTGCCTTCTCCAGCTCTTCTCGGCAGCCAATGTCAGCTTTAAAAGTGTAAAAACATCCTGGCATTCCCTAGCTTTTCTAGTGCACCGAGATCAAATGCCAGGTCCAAACGATGGTGTGCTAGAAAATGACCATGATGAATACTCAGTACAGTAATTAAATGGAGAAAGCAACCTCTTAATTGGAAAAAAAAAAAAAAAAAAAAGGACTTTTAATGAAAAATGCATCCAGGGTAAGGTAAGTCTAAGGAATGTGCTTGTCAAACCTAATGAATCTGAAAGTGAGAACTTGCATTGCAAGGCTGTGCACCCTATGGAAACCAGGTTGGTTCTGAATGTCTTTCCTGCACACCTATGTGGGCATGACTGGCACAGGGAGGTGCGACCTGCCGGGGTTGTGCAGCCAGCCAGGGGCCGAGGCAGCCCGGAGGCTCAGCATCTCGTGCTCATCTTTCCAGACTTTGAACAGATGAGCAAACCAAATACCGACTCCTAGATGCCAGACGACCCCCATGGCTGTCTCAGTGCCACGGGCATGCCCCAGGGGAATGGGCCCAGTGCCCATGAAGACGGGGGGGCCACCACTGATTGTGAGATGCCCGCCCCTTCCCACCTGCTGCCAGGAGACTCACTTGCCAGAGGCGCTGTTGGCGATCTCATCCGCCAGCTCATCTCTCTCCTGCTCGGCGTGTCGGCGGGCTCGCTCAGATGAGGCAAGTTCCTGAATAAGTTCAGACCGTGATTGAAGCTCTGGCTGTTAACAGTTTCCTCAAGTGTGAAATCCGACAGTGCCTGTAGCTGCTGCCACCTTGCTCAAGGCACTAAGTGTGCCTCAAATTGCAGTCAGATTGAGAAATTACCCATCAACTTCTCTGACGTTAGCCACGTAGAACAGTGTCAAGGTATGACCACTTAGTTTGCCCAACTGAAGCAGTAAGATGGTCCAGTACCATATTAAACATGAATAGTGAAATTACACTAGGCTACAAAGACACTAAAATATATTTATCTGGTCTTAGAGAAATTTCAAGGGCAGGTATTTTTTTTTAAACAAATGGATGAATAAGTAAACAAACAAACCTCCTGCAGTTGAAGGATTTCTGCTTCCAGACTCTTCAGTTTCTTTTCACTCTCTTTGGACTGAGCAAAAATCTCATCCCGGGACGCACGAGCTTCTTCTAATTCACGTTGGTAGTCCTTCATCTGAGCCTAAGATTCAATAGGAAGAAAGTTTTGGGGTAGTGTCCATTCTTAGTTTTTAAACATATGATATTTTCCTCCAGATTATAATATATATGCATTTATTATAAATATAAAAGTATGTGGAAGTGACAGAATAAGAAAACATTCAGGCCAATATCCCTTATGAATACAGATGTAAACATCCTCAACAAAATAGTAACCAATGGAATCCATCAACATATTAAAAGAATTATACACTGTGTATATTTATATACCATTATATCCCACCATCCAAGTGGGATTTATCTGAGGAATGCAATGTTGATTTGATATCCAAAAAATGAATTAACTATATGATCATCTCAATAAATGCAGAAGAAGCATGTGACAAAATCTAACACCTTTTCAATATAAAAACGCTCAATAAACTGAAGGAAACTCTGATAAAGGGCATCAGTGAAAAACTAACAGCTAATATACTTAACGGTCAAAGACTGAATGCCTTCCTCTAAGATAAGCAACGAGACAGGGATGCCTGACCTCGCCCCTTCTGTATAGCACTGTAATGGAGATTCTAGTCAAAGCAGTTAGGCCAAGACAAAGAAAAGACATTCAGATTGGAAAAGAAGAAGTAAAACTAGCTCAGTGTGCAGACGATATAACCTTATATATTGAAAATCTTAAGGAATCCACTAAAACACGGTTAGAACTAATACACGAGTTCCGTGAGGCCGCAGCGTACAGGACCGACACGGTCAGCTCTCCCTACCCGTGAGGTCCACAGCCGTGGACCAACCCGCAGTGGATCACAAATACTCAGGGGAAAAATTCTCAGAAAGTTCCTAAAAGCAAAACTTGAATTTGCCACATGGGCAGCTATTTATATATCGTTCACCTTGTATTAGGTAGGATTATAAGGAATCGAGACGATTTAAAGTACACAAGAGGATATGCATAGGTTATATGCAAATAATACACCGTTTTAGCAGGGTACTTAGGGAAGGAGAGACCTTTTTTTCTTGCCCCCACCCCCACTTTTTTTGGCTGTGCTGCACGGCATGTGGGATCTTGGTTCCCTGACCAGGGATCGAACCTGTGCCCCCTGCAGTGGAAGCACGGATGCCAGGGAAATCCCAATACACCATTTTACATCAGGGACTTGAGCATCTGAGGATTTTGGTATCCATGGAGTAGGGGGGTCCTGGAACCAATCCCCCTTGGATACCAAAGGACAACTGTACAAAAATCAATTATATTTCTATATACTAACTATAAACATTCTAAATATTAACAAAGCAATGACACTTAGCATCAAAAAGGATAAAATTTAGCTGAAGTATAAGACTTGTACACCAGAAACTATAAAGTAAAGCATCGTTGAAAAAAAATTAAAGAATAGCAAAATGAGTGGAATGATAGCAATGTACTGTTAAGATGGCAATACTCTCCAAGTTGATCTTCCAAGTCAACACAATATAAGAATCCAAGTGGGGGGCTTTGGGGGTTGTGGGGGGAGGCAGAAATTGACAAGTCGATCCTAAATGGAATTGCAAGGAACCCAGAATACAGTCATGAAAAGGAAGAACAAAGTTGGAGAAGTCACACTTTCCAACCACAAAACCTGCAGAGCTACAGTAATCAAGACTGTGTAGTACTGGTGGAAGGACAGACATAGAGATCAATGGAATTAGGACTGAGAGTCCAGAAATAAACACAAGTCTATGGTCAGCTGATTTTTGACAAGAGTGCCAAGGCAATTCAAGGGGGGAAAGACTAGTTTTTTTAACAAGTGGTGCTGGGACAACTGGATATTCATATCCGAAAGAATGAAATTGGGTTCATGTAGGAAACCATATAACAAAAATTAACTCAAAATGGATTTAGAAAAAGAGCTAAAAATATAAAACTCTTAGGAGAAAACACAGGACTAAATCTTCAGGACCTTGGATTAGGCAGTGGTTTCACAGACATAACAAAAACAGGAGAAACAAAAGAAAAGATAAATTGGATTCCATCAAAATTAAAACTTTTGTGCTGTAAACAATACCATTGAGGGAGTAAATAGATAATCTAGACAATGAAAGAAAATATTTGGAAACTGTATATCTCCTACGAAACATCCAGAATATATACAGAAATGTTACAACTCAATTACTGAAGACAACTCAAAAGCTTAGCAGAGGACTGAAAGACATTTTTTCCCACATATGATATTGGCCAATAAGCACATGTAAAGCTTTTCAACATCATTTGTCATTAGGGAAATGCAAATCAAAACCACAATGAGGGACTTTGCTTGTGGTGCAGTGGTTAAGAATCCGCCTGCCACTGCAGGGGACACAGGTTCGAGCCCTGGTCCGGGAAGACCCCACATGCTGCAGAGCAACTAAGCCCATGTGCCCCAACTACTGAGCCTGCGCTCTAGAGCCCACGAGCCACAACTACTGAGCCTGTGTGGCACAACTACTGAAGCCCACGTGCCTAGAGCCTGTGCTCCACAACAGAGAAGGCACCGCAATGAGAAGCCTGTGCACCGCAATGAAGAGTAGCCCCCGCTCGCCGCAACTAGAGAAAGCCCTTGTGCAGCGAGGACCCAACACAGCCAAATGTAAATAAATAAATTTATATTAAAAAAAACCCCACAATGAGATACCACTTCATACCCACTGGGATGGCTATAATTAAAAGATGGACACTAGCAACTGTTGGTGAGGATGCAGAGAAACTGGAATCCTCATACATAGCTGGTAGGAATGTAAAATGTCGCTGTGGAAAGACCGGGCAGTTCCTCAAAGTTAAACAGAATTACCGTATAACCTAGCAATTCCATTCCTAGGTATATACCCAAGAAAATTGAAAACACACATCCACACAAATATATGTGAATGTTCATAGCAGCAGTATTCATAGTAGCTAAAAAGTCAAAATAACTCAACTGCCAACTAATGAATGGATTAATAAAAAAAAATATGGTATGTCCAAACAATGGAATATTATTTGGTAATAAAAAGGAGTGAAGTACTTATTTATGCTACAACATGGTGAACCTTGAAAACATGCTAAGTGAAAGAAGCTGGTCACAAAAAGCCATATTGTAGGATTCCATTTATATGACATGTCCAGCGTAGGCAAATCTATAGAGAGAGAAAGTAGATTAGTGGTTGATCAATGTTGGATGTGGCAGAGATAGTGTGGAGTCACAGCTAATGGGCACAGGGTCTCTTTTAGAGGGAACCAAAATGTTCAAAATGAGATAGTGGGTGATGCTTGCACAGCCCCTATGAATATTCTAAAAAAACAGCAAAAACACTTTAAATGGGTAAATTGAATGTTGTATGAATTATATCTCCATAAAGCTGTTAAAGTCACAGTAATATAATTTATATTCTTTGTAATTAGCTGGTCAAAGTAAAAACCTTTGTATTTAGCTTTTTAAAAAAGTGTAAGGAAGCAAATAAGTTACTCATAAATCTATTATCCAGAGACGATTTTTCCTTCTAAACTTTGTTTCTAAGTGTGTGTATCTACATGTCTATATATAGAAGTTTACACACGTGTGCTGAGTTACAAACTGAACTGCCCTCCCTACACTGTATCTTCCTGTGTCACTGCATACATATCCCCATCATTTGAATGGCTGGCAGTCCACCTACATTTAGGTTATTTCCATTTTTGCCATCATAGATAACACTTCAGCTACGATCTTTGTATGTAAGTACTTCTCCTCGTATTTATATTTTGTTAGAATAAATTTTCAAGATGCGGAATCACCAAGGTCAAAGGAATGGAAACTTTCTAAAGCTTCTGTCCTAACAAACTTCCCTCCAGGGAAGTTGTGCCTACTTATATGAAAGGGCCCATCACATCCTGCCAATACCGTGAGTTACTACAGAAATCACTTTTTGTCACTGTGATAGTGAAACCCGGCACACCATCTGGGTAGCAAAAGTGATGATTCAATGAGACGGAAAGGCTCACTAAAGCTCACGGCGCTAGCGCAGGGAAGTCGACACTACTCTCCTCTCGGTGGCTCTGTGGCTGCATGTTTAGTTGAGCATCAGAGGCTGTTCAGAGCCCCAAAAGCTTGTCCCCGGTGGTTGCCCCGCCCCCCGCTGGTGACTCCACCCCGATCAGTCCAAGTGGGGCAAACCCTGGCCCACTGTAGACACTGGAGCTACACACGTGCCATCTTTATGGCCTGTGGCCCCAACCCACAGCCGAGGCTGACGGCTGCACTGTGCTCTCTGCAGGGGTGACCTGGCAACCCTGAGCCTGCGGGCAAGATGCCAGGCTGGGTGCTGCCCAGAGCCCTTCTCCCCAGCTTCACGGGCCATGTTGCGCTTGATCTACGTAGGGCCAGATGGCACCTACCACCACCAAAGACGGACGGCTGGCCGCACTTACCTGGAGTTTGCGGAGCTGCTTGATCACTTCATCCCTAGCTTTGTTTGCAGCCTCGATTTGAGCTTCCAGGTCCTTCAGGTCTATTTCCATTTTCTTCTTTGAAGCGACAGCAAGGGCCCGCTGTTTCCGCTCATCCTCCAGCTCAGCCTCCAGCTCCCGCACCTAATGGACCGCATTGGGTTACGTCTGCTCAGACCCAGGTGCCCGCACAGAGAACCGGCACAGGAGGGCTCGGGTTACTCTGGAAAGGTGCTGCCTGCCACTGGGCAGTTATTACTATTATTAGCAGTGAATTTGTAGAGAGAGGTCTTTAACCACCACCACTGGTACAAACCGTTTCCACTGACCACAGCAAAGGCGCGTAAGGGGGCAGAGCTCATGGTCTTGGCGATGCAACGAGACTGGCCCACGTGCCCAGAGCAGAGGTCTCGGGCCAGCACCCCATGGGCAAGCCAGCCAGGATGCAGACCCTCCAGCCCCCGTCGGGCCTTCAGGTGACACACCCTGCTAAGTCCATTCTGAATTCCTGACCCACAGAAACTCAGTTAATGCATGTCGTTTTAAGTCACTAAGTTTGAGGTAATTTGTTATCTAGCAGTAAATGACTAATAAAATAAGTATTAGTGGACTGCAACTAACAAAGGAAAATTAAATATATCTCAGATCCAAGACTTGATACCATGAACTGCAAGGGACTGAGAAAATATCCACAATTAATTTTTAAAGTAAACTTTTAAATTAGAAGTTTAATAGGCACTCAGGAAAGTATATAAATCATAAGTGCCCAAGCAACTTCTTAAAATTAAAAAAATGTAAATACCTAGAGGTTTCCCTTTAAAGAGTGGCTTAATGAGGACGTGTGATCTGACCTTCGGAATACTCTGAATCACCTTGTCAGGTACATACTGATTCTTCCCTTTATCGATACTCATGAGACTCACAGAACTTGAACCTGACTACATATCCCTGGGGATTCCACTAAGAGCTTTTCAATGGATATCCTGGCTTGTAAGTAGCAGTGGTATTATCTGAGAAATAGGAAATCAAAACCAGTTGTATTACATTTTAAAGAATAAAATTATCAAATGGCCAAAAAAATTGCCTCCAGCTGATATGTTCCAATGTGAATGAATAAGATATTGACCCAAAACTGGGCTTTGAGGACAAACCAGTTCCTGTTCCGGGGGCCACTCTTCCAGGACCTACCTGTTTAATGAGTAGCCGCTTCTTTTCCTCGTTCTGCTCATCTCTGGTCTGCAAGTCCCTCTCGAACTGGGCCTTCATGGCCTGCATGTTGACCTCCAGGCGAAGCTTGGCGTCTTCTGTAGCCTGAAGCTCATCTTCCAGCTCTTCCAGCTGGGTCCTCATTTCCTCCACCTGCTGCTCTAGGGCCCGTTTGGATTTTTCAAGTTCATGAACCTAGACCACAGGAAGCACAGGGAGGGGATGACCCTTGGTGGAGGGACAAGCAAGGACAGCAGTTCCTGTTTTATAGGCACCCCACCCCCATATACATCCTCCCCTCCCACTGCAGCTACACTAGTCCTCGTTTCAGAGCGCGCCATCTGAATGACAGGCCTGATTTCTTTATTCACGTGTGCTCTAGAGTCGATCATTACTCTCCCATGACCTTGAAGCCGAGAGATCTTTAAAAGCCATGAACAATAAAAAGAGCATGGTGTCAGGGGAATCGCCTGTTGACTGGCCATTGGCCTGAGGTTTGTGTCTAACATTGTACATCCCTCTTGCTGTGGAAAAGGTCATTTGTATTGAAAATGCACATGTGGAGACTTACACACTAGGTGTGTGAGGCCCGCAAAGCAGGGTACAGTGAAAAAGAGGTTTGACCTTTCTCTGCACAAAGAGCCCCACCACACACGTTTACTAAGTTCTCGGTGCCAAGCGCTGTGCTGGGTGCTCCCCTCTTCACGTCCCCTCTGATCCTGGAGACAGTCCTCAGGCAGGCGTGCGCAGGTGCTATTACTATGTGTGCCTTTGGGGTTCACTGCCATGTTGTCAGTTCTCACGCGGGCAGGAGAAGCCTTACAGCGTGAGGAGGGCCTGTGTCTCTTAGTGTCCGGCACTTCACGGGCACACAGGAAACGCTTGTGGAATGAATGTGGGACTGTCGTTTGTTCTAAAGAAAACTAATATGGAACAAGAAAATGGAATCAGTGGTGGAATTCTCTCTCTACATTTTACTATGTAATCCTGGCCATTTCTACTCTAGGAGGCCTCCTCTTGTCCACGGGGCCGGTCCCCAGGCTGTAGGAGACTCAGCAGGAAGGTAGGACAGTCTTTCCTCCCTTATGATGTGGCCAGAGAGTCCGTGTCCCAGGAAAATGAGCTTTTATCTTTAGAGAGGACTTTATGCATTTCAGAGCACGGCTGCAGCAGCTTCATGAAATAGGCAAGTATCACGTCCATTTGACAGAAGAGGAAACTTAGGCTTAGACAGGTTAAATGGGAGCTTGGGGGAGACTCAAGCCCCGAACCTGTTCTGACCCCCAGGCCTGGGTCCCCATCACTATCCTCAACACCTCGTACACTAGGGGAGGGGGGTAGGGTAAATAAAAATCACAGCAGCTCTTGGGGAAGGCGTGTGCAGTGGGAGGACAAGGGCGTCCCACCTGGCTCCCCTCCAGCTTCCCCACTCGGTGCAGGAGACAGATCCCACTACCCTCAATCTGAGGGGACTTCAGGTACTTGCGTTTGATAACCACCTGAGACTCAGGAACAGAGAAACCCTTCATTTAAAGGACCCCTGCCAGGATGCAGCTTAGGGCGGGGAGGGCCCGTGAAAGCGACAAGAACTCCCCGCCTGGCTTTGGCACAGATAACTGAGAACAGACTGCAGAAAACCTGATGGCTTATCCTGGAGTCTTTAACCCCCTAATTATATACAGGCCAAGACACTCCTAGTCCGCTTCACTGTAGGGCTGGGCCTTCCCAGAGTCGCCTGCCTGCCCCGAAGGCACCGGTCCCCAGGACACTCACGTTCTTGCCCACGTCGTCCTTGGAGCTCATCAGGTCCTCCATATCTGCCCGCAGCTGCTTATTCTGCCGCTCAGACTCTTCCTTGGCCTCCAGGGCCTCCTCAAGGGCGCGGGCCAGGGACAGGGCTTTGGTTTCCTTCTCTCTGGCCTCTGCTTCGGCCCGGTCTCGCTCTTCCGCGTAGCGGGCAGAGATGTTCTTCTCTTCTGCTAACAGCTACACGGGGTGGCGTTGGGAAACAGTAAAAATCGATTTCAAAAGCAACAGAGACTCCTCTCATTTGCTACAATGCCTGAATTATTGCTAAGAATATCAGGGGTGTTCTCCTGTTTCCTTCTTTATGCTGGTCTGCTTTTTCCAATTCGGCTATAAATATATATTGCTCTTAAATAAGAAAGGATTATTTTAAGCCGAAATGACAAAGGCGAGAGCTTTGGCAGGAGGAAACACGTGTGGCGCTGGTCCTGGAGCCCAGGGGTGGGGAGCGCTGGGCACCCACCTGATCGAACTTCTTCTGCTTCTTCTCCAAGTTGGAGACGATCTGGCGCTGGTGGTCCAGGTCCACCAGCAGGTCATCGAGCTCCTGCTGCAGGCGGTTCTTGGTCTTCTCCAGCTTGTCGTAGGCCAGGGCCTTCTCCTCCAGGCGCTGGCTCAGTGCTTCCACGTCTTTAAGGAGCTTCTTCTTGGCTTCTTCCAAACTTTCAATTGTCCCCAGGTCATCATCTACTTTCTTCTTGGTATCTGTCAACTGAAGGAAAAAAGATCACTATTAAAGAACTCAACTGGATTTCACACTTGAGGAATAAAGATAAAACTTCTTTTCCATATTTTGTCAGAAGAAATAATATAAGGCAATACTATGTGTTTCTGAGCAAATGAATCTTAGACCATAAATTTCTTCGCTAATCATCTATAAAAGGATGACTGGATTGGAATTTACATAGTTGACACAGTCCGAGGGTCTTTACCTTGCTTCCAACAAGACCCAATTAACTGTCCCAAATGGAGCTGAAACCACCCAGCAGGGCAGGGACGTCAGCTGCTAAACACACACGCTGAGGCCACAGCGCCCCGAGTGGATGCACGCACCTGGGCCTGCAGGGCCAGCACCTGCTTTTCCAGGTTCTTCCTGGCCTCTTCCTCCTCCTCCTGCTGCTCCTGGAGGCTGTTCTTCTCCTCCTCCAGCTGCCGGATCCGACTGCTCAGGTTCAGTTTTTGGCGTGTCTCTTCCTGAAGAAGCTCCTGTTTATTTTTATAAACGGTCAGTACTTAGATTATGGTAATCACCCAAACCACAATGCCTCTGTTAAAAAAAACAGAGTCTCAGTGTGTGAGAAATACCCAGTGATATTAACAAACAAGTGATTTTAAAACACACCTGATCATTTAACAAGTGCCCTCAATACAATATTGCTTTAAAGTTGTTCACGAGGGAATTCCCTGGCGGTCCAATGGTTAGGACTCCGCGCTTTCACTGCCGAGGGCACGGGTTCAATCCCTGGTCGGGGAACCAAGATCCCCGTAAGCCGTGCAGTGTAGCCAAAAAACCAAAAACAACCTTGTTCACAAGCAATGGCATCGTCACCCCCCCAGGGTCCCAGGCCAGGGACCTGCGAGCTTCCCTTTCCCACATCTTTTATCACTCCTGGAATCCTTTCCTGTTTCTCTCAGGTCAGCGTTAATGAACAAAAGCCATGAGAAAATGTTTAAAATGGCCAGCAGTGCACGAATGTGTAACAGGACCGCCGCCTGGTGAACCGCACCTCAGGCAGTGCCCGGCCAGACAGCAAGAGCCGCCTCCCAGGCACCCACGTGCCTGCCAGACACAGGAACCACAGGCTCTAGATATGAACTCAAAGGTGAGTTCCTGAGCATCAGGGCTGGTTTTGGTGCAAGATGGTTGAAAATAAACGTAGAGCAGAATGGCTTCCCTGGTGGCGCAGTGGTTAAGAATCTGCCTGCCCATGCAGGGGACACGGGTTCGTTCGAGCCCTGGTCCGGGAAGATCCCACATGCAGCGGAGCAACAAAGCCCGTGCGCCACAACTACTGAGCCTGCACTCTAGAGCCTGCAAGCCACAACTACTGAGCCTGTGCTCTAGAGCCCGGGAGACAACTACTGAGGCCCGTGCGCCTAGAGCCCGTGCTCCGCAACAAGGGAAGCCACCGCAATGAGAAGCCCGCGCACCGCAACGAAGAGAAGCCCCCGCTCACCGCAACTAGAGAAAGCCCGCATGCAGCGACGAGGACCCAACTCGGCCAAAAATAAATAAACAAAATAAATAAATTTATATAAAGCAAAAAAAAGTAGAGCAGAAAATCAGAAAGAGGTGATAAGAGGGCAGTTCTGGGAATAGCATGTTTCACCAACTTACAGATCACAGAAACAGCAGAGTTACCATTAACACTCCACCCCCGGGGGAATACCTGTGTGTCCTGGAGTTGAGACTCAAGACCAGCTGCGTCCTTGGCAAACTTAATACCCTTTTTCTCTGCTTCTTCTAGAAGAGTTGAGACATTATCCAATTCATTCTGCAAGGAGGAGTGAAAGGTTATGACTCACTTCAGCAGTAGGCAGAGGGAAAAGAGTGGTGGTTCTGGACCCTAAAGGCACACAAAGCGAGCATATCGCGGGGAGGAGGGGTCAGTCTCAGCTAAGGAGGGCTCACCACCGAGAGTCTCCCGCCCCCGTGAGCCGGCCCTGAGCCAGCCACCGCAGACAGCCTCCACCTACCGCCCGGACAGGGAGGCTTAGGACGGCAGAGCCCACACGTGGAGGGCGTTCTAACTGGCTTGCTATCTTGTTTTTCAGCGTCAAGAGACAAAACTTATACCAAATCCTCTGAACGAATGGCTGCTGTCCTATGTGAGGAGGCTCAAGGTCAGCAGGTGTTTTATTTTAACCCTTTTCCACACGAAGATGCACTATCCATGTGCTGGGGGGAGGTGGGTAGGGGGCGCAAGTATAATTCATTTTCTTAGAGAACTTGAAAACTTTATCACACAGATTCAAAGAAGTTTAAATTCTAAGAGTCACAGCCCACCCTTCTTTTTAAGGTGAAAGAAAATCTGGCATGATATATTTATCATGAATATGTAGCTATTTCTTATGGTCAGATTTTATGAATAATGTGGTAAAAACATTTTTTTCTTTTTCGTGTGTAATTAACGATAGCTCTAAAATACCTCCCCCCGCCAGAAACCCCCATGGCGTAAGACCGTCTGTGTTCTTTTGTGGGGACAGTGGGTCGTAGACAAAAGGGACAGGAGTCGCCCTTCGTTCTAGTCTGTCCTCTAGTCACGTGAGCAAAGGGAAGGCACACGGAGGACGTTTCTACACTTGAAACTCAAGCTGATGACGTTTGTCCTTCCTCATGTTAGCCCTTCAGAGATCCCCCCACCCCATCAGTCTCGGCAGCAGTGGGGCGGGGAGGGCTGTGGACTGAGCAGAGCCCAGAGGCAGGCGAGCTTCTCACGTCCTCGTCCACCAGATTCACCCGGGGGGCGCTGTGAGCTTCAAGTGGGAGAACAACACAAGGAGCCTTATGTGGACCTGGGGCAGCCCGGGCGCCCCCCATGTCAGGCCCCTCCCCTCCCCACCCCGCCAGACGCTGGGGGCGACGTCCAGGAAAGGCTTTCCAGGCCTACCTGTAACTTATTCGCTTTCTCGGCCAGTTCCACCCTGAGTCTGTCTCCTTCCGAGACCTTGGCGTGGAGCTCCTGGACCTGGGCGTCCAGCTTCTTCCTCTTGTGCTCAGACTCGGCCTTGACCTGCTGCAGCACCTTCACCTCGCACGCCAGCTCCTTGTTGTCTGTCTCCAGGCCCTGCTTGTTCTTCTCCAGATTTGCCTTGAACTAGTAGAGAGAAGGGGAGAACCGTCCACTAGCAGTTTTACAACAGAGGACGCAAAGGGCACGGCTTTGGTGTCCGGAGAACCGTGCTGACACGGGGGGAGGCTGCAGTCGACACCCGCTGCTCTCGGAGTGTGAAGACTTCTGTGGGCGGAGCACCCCTGTACACACCGCTCAGGGCAGCAGATACAGTGCGGGGAGCCAGCACCTGAGAGGTGGAGGCGGGAACGATGAAGCAAGGGCAACGACGTGTGCGGTGCCTGAGACAAACTGGAGGCGGGAGGGGCGGGGGGCGGGAGCGGCAGGGCACCGGGAACACCTGGGGGGCCTGGCGGCTTCCGGGCAGCAGGTGAGCGAGACCAGGACTTCCAGCTGCTGAAGCTCTAGAGCTCAGTCATCAGGAGAAAGAGGGCTATCAGCGAGAGGAATATGCGATTTGAAAATAAAATCAAGGGCCCCTGGCTCTCCCAGGCCAGCACTGTGCTCTCAGCAAGCGGCCGCTGCGGGGGCATCTGGCCCCCGGCATTGCCCACCGACGTGCCCCTACCCTCTTCGCCTGCTCCAGCTGCTCCGAAAGCTCCTCCAGGGCGGTCGCGTGTCTCTGCCTCATGTCCTGGATCTGAGCCTCGTGGTTCTTCGTTTCCTCCTCAAGAGCCTTCTTCAGCTCTGCCACTTCTTGTTCACGTTTGGTACTAGAGAAACATAATTTGAGAGGAAGAAGCTCAGAATTAGTTGAACGACTAAATTAAATGCACATTTTTAAAGTTCTGCTTTTGTTTGAAACATGACATGGATTCCAGGAGGCTGGCGTGTCTGTTACTATGGCAGCGGGAAACCTTCCAGAACCAGCATGACCCCCATTCCACATGCGACTTACAGTCGAGACGTGGTGTAACGTCCCTAAGGGTCTTCGGATGTTCGGGGCAGCCTGGGTGTATCACAGGCCAGGCACTGCTTAACACAAGATGCCAAAATGCCTGCCACGGCACCAGCAGGCGTTTCAATAAAACCGGAAGAGGGTAAATCCTCAAAAGGGCTGGTAAAGGCTCATCAGGCAGGACACTGCACCCCGACAAAAGTGGGCCTGAGCACCACCTTTAATTTAAGCACACAGCTTAGTACTGAAACCAGTTAAGGTAAATACCACCCCTGCTGAGAGCTGCCGTAACACCGAGAGCTTACAGAGCAGTCACTTTCCAATCTCCTGAAGCACAGCTCTGGCAAACTTGCTCTAAAACCCGTAGCCAGTTAGAACAGTGACATATGTGCCGATTGCTGTGTGGGCGCACTTTCCTCTCTTTACAAGGAAGCGAAATCTAGGGGCTGCGACCAGCTGCGGCAAAGAGAAAAGGCACCCAGGTGGCTGCTAGCTGCGTGGTGGCAGGTCACCAAAGGGAGCCACCAGAGTCGCGGTGGTGCAGCCTGGCTCGGCCACACGTTCACTGGAGGTGAAAGGCGTGCGGGGGTCTGGCCTTGTCCTCTGCAAGCTTCCGTGCAGAGGAAGGGATGGATGCTGGAGGTGGAGGAGGGGCACGAGCATCCAAGCATCAGCCCAACGAGACAGACTTCATCGAGGTTACTTCAGTTCACCCCCCATCTACCAGACGGCAACACCATTTCCCCTGACACATCGGAACTGCAGGCCATCCGACCCCTTCACCAGCAGAAGCAGGGAGTGCTGTGTTGGAGCACATCCACGGTTTTAACAAATATGCACATACTGGACTTCCCTGGCGGTCCACTGGTTAAGACTCCGTGCTTCCAATGCAAGGAGGGTGGGTCTGATCCCTGGTTGGGGAACTAAGATCCTGAAAGCCATGCAGTGTGGCCAAAAAAAAAAAAAAAAAAAAAGCGTGTATCATTGGTACTTTTTTGTTTTTTTTAAACAGGAGTTGAAGGGAAGAAGTGAGCAGAACCTTTTTTTCTATCCTGGTTGAAAGCCCAGCTGAGAAAGGCTATTTCAACCAAGTCTAATCATTAGACTGTGGGTTCCAACCCACAGTTTCGTGGTTTCCAGATATTTAAAAAGCAGGTATTTTAAAGACAAGGCCAGGACTTAAAACTGCTAAAAGTAGAGCTGCTCTGTGGAGGCGGGTAGGAGCCTCTAGCCCCACCGGCTCAGGTGGCTCTGCGGGGACACACCCTCCCGTTGCTGTGAGGCCCTGCGTGTTCGCGGGCAAAGTCCCTGGCACGTTGTCAGGCTCACCTCCTCCGCTTTTTCAGCACTGAGCGCTCCGGACACCCACCGTCTGACCTCAGCCTGACGGCTCGGCACGGCTTCTCTCCAGGCCCAGCACCTGACGGGCACACGCCCCTACCCAGCTGCCTCTGTAAATGACCCCTACTGCCCTCGCCTTACTGCAGGCTTTCCCGTAGCCCCCTTCTCGGGGGCAGGCTCCCCCTCCCACCACTCACAGCCTGGGACAGGTGGCAGGGGTGTGTGGGTGTGTGCGTGTGCAAGCATGTGCACAGCCAGGTCTACCCGCCAAGGCAGCCTGGGGATTCCTGGGCTGGCCTCAAGTGCCCGGCAGCTTGGGTCTTGAGGAGGAAGGAGCCGGTCAGGAGGAGGCCAGCAAGGGCCTCAGGCAGCCCACCTGCTCACCGCTAGTTGCGCGCGCTCTCCCGGGACTTCCCGTGAGTCGTGGCTGGCTGCGCTCGTCACTTTCCTCTTGCCTACGCTCGGCGGCTGGCCCATCTGTTACGTGGGTACCTGCGCTCACCTGTCCTTTTGTCTTTGTGGACACAGGCCTCCTTCTCGTCTGTTTCCTCACCACTGTTCATCAGACCAATTGCTGCAGCCAGCAGATGCCCAAACACCCCCATCTCCTCCTGTTTCTGTGTCTGTCCCCTCTATAGCCCTCTGGTCCCTGTGCCCCCCTTACTTGGTTCAGGTGTAACTCTCCCTCCAGCCCCGTGTGCGTACCTGGGGCTTTTCTGATCACACCTCCCTCTGCGCACCTGGCTGTGGTGCATCCACCCACCCTGTGCTTTCTACCTACAGGCCGGTTGGTTTCTAACCACCGAGATTTTGTCACTGTTCCATGTGCCACTGTTTCCAGGAGGGAGAGAGGATGCTCGAAGTGACATCATACAGGGAAACAGCCCACTCCCCGAGGACGAGCAGCTCTGCCCTGCGCCCACTCACCGCAGTTCCTGCTGAGCTGCCGTGGTGTCCAGCGTGTCCTCAAGCTCTGTCTTCAGAGCTTCCAGCTCCTCACTCAAGTCCCTCTTCTGCTTTTCCGCCTTGTTCCGCGAAGCCTTCTCGGATTCAAAGTCTTCCTGCAGCTCAGCAAGCTGGGCTTGCAGCTCTCGCACGACTTTAAGCGCGTTGTTCTTGTGCAGCGTCTCGTCGTCACCCCTGCGGAGACACCCGGGCACGGGAAGCGCTCAGAGCCGGCGCCCGGGGACTCTTCCCACAAGGAGACCCTGAGACACCACCCCCAGCCCACGGCCCACGGCTTGGAGGCCCAGAGCTGGTATCAGGACGGAGTCTGGGTCCTGTCCAAAGGGCTAATAAAGTTCTCCGTGAAAAGGTAGGACCATCTCACTTTAATGATTATAATATTTAAAAATTCCCTCTCAAGCAAATGTTTTTCTAGTTAAAACACTGCTCAAGGTAGCGGTCTTGTCCGTCAGAGTGGTTCCAGCCCACAGCGAATCTGCAAATTCAGAGAAGTTCTTGGAACAAAGTGGAAGCAGACCCGCCACCTTCACACCCTCCACCCTACGCTTCCTCTACCCTCTGGTGCATCTTTCTGCTCACGTGTGGTTTAATGTGGGTGGATGTTCTGACCGGGGATGGGTGGGAAGTTTGCGGTGAAGGAGGGGAAGCTGACACATGGGAGCAGGTGGAGAATTTTAGTTCTGGGTCCCAGCCCTCACCTCTGTAAGTGGCCGAAGAAAGACTAACAGTGACAGAGGCAGAGAAGAATTTCTGTTATAAGATTTTCTTGATTGTAATAAATTATAAATTAAACTGAGTCCTATGACCATGTAGCCAAATAGTTATTCTTTATAAAGAAATGAAATATTAGTATAAATGTATTCACTATATATGACTTGCATTCTGTAACTGAATGGTTTAGGACTGAATAGCAAATCATGCTAGAAGAGGCGGGAATATTTCTGAAAAGTGATTTCCTCTAAACTTCTAAATCATATTGAAATTAATCTGTAACGTACAGAAACCAGAGCATTTGATATGGTTAAAACTGTTGGTTCAGGTGTGAATTTCCAAGGATTTCATGATATGACTCGTGATTTTTAAGTGTAAATACCAAGAAGGATTGATGAGATTTTCTGACTGCCCCAACACACACGCTCCCAGGTCTCCCAGGCCCGTGTCACACCCAATGACGAGGAAGCCATAAGTTGGTGTCCCGGGGTCTCTCTGTCGGGACCCCCTGCAGCCGCATGCCTAGCGCAGACCTGGCCAGGGCGCCCTGCAGCTCCTCCTCCTTCTTGGCCACCTGGATCTTGAGCTCGTCAATCTGCGCCTGGAGCTCGGCGATCTGGTCCTGCAGGTCCGTGGTCTCGCCGTCCAGTTTCCTTTTGGCCTTTTCCAGTTCCTGGCGGGTCTTCTCCTCCTTCTTTAAGCGCTCTTTAGGGCAAGAAACAAGAAGCCCTTCAACACACTGAATGTCACTCCATATGGACAAATTCAAAATGTAAACTGATTAAAGTTGAAAATTAGCCATTGTATCTAAAGCACGTCGCTGCCTTAATATCATCCTGCCAACCGCTCCATCACCTGAAACCCCTTAAGATCAAACCGAAGGCGAGATACATTAGCAGGAGGGTGGAATTTTCAGGAAGGAACTGGGAGGATTCCAAGGATGTCCTTCCATAGGGAGCGGGCCCCCACTCTCAGAGCCTAAGTGACCTGGACCCCGTGCTGTGCCCAGGATCGCAGAGGGCTTGGCAGAGGCCGGGTGGCATGTGACTCCTGTCCCCCCGCTCCCCTTTCACCGGGAATCCCTGGTTTGAACCCAGACTGCAGTTCCTGAGCCCTGAGGGCGAGAGGGCAGAGTGTGGGCATCTCTCCCGCCTGCCCTCTGAATCCTGCAGTGATTCCTTAATTAGGGCCGGGGATGCCTCTCTTCACACACTGTCCTCACCCGCTCATCAGTCAGGTGAGAGAAGGACAGGCCTACCTACCCTTCCCAGAAGAATTGCCTACAGGTAGCAATGGTTTATGGAAAGAATTTCAGGCTGACAACAAAATCCTAAATATTGTTTTAGAAACCACTCATTTTCTCCCCGTTATAAACGACCACGCGACAGCAGGGTGTTAAGAGGCACGTTCTTCCTCCTCTGTCGATGCCAGTCTCCAGCTGCGGGTCAAAGGGAAGGTTTTCTGGGCTCTTTCCAACTTCTACCCTCTTTTCTTATTTCTTCTGCAGAAGGTAGTGATCCATTTTGCAAAAATCCTAGCATTTGCTGACATGACTTGGGCCATCAGAGTGAGACACTGCTACCGTGCACAGAGTCTCCTGTCCCTGCCAGGTTTTGTGTCAGCAGCTGTCCCTTTGTGAAGGGAAACCTAGGCCCTCGATGCAGCATTTAGATTAAACACATACAAATTTAACGGCCCGTACAGCTGAAACTTAATTTAGGTCCCAACTGTGTCCACCAAAGGGCAATCTATTTTACTACAGGACCTAACTTTAAAAAGTAAAAGTTTAAAGATAATTTAGTGCCGTTTGATGGCACTAAATACTTGGTGACTAGGCAAATGACAACACCATATAAGAGGGCTATTTTAATAGTTGAACCCAAACTGATGAGCGATCCCCATGTACATTTTCTGTTACAGCATGTTCTGATTTAAGTAAAATCTAAAGGCTCACATGTCCTAGCCCTAAATTTCTCTAACCTCCAACACTCACCTTCTAAATCTGAGATCATCACTTCTTGCTTATTCCTGATCTTGGCCAGGTTTTTTGCCTTTTCTTCCTCTTCAGCCAGCTGAGAGGAACACTCAGCAATGCGATCTTCCATGAGTTTCTTTTCCTGAATAGGAAAAACGGCTTCAGAAAAGGCATTCAAAATGACAACTGGGTTTGGTTATTACTTAGAAAGCAAGTAACATTGGCACTGTCTCCCCCAGCAGACCGTATATTCCAAAAAAGCAGGAAAGGGAGGCTCATGACCTTCCAGAGCTTCGCCCGCCCACCTGGCCTGCAGTCCTGCAGCAGGTGCTGAATGTATTACCGCCCAGGTGGGAACAAGTCGTTGGTGAGTGTCCAAAGGGCACAAAATGTGCACGTTCAGTCATCTCAGGGATTAGAAGGATGTTTGGTGGATTAAAACAATTAAATAGTTTCTGTCTTTAGAAATCTATACCGACTATAAATCTGTAGAGACTTAAGAGAGAAAACTGAATAAATGAACTTGAAATCTTGAGAATTCCCTGTTTGAAGCCACTTTCAGTGAGAGCATTGACACAAGTATTTTCCATATTCTAAAAGCAGCTCTTGGACTCCCGTGGTGGCACAGTGGTTAAGAATCTGCCTGCCAATGCAGGGCACATGGGTTCAAGCCCCGGTCCGGGAGGATCCCACATGCCTCAGAGCAACTAAGGCCATGCACCACAATTACTGAGCCTGTGCTCTAGAGCCTGCGAGCCACAACTACTGAGCCCACGTGCTGCAACTACTGAAGCCCATGCGCCTAGAGCCCGTGCTCCGCAACAAGGGAAGCCACCGCAATGAGTAGCCCACGCACCGCAACGAAGAGTAGCCCCCACTCGCCACAACTAGAGAAAGCCCGTGCGCAGCAACGAAGACCCAACACAGCCAAAAATAAATAAAATAAATTTATTAAAAAAATAAAAATAGGGCCTCCCTGGTGGCGCAAGTGGTTGAGAGTCCGCCTGCCGATGCAGGGGATACGGGTTCGTGCCCCGGTCTGGGAGGATCCCATATGCCGCGGAGCGGCTGGGCCCGTGAGCCATGGCCGCTGAGCCTGCGCGTCCGGAGCCTGCGCGTCCGGAGCCTGTGCTCCGCAACGGGGGAGGCCACAACAGTGAGAGGCCCGCATACCGCAAAAAAAAAAAATAAATAAAAATAAAAATAAAAATAAAATCAGCTCTTAAATAGAAATAGTCTCTTACTTTGATAAATTTGGAATTTTGGTCCTCGAGAAGCAGAATCTCCTCTTCCATCTTCTTGATCTTGGCCTCTGCCGTCACCTTCTCCAGCTGCAGTTTCTGGCGAGCCCCCTCCTCCTCGTCCAGCTGCTCCTCCAGGTCCTTGGGGAGAAGTACATGCGGTCAGTCTCCACACTTTCTCTACAAGATACTACACATGCTAACAAGCAAGGTCAAAATGAAAGGCCAGTGTTTGATTGTCAAAATGGCAGGGTTATTTTAAAAAATATAAAATGTAATTATGTGAAACAGACACTTGTGTCCACTATAGGTTAACTACAAAGTGGGTCAGTCCTTCTAGAAGCCAACATGGGAAAATGCAGCAGCTTTGAAAAAGAGCATTTCTTTTAAACCAGCAATTTCAGGAAAAGGCACAGATGTGATTTATATTTAAAAGACCTGTAGCAAAGTGTTATTTATCATACTGAGGAACTATGAACATACTTCAAAAAAGTCTTGGTGATTAAAAGTGGGTATATTTTTAAAATGGGATAACGTGTAGTTATTAAAATCCATACTTTAGAAGAGTAGTAACACAGGGAAATTGAATAATATAGTCCAACTACATCAAACACATACTTCATTCATTCTACTATGTATGTTTAGCCAAAAGAGAAGACAACTCAGAAACAACCATGGAAATAGTACAGGTTGGTGAGAATGGGCTGTCTCAGGTCAGGCGTGCCGTGCCGTTCACAACATGAGCGCATCACCAAACTGGGTGGGATTCCAGAGTTTACACATGGTTTTCCCATAACACGCTTCTCTTTATTTCATACCCTACATTATTGTAGCTAATAAACATGCATTACAGAACAGAGTTGTACATACAAATCAATATATGGCCAGTTCAAGAAACTTTCAAGGGACTTCCCTGATGGCGCAGTGGTTAAGAATCCGCCTGCCAATGCAGGGGACATGGGTTCAAGCCCTGGTCTAGGAAGATCCCATGTGCCGCAGGGCAACCGAGCCCGTGCGCCACAACTACTGAGCCTGCGAGCCTAGAGCCCATGCTCCGCAACAAGAGAAGCCACCGCAATGAGAAGCCCGCGCACCACAATGAAGAGTAGCCCCCGCTCGCCGCAACTAGAGAAACCCGTGCACAGCAACAAAGGCCCAACACAGCCAAAAATAAATAAATAAATAAATTTATTTAAAAAAATAATAATAAGAATAAATAAAAGCTCATAAACACAGAGGTTAAAAAAAAACTTTCAAGGGTAACTTTGGCTAAATAATTTATCATGGTTGATTCTGTAATGAAACCTCTGCACAAGATTAACTTTTTCTGTGAAAAACTTCAAACACACATACAAGTACAGAGTAGCATGGTGATCCCGACACAAATGCATCAGCCCAAGCTTAACCAGCATCAGCTCATGGTCAGTGGTCACTTCTAAACCCCCAGCTTCTCCCTCCTCCACTGCATTAGTTTGAAGCAAATCCCAGACATCATATTTCACCTGTCAACCTTCAGGCTCTATCTCTAAAACATGAAGACCATTTAAAAATACACTCGTTTGAACTGGAATCCAAATAAGGTTCACACGTTGTGAGTGACTGATAAGACCCTTAAGACTGCTTTAATCTCTAGGTTCCCTTAAATTTCTTTCTCCTCCCTTTTTCTCACCATTTATTTGTTTAAAAAAAACCCCCAAAAACCCCACAGGTCATTTGTCCTACAGTTTCCCAGAGTCTGGATTTTGTCCACTGCATCCCTGCACTGCACACTCCTAAGGTGACAAGAGCAGTGAACAGAACAGTGGGTCCAGTGTAATTCAATTAATAAATGAATCCACATATATCTGTTCAGAAATATATGCAAAAAAATAATAGGGATTAATGGGATGATGGGTGGGAGGAGACTTCTAAGTGCTATTTTGTATTCTCTGGGTATTCTACAATATAGTGTTATAATCAGGAAATTAATATTGAAAACAAAGCAAAAACCAAAAACAGGTCTAGTAGTTTTTGGTTGAAAAGGAGACAGATCAGAAATCCCTGAAAGCCTCACATGCGGGGGGGTGGGGGGGAGAAAAAAAGAAGGACAAGAGACCAACAAGGTTGGGTTTTCCCAAGAGCCATGAAGTTAATGTAGAATCTCAGATATTCCATAAGAGGGGGAAAATATTTAATAATAACATTACCATAAATATAATGTGTTTGAATTTACAATGGAGACATTAAGATAACAGTGCAAAAACCCAGTGAAAGAGTCTAGAGTAAAGGTTATGAAGATGAAAAGTACTGAAAAACAAAACAAGCAAAAAACAACAAAGAAACCCTTGTTCTTACAAGGAAATGCTTGTTTTCTAAAGAGAGTAATGCAAGCATTTCATGTGAAGTTGTTAAACGTGGAGCATAAAACAGTAGGCTGGGGAGACTGGAGATGGCTTTGGGTGTCCTTACCCTGTGTGAGTAAAATATTATCACTGAAATGAGCACATGCTCTGAAACAAAGAGAAAATCAAAATGGAAAAAGAATTTGAAAAAGGATACATGTATATGTATAAATGAATTACTTTGCTGTACACCTGGAACTATCACAACATTGTTAATCAGCTATATTCCAGTATAAAATAAAAAGTTAAAAAAAAAGAGAAAATCAAAACTGTTGATAATACCACCAAAACTCACTACTATTGGTGACTATTATTCTAGATCTTCTGTATGTTCCCTTATAAAAATCATACATAGTTTGTAAGTTATATACTTTTAGTTAGAGCTTATTGTATATACTCTTTTGCAACTCTTTACTAATGTATAATAAATACCCATAAAAATAAACATCTTTTAAATTTATAACTGTATATTATTACCGTAGTTTAAGAATCCCCTATTGTTAGATAATTAGTAGGCTTCCACTGATTTATGCTTAAAGTCCTAGAACTAGAATTGCTGGATTAATGTGTACTTTTTACAGCTTTGGTGATATTTTGCCAACCTATTATGGGATACTGGAAAGCTGTTTGTGCTGAAGAATGGAGAGGGCCTGGACAATTTATTGTATGGGGTATTTGCTAAGGAATAATATAATATCTTTTGCGGTTTTGAGAAATGTCTGAAATGTCTGTGCTTTGCAAAGATAAGCTAAGTGGTGGGGATAAAATTAAGGGAGAGGTCTGGAAGAAAGAAAGTTTGGTACTGGACCCATGAAGCAGTGGTGGCAGATACAGACACCCTGACACTCAAGGCCATACTGGAGAGGTTGGGGAAGGATTCAAGGAGAACGTGTCTCAGGGCACAGGCATAATCACTGCTGTCTGGATCACTCATCTGGGTATTCAATCACAGAGAGAACTGTGCTTCATGTGAGGACAGCTGGATCTCAATAAGAAAGTAGCTACTAGCAGGAAGGGCTAAGTGTTTTATTCTGATTCCTGGCCACCTCCTGCGTCAGTGCTGAGCATTTATTATGAACCCCACTACCTCGTAGGTGTCTCTCTAATGAATAGAGTGAGCAGTGGAATTATTAATGATAACACAACGAACAAACTCCATCCCCACAGACCCTGGGATGCTTCTACTCTGAATCACTTTGCAGCCTCTAAGATGCCACATCAGAACATAAAAAAGATTCCTGTTCAAAATAACAAATCTACGTTTGAAGGAATCTATTACATGTGTGCTTCAAATGATCTTTTAAAGGGGGGGGGGAGAGAAATGACTTGTGCTCCTTTTGCTCTTCAATGGACACAAGAATCCAAACCCATAGCATCTATTCACTCAACAGATCCATTTGGAAAACCCAAACTATAATCCTAAATGAAACTTATCACAGATACCTGAATATGTGCTTGCATTTTCTTCTTTTCATTTTGGAGGATTTGGTTTCTTTCTTCTTCTTCTTCAACCCTAGACTCCAAGTCATGGAGAATCTCTTCTAATTCCTGCTTTTTAGCAGCCAGTCTTGCCCTCATCTCTTCTGCTTCAGCAAAGAGCTCAGTCTCTGCTTGTAGCTGCTCTGCCAGGATATTCTTCTCTTCTAGCAGCTGCAATCACAATAAAGCGTCCGGTGCTATGACTGGCCGGTTATGTACAAGAGACAGTCACTGGGACTCCAGTGGTCAGTGCAGGTCACCCAAGAAACCCGGAGTTAAAAATATGTAACATCACTCGCAAAACTTTCAAATATATCTTCGGCTCTAGCAAAATAAGCTGGGTGAAAACTTGAGACAACAGAAACAACGAAAAATGTTATCCTGAATAATATATATTAAATTCATGCTATTTTAAAGAATTTCCTTTCTTACTATTAAGGTAATTCACAAAGGGACCAAAGAATAGGAGGGGAAATATTATGCAAATGCTATGAAGTTCATGGTGACCGAAGCCGTCTGGCATCAAATGATATTCTGGCCACTACTGTTAAAACTTTTTGGCCCTGAACACATCAGCCCTATCAATGTCAACTACAAACATTTCCTGAGTCTCTGCTTTGTCTATGAAGCATAGCTTCCTGAGAACAGGATGTGGACTCAAGACCACTGTGGCTGGAGAACAGGCAGGGGGGTGCCTTGTACTGTCTCATCCTTTTACTTTTTTCTAGGTCCATTGTGAGCAGTCACAGGAAGGTGCTAATACCAGGAGACGTCTCACTGGTGTTCAACGCACACCCGATAGCAAACGTGATCATCTGGGTGTCCAAAGGGTGACAAACGCAAAAATGCAAGAGGTCAAGCTGATTTCAGTTTATATATACCCCAATGCTTGGCCTAATACATCTGCTACCTCTATGCTCAAACGTCTATGCTTTGGAAAGGAGTGAAAAATACACACAAAATAAGGTGCTGTTTATTTGGGATTCACTGGGCGGGTCCCTATCGGCGGGATCGTGTCTTCTTTCAGGGCTGAGCGGGAACTGGTGAGCTGTACCTGTTGGTGCTTCCTCTCCATCTCCTCCAGCTCCCCTTCCACCTTTGTCTGCTTCTCTTTCACCTTCAGCAGCTCTTCGTCTTTGGCCTGGAGCTCCTCCTCTTGGCGAGTGACTTGTAGGAGCGGCTTCACCTGCATTCACACATTGAACACTGACTGCCGCACCCCGCCCCTCCCTGCCCCGGGGCTTCTCTTGGTCCCGCGCGCGCCGTCCCGGGGGAGCCGGGCACCCACCTTGGTGAAGACGCGCCACCACTGCCAGTGCCGCAGCTTCAGGTACGCGGCGCAGTTGCGCTGCAGCACCTTCAGGGCGCTCAGCTGCTGCTGCTTCTTGGCGAAGGCCCTGAAGAGAAGAGGAAGGAAGACGGGTTAAAGAAAACTGTGGTTTTGTTTTGCTCGTAAACAACAAACATTTATTTCTCACAGTTCTGGAGGCTGGGAAGTCCAGGATCATGGCCCCGGCAGATCCCGTGTCTGCCGAGGACCCGCTTCCTCACTGACAGCTGCTTCTTGCTGTCGCCTCACATGGGGGAAGGGCAAGGAAGCTCTGTGGGGTCTCGCTCCTGAGGACACTAATCCCATTCGCGAGGGCTCCACCTTGATGCGCGAATCACCCCAAAGGCCCCACCTCCAAACACCATCCCACTGGGGATTAGATTCTGGCACATGCGTCTGGGGGACACATTCAGTCTACGGCAAATAAGAGAGAACTGGGGGCTTCCCTGGTGGTGCAGTGGTTGGGAGTCCGCCTGCCGATGCGGGGGACGCGGGTTCGTGTCCCGGTGCGGGAGGACCCCGCGTGTCGAGGAGCGGCTGGGCCCGTGGGCCATGGCCGCTGGGCCTGCGCGTCTGGAGCCTGTGCTCTGCGGCGGTGAGAGGCCCGCGTACCGCAAAAAAAAAAAAAAAAAGAGAGAACTGGATTTGACAGCTGCTGTCCTAGGAGGCTTCCTAGAGGTGAATGTTCTTTGTGGGCTGGGCTGGGGATCGGGGACATGACCACGTCCCTGCCGGATGGCGGGCCTGCTCCGCCGACCTCAACTCTTGTCACGGGACCTGGCACTTTGTTCACAGACGCTGCCAGAAACGGCCCCTACCACCTACCCCCAGACACACACGTGTGCGTGTGCACGCAGGTGTGAACAAGGCCCTGCT
Source organism: Mesoplodon densirostris (assembly GCF_025265405.1). NCBI lineage: Eukaryota > Metazoa > Chordata > Mammalia > Artiodactyla > Ziphiidae > Mesoplodon > Mesoplodon densirostris. Next base: position 43,074,334 of record NC_082678.1, on the reverse strand, counting down.
CTCCCCTTCCCTTTGCTGTGCTCTTCATCGATCCTCTATTAGATACTCTTTTCTTTCTGGATCTGTCACAGGAGAGACATCCCTCTTTCTTCCTAAGGTACTCTTTCTCCTCCTTCCCTCCTGCACTGGACCTGCAGATCATCACGCTGACACCCTCATTTACAGATGGGCTCAGAGAAGCCCTCCCCGAGGACCCACGCTGAAGCAGGACCCCTTTATTGTCTGTCTTGGCCCCGTGTTTGTGTCCTTATTTAGAACGTGTATCTGCTTACCTGGCTCTCGGTCCCACAGGACAGGGACCTCAAGTCTCATGCGCTCTTGTATTTCTAGCACAAAACACATGCTTATTAGCACAAGCACACACTCTAAGCATTTAATACATGATTTCCCACTTACTTTCTGGCTAAGTAACCTCTGCAAACAGCCTGAAAGAAGATAATGATATCGGTAATTTTTAAATCTCTTTCTTCCTCTAAGTGCGCCAAAACTCCAGCTCTGAAAAATATCTTGCTCTGTCCAATCCTGTACAAGTTTGGGTCCAATTCTAAAGCCCGGATCTGAGACAGAAAGAGTCTGTTTGTTATTTTTGCTACAGGAAAGATTGTGTCAACAGCCCACGAACCAGAAAAATCCAGAAGAGCTTACCATGCGCTCACAAGCCTGTTTGCCATCCATAAAGCCCTTAGGAATAGCATTTGGAGTTAGGATCTCATATCTGTAAGAAAAGCAGCCAAAAAGCCTTTTGTAAAAATCTGTGGAAATGTTTACCTACTAACTATGAGTTTTGCTTTCTCTAAGAGGCAAGAATATAATGGGCAACAGTCATGTCAAATTAAAGAAATGACCAGCTGATAATCTGAGGTTTTCTGCAGATCTAGTTTCTATTTCTTAAAAGCAGCAGCAAAATGAAAATGCAGTCAATTCTCCCAAGTCAGAGACCATGTTTAAGAAGTGGTGGTGGAGAGGAATCAAAAGCATGGTGATTTTAGAAACTTTTTGTTTTTTATTTCCCACAAACTGTCCACAACCCTAAGATGCAAGGAGAATCTGGCTCTTCGTGTGTTGAGTCAACTTGTAGGCATTTATTAGATAACAGAAAAGGCTGTAAGAGCAATGCTTGGAGGCCTCTGTTTAGAACAGGAGGAAGGGGACTTCCCTGGTGGCGCAGTGGTTGAGAATCCGCCTGCCAATGCAGGGAACACAGGCTCGAACCCTGGTCTGGGAAGATCCCACATGCTGCAGAGCAACTAAGGCCATGAGCCACAACTACTGAGCCTGTGTGCCGCAACTGCTGAAGCTTGCGCGCCTAGAGCCTGTGCTCTGCAACAAGAGAAGCCACCGGGATGAGAAGCCCACGCACCACAACAAAGAGTAGCCCCCACTCGCTGCAACTAGAGAAAGCCTGCGCACAGCAGTGAAGACCCAACACACAAAAATAAATAAATTAAAATAAATTAAAAAAAAAAAAAAAAGAACAGGAAGAAGTCTCAGGGTGACTCAAAACAGCGCAGAGCTGGGTGCACATATGTTCACCTACCTGCACACTTGAGGTCTGTGCATTTATACTATATGTGGGTTATACCCCAAGAAAATAAATTTTAGCACAAAGACAGTGGCTGTATTAAAAGATGAATCTTGGCTACTTCGACCAACTTTGTATTTTGGATGCCAGTTATGTTCCATTTTCTCCTATCAAATAAAAAGGGAAAATCTACCAGCTTGTTTATCATATAGTGGGGCCATAATAAGGGTTTCCCTGAAAACCTGTAGGGATTGGAACAGTTTTTCAACTGGATTCCCTCTGGGAGAAAGGGCTACTCTTCGACCTGCAGCACTGTTTATTTTATGGAAAAACAAATGCTTCACATTTGGAAACTTGATTTCCAGGAGCAAAGAGGAAAAAGGCAAACTAGACTAACTGTTAAAGAAAATGACATAATACACTTTTAAAAAAACTGTTGCCCATCATGTTTTCATCCATTTCTATTACACACTGATATTCTCCCTCTTGTTTTTTTCCTAATTCTTTTCTAATTTCTTGTATTTCCGACCCTACTTCAGTAAAAGGATTGTAAGAACACACACACGGGCACACAGAGTGGGAAAAATATATACATACACACGTACGCAGATATATTCATTGAAAAAAGATGGAAAGAAATGTCCCAAAGTGCTTTTAGGAGTCACACCTGAATAATTTTTATTTACTTTTAACGTATTTAAAATTTTTCCTAAAAGGAACATACGTTATTCCTATATTTGAAAAAATCAGTTCAAAAAAGAGTTATGTTTAAATCCCAGGTAGAACTGCCTGAATGAGTGAACTGTAAGTTCTCAGCTCTCTGTGTTTCCTCACAGCTGCCTCAGGGCCTCAAGGACAGGCAGTGGCCTTTGCTGCGCCCAGAGAAGTTATGAGCACCCTGCCTCTTTGTAAAGCAGGCACTCGATAAAGGTTAATAATGATGACCGCCCTCCTAGATGAAAAGAGAACGGAAACCCTCCAGGGAACAAGGAAAAGTCTTTTCTCATCATCTCACTGTTTGATTCATATTCAGATAAGCTTTGATACACACAGAGCCCAGGTAAAGGTGAGCAATACCTCTGTCTGAATTCCTGGAAAACAATCCGGTTGGGGAATCCCTGGCGACAGATTCTGATCCCTTCCAGGACACCATTGCAGCGAAGCTGATCCAGCACTAGGTGCGGGTCCAGTTTTCCAGCCTAATCAAGCAGATGATAGTTTTAGAGCTTCATCTTTGTGACTGGACCTCGATCAGTCTTCAACACCCGCATCCGTTTTTGCTAAGCACGTACCCGCTTCTCGTGATTTGGAATGATGCAGCGCACAAAGTTAGGGTTGGTGTTGCGGAGCGTCGCCATCAGCTTGGTGAGAGATTCTTTGTAGAGCTGCCCGACTGTACGAAACATGCCCTTCTTGGTTTTATAGGCAGAGCCAAAAGCTGTCTCCGTCATCCCCGTGACTTGATCCAGACCCACGATCCGGTCCACTGGTGGAAATAAAAAAGACAAGGGAAAATAAACCAACTCTAACTGTTTAGCGGGAAAGGAAAGACAGAGTAAGAGTGCAGCAGCACAAGCTTTGTGGGACAAATGAGAAGAGGAGCCATAGAGGGAAGGCAGTCAGCATATTTAGACACTGCACAAGCCGTGGAACTAAAAGCCACACACTTCTAGGGCAGGATGCTGTAGTGCTTTGACAACTTCGTACCACATGCCAGCAGGTGCCTTCCGCTGCGCTAGTTTCAGGAACTCACTGCCTGATAACGTTTGCCTGTTACGTATACAGTTGTTTGGTAACTGAAAGATTATTGGCTGGCATTGATACACAAGCCGACACTGTGACAAGTCTCAAAATAGGAAATGGCTTCTGAAAATGTATATTAAGATATACATTTATACAAAGCAAATCCACTTCGTGAATATGCTCAGCAAGTGGGGACCAGAGTCGTCTCTTATGGGTCATTAGATTTCCAAAGAGAAAGGCCAACAAATGCAGGAAGATTAGATCACATCAGCTCAGGTTTTTAGGAAGGAGTAAACTTCAACTCTCTCCTCAAAGCATGGATGACACTCGTGAAAGGGCAAGAAGACTCCAGCGGAAGGAGTCTTCTGAAAAGTAATCAGTGCCCGAGCTGAGTTCAACGATGGTTAAACCTCTCAGATGCTACGCTCTTATTAAAGCAGCTGACAGTTTCCACTGTCCACACACCTGACGCTTCCAGTGATGGGATCACACGCAGAAGCCCGGCAAGCGCACCAGCCGCCAGCCGAACATTCGGTGCCTAATATGCTCTCGTTAAAAAAAATCTGATGAATGAATGAAACACACAACTGAAAAATTTTTTTTTAAACCGAAATATCAATTGAACTACCCCATCAACGCTCTCTTCGACCCTAGCGGTCCCCTCCGTTTCTTCCGTTTGCGCCCCAGGGCAGAAAGCACGTGGGGACCTGGCACCACGTGAAGTGCGCTCTCAGCAAGACCTCGGTCTTGATTCCAATCCTTGCTTTCCAGTGAGGTTTTTATGGAAGAGGCAACCGTGGCCCAGGAGGTAAGGGAACTGTCCAAGTCACGTAGGCCTTCCGTGGAAAAGCTGCGAGAAGGGTGGATGACGCCTGCACACTACCTACACTTTCTCCTCAGTGAAGCCGCCAGACTCGAGGGTTTAGGTCAAAGCTAGTCCTCCTTGCGCCCCTTGGAGACCACCACTCTCTCCTGTGCCTTCGGCCCGTCTCTCCTCACCAGGCCTGCCCCTGCACGCGCCACGACAATGAACTGCCGTCAGCCCGCCCGTTTCTGTCTCCTCACAGCTGGGCCTCTTTCTAGGCGGTTCCCACACTTGCCATTCCTCATCCTTCCCGCCAGTTTCTCACTGTGCAGCCCACTGGCTTCCAGGCCACCCTCCCTCGACACCCCATTCCACTCAGGCCATGACAGGCCCGGGCCTTATTTAACTTGACCCTGGTCCATCCATTTACCTGTCCACCATCACAGCAGCATTCTAGAAGCTCTCCACGCCTGGCTTCCCTTGTGGACTATGAACCCCGCCTTCTCCTGGCCCTCGACCCACCTCTCTAACTACCGCACTCTCCTTGATGACTTCTCTTTTGCGTTTTCTGTACATCACGACGCTCACTAAGGGCCCAAACTCAGCTCACCTAAAATCCTTTCTAGAATAAGACAGGACACAAGTGCGGGCAGACAGCACTTGACCAGAATTCTGCCTTCCTCAAGCCCCAGTCTCATCCTGGGCGATCACATTATACCTGACCTCCCAGCACCAGTCACTAAACACCTATATTCCCCTGTCCACCCAGAAGTCACAAAGCTGCCTCTGCCTTCCACAAAGTGCCTCTCACGTCTGCTTTTCTCAGTATCACCCCCCTCTAACCTAGTGCAACGTCTGGCATATAACATGCTTGATACATGAATGTTAGCAAATAAATGAGTAAACATTAAATGCTTTCACAATTACCAACAGTGAGAAATGCACTGAAAGAAAAGAACAGGATGCTATGAGAAGGATGGGCGGTTAGAGACCTCTCTGGAGAAATTACGTTTAATGCCGTGAGGGTAAGGATGAGCCAGTGGAGAGATCACTGCAGGCAGTGGCAACAGCAGGCGTGAAGGACCAGAGGCAGGAAGAAGTGCAAGAAGCTGGTGCCACTGGGGCCTCAGGAGCAAGGAGGTGAGGACACGCACGCAGTAGAGAATGGACTGGGGGAGGGGTCAGGGAGCAAGGCGTGACCCATGTTGTAGTCCAGGCTCAGAGAGACGATGGTAGGCTGAACTTGTAAGATCACAGAGGAGATGGTGGAGAAGGAAGATTCCAGATGTGTTTTGCTGGCAGGACTGTCTTGCTCTTAGGATGAACTTGGCGTGGAGAATAAGGCAGAGGGCGAGAACTCCTGGGATTTGGGCAGGCAAGTGGCTGGTGGCACCACTGGGAAGATGGGGAGAGAAGGGGGTTCTGTGGGTAGAAAGATGGCTCCAAACTCTATTTAAGTTTGGGGCGCCCGTGAGACACTGAGGCGGAGATGTCAAGTGGACAGCGGACAGACTGCTGGTAAGAAAAGAGGTCTGAAGGAGAAAAGGTAGATTTGGGAGTTGCTGACTTGCAGCTAGGATTTAAAGTTACGGGACTGGATGAGCTCCCTAAAGGGCGAATGACCAGAGATGGGGGCGTGGGGCAGGCCCCAAGGAGCTGGGGCAGACGGAGGAGTTCGATAAGGAGGACGAGAAGGGGCTGGACGTAGGGGGGCCCAAGGGCAATGTCCTAAACTGAAGCACATTCTCCCCGTCCCTCCTCCTGTATATCTAGTGCAGACGTGGCCACGGGTTACTCAAGCCAGAAACCGCCAGAAACCGGGAGTCGGCCTCCAGGCCTCTCCCACATCCAGCTGCTGATTTACCGGAACCAGTCAGGACAAGCTTCCGGAGTCTTCAGTCCACCCCTCCTCTCCACTGCCCTGGTCTGTGCGACAGTGCCCTACCGGGTTCCTTCCTCCAGCCTCACTCTCCCATTTCACCCTCCACCCCTGCAGCCACAATGTGCTTTCCAGTTACACCTTTGTCACGATTAACAGCTGTGTCTAAAACTAAGCAAGTTCCTTGCTCCTAAACTTAAAATCCTTCTATTTCTCCTACAGCTTGTAGGAAACAGTCCAAATAACAACCCAGCAGCAGAGCACAGGGATGAAGAACTCTACCCAGAGAGTCAGAGACACCTGCCACCTACAAGGTGCGTGAACTTGGGTCTAGTTACCCATCTTCTCCCAGCCTCAGTTTGTTCCTCTGTGAAATGGAGCCAAGGTGACTTACCTTACAGAACCGAGGTGCCTAGAAAGCATGAAGTGCTCGGCGAAGGGACCTCCTGTCACCTTCCCTAGACGCCAACTCTACAAACCAGCTGCATTTTCTCAAGGACACAAAGCTCTCAAGTCTCCATCCTTTTCTCTCTGCCAGGAACCCCGCCTCCTAGCGAACTCATAATGGCTTTAGAATCTCCATCCCTTTCCCTACCACCTCTTCCTGTCCACCTGCCTCCAGGCTAAACAGGCCACTCCCTCCTCAAAGCTTCAAATCACAAACGTCAGACCCTGGGATGACACTTCCACTCTGTTCCCTGTATATTCCTGCTGGACTAAGCTTCGGGGAACGTCTCTCTCCAGCACTGAACACACACGGGGTCCTGAGAGCAGATCCCTGGTGTCCCTGGACCCCCCCCCGATCACCAGCTCAAATGGCTTCTTCTGCCTTCCCCACGTCCTGATGTTGGCCTGAGCATGGTCCCTGGCACAGTAATTTTTTTTTTTTAAACAAATACCCACTGAATGAACACAAAATTACCCACAAGAACAAGTCACACCCATAACAAAAGAGAAGGAGCACCACGCTGACTGCGGGGACTTAGCCGCACTGGTCTGCAGCTCTTTCCCTGAAGGGGCAGCTCCTCTTCCACAGGGCAGGATGGCAGGGACCCGCGGCGCAGCCCCGGGCAAGGACCACTTTTTTTTGTTGTTTTTTAAAGTAATAAACAAAAAATATAATCATAATGAGCCTGATTTTCAAATTTAACTTTAATAAGGGTAATCCAAAGCTAAATATTCAGATTTTTAAAAAATTAATGCTTCAGACTTTTTTTTTTCTTTTTTAATTCAAAAACTTAAACTCAGGGTTAGTTTCTACCAATGAGTAAAATTACTGGGTAAAAGAGAAACACTTTGGGAACTTCATTAAACGATTTGGGCCACACTAATCATATACGATTTCACTCAAAAATCAAGACCTAGAAAAACCTCTGTTTTAAAAGAATATTTTCTTGTTGAAAACTGTTCTGGCAGGAACCAGACAAAGATGTAAAATGCAGACAAGATTCTAGCAGCCCCCTGAAATGAGCAGCACCGCCTCTTCTAAGACTTAATATCACTGCTAAAACCTCCAAGTGTCTACTGCCCAGGGTTTCAAGGTGAAAGAATGGCTTTGTTTATCCTCCTCCTCCATCCAGGAGAGGCTGGTTAGGCTGCTGGTGGGCACTGCAATTCATTACTTGGTTGCCCCGTGGCCTGAAAAGAGTTCCAAGTATTTTATATTAACAACTTATTAATCAATAAACCCTACGCGGACAGTCAGAAATGAGATGAGCCCCACAGACCTGCGATCTCTAAGGGCATGTTCAGAGTTTAAGAGGAAAAAAAAAAAAAAAAAAAAAAAGCAACTGTAATCCTCTATCTCATAAAACTGCCATCAACAGTTTTACGTAAGGAATGGTATCGTCCACAGCCGGAATACTTAACTGGCCCTTCTTCTAGCGGACAGTCTCAGGAGACAAGAGGAATACATGAGATTTTTGTGTTCTTTAAATCTGTGCATGGGCCAAAATACTAGTGCTATTATTTCATTTGAAGTATTTAAGCCAGTTCTTCAGAAACTCTCTCTAGATAATAGAGCTGGAAACCAAAAAGGGGGGGAGAAAACTGTCTTAATGTTAACTTTAATACCCAGACACAACGATTTAGGAACTACATCACACACTCCTATCCTAGAGAAGCCTCTAGTCCCCAGCACTGTGCCAGGCACATGGTGGATTCTCAGTGCTCATTTACATAGACTAAGCCTGTTCTACTCTTAAGGTACACTAAAATGTTACTAACAGTTGAAAATGATTCCGAAACAAATATTTAACTGCTATGAATTCCCAGAAACAATCTTAACATTGAATAGTCTATCTCCAGGGTACGGCTATTACACAGTAATAACAAATTTACAGTGGTTACATAACTGGGTTGTAGAACCAATCTGTTAAATGTTCTAGAGTGTTTGGGAAGTTTCAGAAAACTTCCAGGAAGTTCAGCAGTTGACGGCGAGCGTGTGATTCAGGAAGAGAGCAATCTGCCCTTCTCCAAGCGCCAGCGTTAAGGTGACCTGAAATTTGTCTCCCTTACCCACCCTCCCCATCTGTACTTTCTGCCCCTGCAGAAGCCAAAGTCTGGGCACACAGGGAGCCCCACACCTCCTGCCAGCGCCTCCGGCACGGCTACTCCTGCTTTCTCCCACTGGCAGGTCCCATGAATATGATTCATGCCCACCCCGGGCAGCACAGCATGACTGCCTGTCAGCGGGGCCTCGGGGCACTGTGAAGAAAAGAGGACCTGCGTGAGACAATGGCCAAGGAAATAAGCATTTACTGATTTTCTCTGTTTTTTATAATTAGAACAGCAGCAGCAACGAGGGTCAACAGCAATCACGGCAGCTGCAGAGGCAGCCAGGGCAAGTGCAAGGCCAGGCAGCAGCGTGTGCTCAGGCGCTTCCCGGGCCGGGTCAGCCTCTCGCTGCCTCGTCTGATACTCGCGGTAACCCTGAGAACTAAGTGTCACTGTCCCCACTGGACCTCGGGAACTGGAGGTGCTGTCCTCAGAAGCTGCTTCTCCTCGAGCTCCCAACTCTGGTTAGAACTCAAGATAAAAAAATAGGAAAGAGTAGAATATGCAACGACGTATAAAACCTTCATCCACTGAACACGAAGACGATGAAACTGCGTACAGAAACCCGATCAGACCTAAACCGGAGAGTCTAAAAGGCACTAAAAATAGGGGTTAGGACCACTGGATATAATCTACACGGAGATCCAATGATGACCGTTTTTATCAGTCATGCTACTGAATACTAACGACTCACTGAAGGAAAAAAAAAGACTGGTTCAAAGTCTTCGAAGTCAGAACAGCATCATTTCTGTTATGCCAAGAAGGAAGGGAAGAATTCCGGGGCCACTAGGAGATGAAGGGAGACCCCAGTGGGGCAGCCCTCCCGCAGGCCGGGACCGAGCTCTCCCTGCTGATTCCCAGCCCCAAGTGAATTGCTGCCACCACGTTTCAAGTGCTGCTTCTACGAGAGATTGAGAAGGGTGGAGGGAGTTCTCTATCGACGACTAAAACTGGCTTCCTGTACTTCTCACAATGTCTCCGGTGGTCACCCTTCCAGACCCGTCAGCTGCCGTCCAGCACTCGTGGGGGGTCAGAGAACCTAAGGGTACTTACTACCCTGTGAAGGACACGGCAGGTGTCCGCTAGCGTTAGGGCAGATTACACACAACCGTCCCTCCGACACAGTTCGCGTCAGGACCGAAGCCACAAGCTGCCGCCCCTACCATCACAGGCCCTTCTAGTCTAAAAACCCCGCCTACCACTTTGAGGTTAGGAACCCGCTTTGCTAATTCATTGCATCCTCCGTTACTAGTTTATCCCAGGAGTCTAGATTCTCAAAATATATTTGGAAGAAAACAGTCCTTTGGTTTACAGCAGAAACTTGTATGACCTTATTCTGTCTGCCTCTAGGAATTCTGTTCCTTTCTCTCCTGCACTTGTTCTTTGATGGTTTTGGAAACCTCTCTTTACCCGCATCTCTCATCTTTCTCCTCAAAATCCCGCACATTCTTCTAATGCTGTTCTCCTAACCTTATGACTCTACTTGGACGCACAGGGCCCGCGGCAGCTCTTTGTCATCTCATAGAGAGGCACCGCCCACCTCAGTGTGTCAAAGGCCATCACGATTTGATCCTGAGGACCCCCTTCATCCACCCTCTTGAGAAATCCCTGAAAATACTAAAGCCCATGTTTTCATTTAAAACCCGTTACCCCTCCCTGGGGTTTGAATCCATGAGCACATGTTGAGGAGAACATTTCTCCTGTAGAAATATCAATACTACCTACAACTTCGAAGACCACCTGTGGCCATGGTGGATGGAAGGCCCTCCGGGGTGGGGAGAGATTGAGACCCCGACACTCGGGTCAGCTGGCTGACTCAACCAGAGGCCACCTCATGAGAGAGACGGACCAGGCACGTTTCCAGTGCCCAGGCAAGCAGACGGGAGGAGGGAGCCGGCTCCCTCAGGGAATGGTTTTGTCTAGGGTGGCCCTGTACCTGATCCTGCAGGTACAGAAAAGCACCTGGTCCACAGACCCCGAAGATCAGGGCCCCACAGGAAAGAGCATCTGTGCTGCAGGAGAGGGAAGGCCATGGTGGGAGGGCTGGGCGAGGCTGCTGCCCCTAGCTGCTGGGTGTGGGACACCCACCCACAGACTTCACGGTGCGCCCGTCTGGTGCCAGGAGCGGGGGAGTGGTGGGGGCCCACGGGCTGGAAGTCTCTCAAACGTTAGAAATCCAAGAGTTGGAGGAATGAATTTAAAGAGGGAGCTCTACTTTGGGAGAAAGTCCAAAAGATCGAGCGCTGACCTTTCAACAAAGCACAAGTCCCAGGCAGACCATAAGCTTCAAACTACCATCTAGCTCTTTCTCTCCCAACTTCCTCAACTCTCTCAGTACCCCCAAGGCCCAAGATGACTGACCTCGAAGATTTCTCCTCTGGACTAGTCATCCCAGCTCACGGAGCAACCTTTGGCATAATCTCTCCCTCCCTCCGCCCCCTTGCTTGCAACCTACTTCTTTCACAGTGTGTGAGCCAGAATTGACCCCAGGAATCTTGGATTAAAACGGGTATGTTTCTTTAACATATTTTTAAAACACTTTTGAGATGGGTTTGGGTCTCAGCATTATGTTCCAAAAATCATGAAGGAAATTTTATAAGATGAATTTGACTTTACCTTTGAGTTTTTACTACTTGGCAATTTTACTGAACAACTGGAAGGTTAGGTGATCTTCATTTATATTAGGCTTTTGGAGGGCCTCTTCACCATGGTTAGGCTGTATTCTTTCCTTCCTTCCATCTATCTATCTATCTATTTTTAAAGTACAGTCGATTTACAGGTTAGGTTGTATTTTAAACAGGGCTAAGGATTCAAACCGTAAGGCCCAAATGTGTGAAGCTCGATTCCAGGTTCAAGGTACAGGTTCTAACACTCCACTCTTCATATCAACGTGCACATCTCAAGCCTTGTAGATAGTTTCATGGTTTTCAGTTCAAAAGAAAAGGGCAAGTAGCCAGATATGCACATAAATTCCAAATAAAAGGCATGATGATGAGACCAACATACGTGAGCTAATTATGTAATTATTTGTTCACAAAATGTTAATGACTTGAAAAAAAGAAAAAGAAAACCTACTAGCCTTTGGAGTTCCTTAGAGTTGAAAATTTAAAGGTAACTCAAAGACAAGGAGCTATTACCGGGCACATCAATTCCTAACAACTCCCTTAGAGGACAGTGTATCAAACGGCACTACTGGAAAAGGTACTGACAGACCTTTTGCTCTGCGGTGCTTACGGGCTACGCATAAAAGAAGCAATGTGTAGGCAGTAGCGACTGAGTTGTTTATGCGCTCAAACAGTTGCCTTGAAGGATAATAAAACTGAGCATGAAATGAAGGTTCATGCAGGTCTATGAGCAAAACAAAAACAGAAACCCAGAAACCAAGCCCCCGTCCTCCCCGGCCACCCTGCCACGCCCCCCACCCCGCAAGTTCTTCCTCTGGGCTGAAACCCCTTGTGTTTGGAAGACCTACAGGCTTTATCCATTCACCTGGTGGCTCATGAAGACCAGAAACACTGTCATAGAAAGAAGCTCTCTGAATATTCTGAATCTCTAAAGCAGAGAAACAGCAAAAACAGGAGGACAGAAGGGCAAATACACAAACACTTCAGTTAGTGTGAAAGACATTCGACATCACAAGTCAACTTTGCAATTGGGCTACAAAAGCAGCTAGTCCAGGGCAGACCCCATGCAAACATTACTGTTTAGAGAATTTGCACATCTGGACAAAGTTCTGTATAAAATAAATGTATATAGCTGAATCATTCCCAACTCCAGGTGTGAGCATTATATCATATTAATGTCAAATGGTTACCCCCATGTAAACGCAGGATGAAATTTAAGAGTAGTAAGGTACTATTTGCATTGTCTTTCATAAAATTATCTTCCAATTAGCAAGTTAGGACAAGACTGCAGCAAGTTAGATTACTCTGGAAAAGGTAAATATTAGTGGCATTTACTGTCAAAAATTCACACTGCTGTGTAATTTTATTTCCAATCCAGATTTTGGAAATATAATTTACTTCAAATACAAACAACGAACAGGTAACTACCACTAAGGAAAACAAAATTCTATTGTAGCAAATTGTACAAAATGTTAAAGCAACTTCAAATCATAACTAAGATGATACCTATTGATCATACCGTTACTCATGAAAATATCACAGGAGATACATTTACATGAAAATGTAATTTTTAGGTCTTTTCTTCCTGGTATATTAGCCCCGAGAAGTGGCAAGAAATCCGTGTGCAGCTGGTAGAGAGATCGCAAAACATCTTTCAGCAAAAAAGTAGGGCACTATGAATCTCTAGGGCAGGGCTGCCACCAATAAATCTTATTTCTCCTGGTTTGGCATGGAGAAAATTCTAACACAAAGTTTATTTTAACATGAAATGTTTTATACTCAAGGCATTGCACCTTCACAGGCAAACTATATTCATACATCATATACTCATACACTCAGTCAACTTGTCATTTTCTGCCTTTGCGTTGATGTGGCTGTAAAGAGAGAAGAATAATCACATGCTTTTCCAGGGCTATTTTCTTTTCCTAGAGAAGAAGTTCCCCTTTTCCCAAGACGTCTCTATGTCCACAGTGAGCGTGACGAGTTCTCCACCCTACGACCCTCTTCAAAGTCCTGTGCCTGCCGCTGACCTCACGCGTGCAACACACGGTCCTCGAAATCGGAGGAGCCTGGCATCAGGCTCTGCCTGCCCCTCACCCTGATGGTGGGTCACCTCTGAGAGCCTGTCACTCAGATTAAACTGAGTAACCGTCCACCTGAGCTGACGGATGGCAGGACTTCCCACTAAGAGAAGCGATATCAGGAGAGCAAACACACAGGATGACTCCGGAGCGGATACTGGCACAGCCAGGTCACAATGGGGAGAGGATTTCCGCTCAGCCCATTTGGACAAAAGTGGCCACACGTGCTCCCAAGCTGGTCACGTGGAGAAAGGTGAGGGCCCCGGCAGGGCCTGAGCTGTGGGCCAAGGACAGGTGGACAGGGCTTGAGCCAGGACGGGAGGGCCCCGCAGGCCACACGCCTTTCCTCTCAGAGCTTCTGCCATCAAGTGAGTAACCTGTCTGTAGCTAGTCCATGAAAAGCACAGAAAGGCAGGTAAGGGCTCTGCAGATGGGGTCGTACCTGTGAGACACGTCACCCGCACCTGTGACACGCAATGTGCATCACATCATTGCTGCAGCTGCAGCCCCCATCTCCACCCTCACCTGCCGGATCTCACATTCCTGGCACTTCTGACCCGCTGCCACCAGAGGCCCTCCCGTACCTGGACGGCGAGGCAGGGAGTTAAAGGAGCCTGGAAGGAGGAAGCCGAGGCAGAGGCGCCTCAGTCCCGTTCCCGCCTGTGTGCGTGTCCTGAGTTTCCATCCAGAGGAAGGCCCTGGTCAGCAAGGAACACGCCGGTCATGGTTCCCAAAGCCACCTCACTGCTGACAAGCATGGGCGGTGAGCTTGTCCAGCGGACGTGCAGGGTCACAGGAACAGGTCAGGGGCTCCAAAGGTGTTCCCCACAATATTGTTTTCGGTTGAGAAGTGAAAAGACAAGAGTCAAAAGTGGTTCACAATGTCAGAACCAGTGTGTAAGCCCGGGACCTGCTGCCATGATTCCCCAAACATCTGCTTCTCTTCTCATTCAAAATGAAGAGAGAAAATCTGTTTTTGAGGCTTGAGCGGTAAAATGCTAGTTTCCTCTGTTCCTCTTCTCCTTGGCTTTCCTTCCACAGTCACCTCGCGCTGAACTCCCCGCTTCCGGGGTCTTTCACCCCGAGCCAACAAACCACTGCCTGCTTTGCTTCTTCAAGTTCACACTGTGTCCCTACCCTGGCCCGTAAAACTACCGATGCCATGTAGTCAATGAAGTCAAATCCACCTGAGACTGGCCACCGCGTCACTCCGTGCTCCGCCCCATCCATCACCGGCCTCATTTCCTGCTCACTCTGCCTCCTGGCCCCAACCCTGCCCTAACGCCCCAACGGGACACTCACCCCGAGCTGGGATTTTCCACTTCCGTCCTGTGACCGTTCCTTCTACCGGCTTCACCCCCGCTTCTTCCACACCAACGTCACTCCTAGAAATGCCACCCATCCTTAGCTGAGTGGGTCCGCAGAAACCTACTCAGCCTCCGTGGTTAAGGCCCCGACAGGATGTGAATGTTTGTCAGTGGGTGCTGGGAGACTGCCCGGCCCTTAGCACGTGCTCAGGAAATGCTGGCTTTCTTTGTTTCTTCAACAAAGTATTATTTTTCGAGGACAAGGAAAACTGCCTCATCCTTCACGACATTTGACCTTAGCACCCCAGGAACAAGGCAGTCCCCGCGGCATTCATCTGAGGGGTCTGCGACACTCAGCCGTCTGTCCACACGTCTTACTTCCTTTGTTCTGAGATCTGAGCGGAGCCAGGAGGAGGGGTGGGCATGGTGGGCTCCGTGGGCCACACTGCCCGGGACAGCACAAGGGAATTGACTCCAGATTGAACACAGCATTTCTGATGGGCAGCGCTACTCCTTCCTCCTCTTTCTGTGACGTTTCCTGTGTCCCTTTCCCACTGACCTGTGCTGGTCTTCCCAGCCCTGTGGACCTGGTGGCCATCAGAGCTCAGGGTCCCTTTTTCCCACGCTAGATCCATTTCTCAGACCCACTCTCACACTTCCCAGAACAGGGCTAAGAGTCCCTCAGCCGCGTGGGCACCACAGACACCACCTTAGGGTCCTGCTCTCGCCTCAGTCCTCATGGGCCCCCCTAGGCTGACCAGGTCACCGCAAGTCACAGTAGTACGCAGCAGCCAGGTGAAGACGTCCATCCAACGGGAGCGTGATTAAAAGCTTCTGTTTTACTTGCTGGAAACCTAACCCTTCCCCCAATCCCTCCCTGTACACTGCCTCATGCACACGATCTCTCCCCAGGACACGTGCGTGTAGGTGTGCAGTGTGCCCACCCCTGCAGGTTCCCTCGCACTTGTTGGAGCCGATGTACGTGACCTTGACTAGGCTGTCTTTGGTAGGGTCATCATCCCCCTGCTCACTTTCTCTGTGGTTGTTCTTCTCTTTCTGTCTCTTTCCTTTTGTCCTGATTGCCCTAAGCCCTCTGATCTGCCTTCGGGGTTTCTTTCTCTCTACCTGAGGAGACGGCTAGATGGCAAGGTCTTGAGATGCTCTAGAAAAAGCAGAAGTGAGCCAGCTAACTGACAGGCCTGGCCTCAGGGTCGAAGCCTAGGCAGGGGCAGATCCAGAGCTAAACTAAGGTACTGCATGACCTGAGGCCAAGTGAAGCGGTGGGGACAACCAGGATGAAAGTGTAGAGAGAGCTAACTGCCAGAAGATGCTGGTCCCACTACACATACAGACACACAGCTGCTTTGTTCTTCTGGTACCGGCAAAATCTCTAGTCTATGATAAAATCACCAAAACCTTCACCTGAGGTTCATGTAAACAAAAGAACTATGAGGACTGACGGAAATAAAAACAACTGATCTACATGCAGATGGTCTGAGTTTATTCACCAGCCACTCTGCGTGTGTGTGGCGGGGCAGGGCACCGGGGGAGGACGCAGCTCGGCTGACCTGGACACAACACAGAGAAGACGCACAAGGCTTCTCAGGTTTTGTATCCCAACACCCTTGGATTACAACTGCACTGGGACCAGGGTGGCCTGAGGCAACTGTGTAGTTCTTTATGGCTCTGCTAGTAGAATGTTCCTACAGCACCTGACCAAGAAGGCAGATGTCTTATTACCCAAGTTTTCTTAAAGTGGGTAAATTCCGATACAACGGCAGCCCTGCTCTAGGGAAAATAAACAGCTTTAAAGTAAAAAAGTCTACACACATCTATAAGTAAAAGAACCACATATAAGCCTTAACTGTAAAAGATTCGGCCAAGTTCGATTACAAACGCAAGCACATTCTCACCATCCTTCCAGAGCTCCGCCACAAATCTGTCAGAGGACTGATGCAGGAGGGTGGCCACGTTGTCATTCAGGGGGTCCATATTCTTCATCAGCCACTCGTCCGCCTTATAGTCCACCTGCCGGGCCAGAGCCGGGTGCGGCAAGAGGGAAAAGACAAAAACAAGAAACATGTCCAGCCTTAACCTAAAACGTTCACAAGACCCCCCAACCCCGGTGGAGGATGGCAACTGCAGACTCAACCCAAGATTCCCGGAGCCCCGCCCTGTTCCCTCCCCAACAACCAATCAGAAGAAAGTCACACACCCTGCAGCCCTCACCCCAAATTTTACCTATAAAAACCTTTCCCCCAGGGGCTTCCCTGGTGGTGCAGTGGTTGGGAGTCTGCCTGCTGATGCAGGGGACACGGGCTCGTGCCCCAGTCCGGGAGGATCCCACATGCCGCGGAGCGGCTGGGCCCGTGAGCCATGGCCGCCGGGCCTGCGCATCCGGAGCCTGTGCTCCGCAACGGGAGAGGCCACAGCAGTGAGAGGCCCGCGTACCGCCAAAAAAAAAAAAAAAAAAAAACCTTTCCCCCAAACTATCGGGGGCTCAGGGGTTTTGAGCATGAGCCACCCGTTCTCCTCGCTTGGCCCTGCAACAAACCTTTCTCTGTACTTCCCTTGTTCCACCCCCCAAATAAGTTCATAGAACAATCCAAAAAATGGGTTGTCTCGAAGGAAGTGCATTTGTAATATGTACTATATTTAAGGGTTTATAAGTGTGTATCAGCACATTTGTTACAACCTTCATCAAATGCAGCAAAATCTCAAACACAGCACTTTTAATGGAGTTCTTTCACTCTTACCTTCCCTGCATAATGTATAATGCAAAAGTCAGCTTTGTCTTTTAGTTGACGAGGTTTCTGAAACTTGGAGTGGGACCCTTGCTCTTGAACTAGTTTTTCAACGAAGGTCTTATCTGTGGCTTTAGGGAACCAGCACTCTTCATCCAAAAGGGCCAGCACGCCAGGAGGGTTAGCCTGATAACAGAGGCAAGAAGAACTGACACGTTTTGCACGTCACTGTACATATAAGGATGTTTTCCACCAGGTTTGGCAGTTTAACTTCCAAAACAGTTAGAGCTTCGTGAAGATCTGTGCAAATCAAACTGCTAGGGTAGCAGGTAATGCCAAATCGTAACTATCATGCAAACACTGAGATCTCAAACTGCTCAAGAAGTACTGGTAAGAACATGGATGACTACTGTATCTCACAAACTTATAAAAAACTAATTCCAAGTAGATAACTCTCCCAAAAGTAGCAAATAAAAGACACCAGAAAGGAACTGAAAGGTGTAGAGACAAAACTGAATCTTTATATTCAATGACTGGCTGGATAAATTGTTATAAACCCTCAACTAGCTGGAATGCTTCAGACATTTTATACCCTAGTCAATTTAAGTTTCTATTTAAGTGATGATTAAATAAAACGAGCACTTCACACTTGGTGAAATATTTAAAACTATTGTTAAGTAGAATATATGGAAGGTGATGAAAGAAGTTATCAATTACTTCATTGGTTTATCAACAAATAAAATAGAGCCTTTATTGCACTCAACTAGTTCACTGAAAAAAGCCTTAGAGACTTAAAGACACGGAGACATAAGATAGATTAGTGGCCCAGGGGCTGGGGGAGGGGAACAGGAGTGATTGCCAAGGGTAGGAAGTTTCCCTCTGGGATGATGAAAACGTTGTGGAATTAGACAGTGGTAATGGTTGTACAACTCTGTGAATATGCTGAAATTCACTGAATTACATACTTTAAAAGGGTGAATTTTACGATAGTGAATTATGTCTCAAATTAAAAAATGCCCAGAGCTTGCCTTTCTCTGGGAGCTCGGAAATCAATGGAACGACGTCTTTTTTGGAGGAAAGTGGGGTACACATGAAAGCTAAATGAAATATTTAAACAACGATGGCCTATTTTATAGTGCTTCAGGGGTCATCGTTTATTGCCATACTGCAAATATGGCAAGTTTCTGATACAAGACTGAGCGTACCAATTCTAGGGCACAACAATGAAATCAGCTTTTGGAATAAATCTCTTAAGACCAGTTTTCCTCAACTCACAAGGCCTTTATGTTTACTGCAGAAGAGCTGGCTCTGTGCAAATATTGCTTAAAAAGTAACTGGAGGTTCTAGTTAAACATGAATGGAACAGTGTAATACTGCGGTCACAGGAAGGCAGAGGTTAACAGAACAGAGCAGGTAGAAGCAGCTGAGAGAATCCTCCCCACTCCAGGAGCCCAGGACTGAGACCCTTACTCCCTGGCTGTCTAGTTTGTGGCCCCTCTACCTGAAAGGATTTACGGGGTTCTGAGCTGCTAAAAGAACACTATAATCTAAAGCCACTAGGCTTAGGTGATCCTAGGGTCCAGGATGGCATTTAACCCAATTTACCCCACTCATTTGACAACTTTGAGAAATGAAGTTCTGGATTAAGATAAGTGAAACACCCATCTTTCTGCCATAATTTTTACATTTTTAATCTGTTTCAATGAAAATATTTCTAAATTCTGAAAAAGGAGCCAAATATAGTTTAATCTTTTCTAAAGGACTAAGTGACAGCATGATTCAGAAGATCCATGATTTTGTCTCCTTTTTATTTTTCCTACTTCATCTTTCAGTGTCAAGATCTCTCATCCCTTTTCCTTTTCACTGGGGATTTCTAAAGAGCTTTAAGTTTGGGAGACCATGTTTTGTCTCGTGGTCAGAGTACTGTAAGAAGCCAGGCGGGGCCTGGGTTTGTGAGAGATGAGGACAGATGCCCGGGACAGGCAGGTGCCCCGACAGAGTCGTTTTAGCTATTTTCCTTCTGGAAAAAGTTGTCCTCACTCTCCATTTCGAAAGGACCTACACTGGAACCATGATGCCGTGTCATTCTATATGCTATAGTTAAATTCCCTATGATTATAACCTCTTACAAGGTTTTGAAAAACCTTATAAAAAAGCATCTTTGTACTTATGAGGATAAGCTTTAGTTACCCCCCAGAATGGATTTGCATGACCTGTCTTATTCCCAGCTAGACACGGCGCCCCTCTATCACCTCAGATGTGTGCTCAGGAGAGCCCCACACCCTTGACACATGCCGAGCGCTGGAGTGAAGGCAGCTGCCGCCACCACCGTGGCACCTGCGGGCAGCGAAGGACCACGTCTGCCAGCACACGGCCCCACGCGAGGACAGGATACGGCCGTGAGAAAGGACAGCTCAGGAAGGGTCTTACTGGCGTGCTACTCACTTTTCAAATGGATATTTCAAATGGGCATCCCTTTCCTAGGAAATTTAGACTAGAAAATTATCTTAGCACCCACGAGACAGGATAATTCCCGTCTCAGTTGATGGTGAGAAAAAACTCAAGGCACCGCCTGAGCAGGAGCCGAGAGCCAGAGGGCGGGGAGAGGATCTTACGGGTCTCTCGATGAGGTCGATGCACGGCTGCAGGTCCAGCCCAAAGTCGATGAAGTTCCACTCGATGCCCTCACGCTGGTATTCCTCCTGTTCCAGGATGAACATGGTGTGGTTGAAGAGCTGCTGCAGCTTCTCGTTGGTGTAGTTGATGCACAGCTGCTCGAAGGAGTTCAGCTGCAGGTGCCAGGAGAGCCACGTTCCAAACGGGGGGTGGGGTTGGGGGAGGGATAATGAGTTAGCTCGTTCTCAGAAAGTTCTCGAAGCGTTATTCATCAGGTCTTGACTACCCTACTGAGTCCATCAGGTGACAGTGACTAAACCGAGGGGGGTCTCTCTTAAACTCTGTCACACTCACACACTCACACACACACACCCATATCACATTACTGCAAAGCTAAAATGAGAAAATGATAAACTTAGTGTGCTGAGTATCTACAAATAAAACCATTTTGATTAGCGAATGGTTAATGAAGAGAAATGAATAAATGAGAAAGAAAGTGAGAAAAAAGAAGAGAAACAAAGAGACTTGGGAAGGCCAGAGGCCAAGGAGGCAAGCGCGTCTCCGTGAGGTCTGAGGGTCCAGAGGACAGATGGGCTGCGGCCTCCTCTGCCACCGGCTCCAGAGTGAGTTAAGGAAAACAATAATGAAAAAGAATAATAACCTTTTCATCTGTTACAGACATTTCTTTTTCCCTCTCTGTGAAATCTGCCCATTTCTCTATTGTGCTGCTGATGGGATGAAACATGGATGGATGAAGTAACAGGGATAATTTTCTTAAAGCAGTCGCCTTATATGAGAAGTACTCAGCCTTTTCTTCTGCTTCTATGCTGTCCACACAAGTACCATGGGCCCATAAACAACCTCTTTCATTATAAAGTGATCTGTAATTAGGGAAGGTTTAATCAAGCCCCAAAGAATAGATTTATTAGTCTGAAAAAGCCATTCCAATCTTCCCTGGGAGGTGTCACACTCAGCGTCTTAGAACGAGGTCACGCTAGGAGGGCCAGGGCAGAGTCTGCCGTGTTCAACACCGTATTTCTAGGGACCCACATCAACACCTGCAGACCGCCCGATGGTGCCTGGTTATGTTTATGTGAATGGGTTTTGCTCTGCCTTAAGATCATGAGATCTTAGTGCTCTATTTAGCCTGAGCTACTACATGTGATGGTATTTTTCTTTAACGGATTTCTAATTGTCTTCATATTTAAGCTACCAACTGTATTTTAAAATAATCAATTTTTAAATTGGTAACACATGGTATAAAATTAAAAATGTACAGAGTTGCACTGAGAAGTTCACTCCAATCACCCACTTGCTCTCCTATAAGCAACCACTGTCACCTATTTCTTGTGATCCTTCCAGAAATAGTCTGTGCACTCATAAATGTGTGTTACCCTGATTTTTTAAAAAACTTAACTAAAACTTTTTTTTTACTGTGTATATTCATGTCAAAACCACACTTCTGAAGTTCTACAGCTTTATAATGTTTTATCTCTTAATATCCTCTTTTCATTTCTTTTTCAGAATTTTACTATCTATACTTTAACTTATTTTTCAAATTAGTTTTAGAAGCAGGTTGCCTAGTCCTCCTCTACCCCTTGAAATAGGTTTTAAACAAGTATGTTCACTTTAAAGATAAATTTGGGGGACTTCCCTGGTGGCACAGTGGTTAAGAATCGGCCTGCCAATTCAGGGGACAGGGTTCAAGCCCTGGTCCAGGAAGATCCCACATGCCGCAGAGCAACTAAGCCCGTGCGCCACAACTACTGAGCCTGTGCTCTAGAGCCCGTGCGCCACAACTACTGAAGACCATGCACCTAGAGTCCGTGCTCCACAACAAGAGAAGCCACCGCAATGATAAGCCCGTGCACCGCAACGAAGAGTAGCCCCCGCTCGCTGCAACTAGAGAAAGCCCAAGCACAGCAACAAAGACCCAATGCAGCCAAAAATAAATAGATAAATAAATAAAATAAAATCTATGCTCTTCTTTCTTGATGTTAAAAACATATTTTAAAAAAAAAAGAGGGCTTCCCTGGTGGCGCAGTGGTTGAGAGTCCGCCTGCCGATGCAGTGGACACGGGTTCGTGCCCGGTCTGGGAGGATCCCACATGCCGCGGAGCGGCTGGGCCCGTGAGCCATGGCCGCTGAGCCTGCGCGTCCGGAGCCTGTGCTCCGCAACGGGAGAGGCCACAACAGTGAGAGGCCCGCGTACCACAAAAAAAAAAAAAAAAAAAAAAAAAAGATAAATTTGGGGAAGATTTACATCTTTACAATGCTGAATTTTCTCATTGAAGAACAAGCTATATTTTTACATTTAAGTCTTTCATTTTTTCATAGTTGCACTGTAAAGTTGTCTTCAACTAAATCTTGCCCATTTCTTCTTAGGTATTTCATCTGTTCTTGTTGGCAGCTGGAAGTGGGGGTCTTTTCTTTCACTGTATCTTCTGATTGTTTATATACAGGAAGGCAACAGACATGCAATTTTTTTTTTTTTTTTTTTTTTTTTTGCGGTATGCGGGCCTCTCACTGTTGTGGCCTCCCCCGTTGCGGAGCACAGGCTCCGGACGCGCAGGCTCCGGACGCGCAGGCTCAGCGGCCATGGCTCACGGGCCCAGCCGCTCCGCGACATATGGGATCCTCCCAGACCGGGGCACGAACCCGTATCCCCTGCATCGGCAGGCGGACTCTCAACCACTTGCGCCACCAGGGAGGCCCCAGACATGCAATTTGCACGCAGCCACCTTTCATGTTTTTTTCAGTTATTCACAAATCAATACATACATATTAAAGCAATCTTGGGGCTTCCCTGGTGGCGCAGTGGTTAAGAATCTGCCTGCCAATGCAGGGGACAAAGGTTTGAGCCCTGGTCCAGGAAGATCCCACATGCCTCGGAGCAACTAAGCCTGTGCGCCTCAACTACTGAGCCTGCACTCTAGAGCCGCGAGCCACAACTACTGAAGCCCGCTCACCTAGAGCCCGTGCTCCACAACAAGAGAAGCCACTGCAATGAGAAGCCCGAGCACCACAACAAAGAGGGGCCCCCGCTCGCCACAACTAGAGAAAGCTGGCGCGCAGCAACGAAGAACCGACGCAGCCAAAAATAAATAAATTAAAAAACATAAAACGTATTAAAGCAATTTTTTTTTAGTGGCAGTTTGGGGGATAAAACTGCTTATACCAGTAACAGTTCAGATTTTATGAGGACAGACTTATATAGTCCAAAGGGGTTCATTTTAAAACAGGACAATTCAGTATCCAACTGGTCAAAGCATCACACTGATCCCAAGAAGTATTTAATTGAGTATTTGTGCCTTGCTATATAGTGTCTATCAAAGGAGAGATAAAGATACACATTTTTGGGAGACCAAAATTTTATCAACGTTTAGCAAAACCACAGCAGGTATGTGACTACAAACCTTTGAATGGATGGATGGTGAGTGTTTGAAGAAATCTCGTCAGATTAGTAATGAAATATATTGAGGTGCATCACCACATCCTGTGGGTGTATCTTCAGAACACACTCCACTATGTTTCCTCATCTCTTGATCTCACACAGCTGCTCCTGACTCGCGCTCAAGCCAGTGTCATCGGGCCGCCAGGCTATGGCAACGCCATCCTCCACGGTCTCCCTGCTTCTGCTTTTCCATCTCACGCTCCATGTCTCCAGCTCCTCTGCCTCTCTGGTCAGCTACATCTCATCCCACTGGCTTCCTAGCAGTTTCTCACATCTGACAAATTCCCTCCCATACAGGACCACTGGACCTACTCTCATTATGCTGGGGCTTCTTCCTGAGGCCGGGGGCTTCCCGCGCTCCACTCCTACTGCTGCAGACACATCTTCCACAGTGGCCCCCCCCAATTCCTTCTATCACAGCCCCCCCTCACTTCATTATCCAAAATTCTGAGAATTTTGGGTTTCTGTCACTGAATGCTTGACTCTCTACCATCAATAGAATGGCAGGGACTGTACCTACTTATCTACCATCATATCCCTGGTGGCTGGCACTGCAGCTGGTACAGAGGGAGCCTTAAGTGTTCTTTGTTAAAAGAATAAACAGAAGGAAGCAAGAGCAGGAGGGAGAAAGATATACCTCAAAAATCTCAAATCCAGCGATATCCAGGATTCCAATGAAAGATGCCCCTTGCCGTTTGGTCCTATCCAGAGCTTTATTGATGCGGTGCACGAGCCAGCGGAAGAGCCGCTCATAGGTAGCTTTTGCCAAAGCTTCTACTGCAAAATCTGCCTGTAATTAGACATCAACCTTTTACTCCGGAGATCATCTCAACAAAACACTAACAGCTGTTTGATGGAGGGAGTTTAATGATCTACAGCGCCCGCCAAAACCCTAAAAGGGCACTTACTGCTTAATCCTCTCTGAATTTTATACATCAACAGAGGGTATTAGTACAATTAAATGTAAACTGGAGATAATCAATGTAGGAAATGGCTGAAGATGCCCAGTAAAAATAAACTCTTCCCTCTGCCGCTGGGGTCCTAGGCAGCGTATCTGCCCAGAGTCCACCAGGAAACGGGTGAATCCGACTCCTGCATTCTTGGCGCTGTCTCCCCTCCCCCCAACAGGGACAAGGGAGCAAGCAGGGCACCCCCTGTTGGGCGGGATCCCGAGGTACATGTCCTGGGGAACATGGACGATCTATCTACCTGGGGAAAACTCAAGGCGATATTTCAGATTTCTTTTTTTAACAAGTCACCGCTAAAAATGTTCTGAGATAAAGTACTCAATTAGTACCAAGAAACATCCATATAATAGAGCTTCTATTGATTCAGTTGGTTACATGCCCATCGGAAGGTCTAATGGCCACGGTTATCATTCAAACAAATGTGTGACAGCAACTGATGTTAAACTTACTTGTTCTTTGGTCTGTGCTTTCTGCACGTAGTCTCGGCCGACCTTGATCCGGGGGGTGAGAATAGCCCGGGTGAACTCCATCACGTTCATGCCAAGAAGATGGCAGAGTTTCTGGGCAACTAGAGGGTAAAAGGTCTCCTAAATACCAGGCTTCTACTCATGATCGAGTCACAATATATTCAGTCAACACTTGAAACACTTAGTAGTTATCAGATTATTAAGAAATTAAATATAAGGTATAAGGCTGGGCAAGTTTTAGGTCTGATGAAAACTACCTTCATCCTTTCAAATTAATAATACTCATCCTTAGGCTATATAAGAGACGATTAGTCAGCAATTACTTATTCTGGGTAATTTAATGCAAGTTACTAAGTCTTAGAACCCATGGATAATGCACAGAATGAGAAAAATGGTGTTTAAAATAGTTTAAATCATCATGTTACCGAGACAACTTATCATGCCCATGTAGTGATCCTAATAATATTTTAGTAGGCAAGAAGCCTAAAGGTTATTAAAATTATTTGATTTCTCGGCTCACATAAAAAGCTGCTAATTTTGTTACTGTTGATTCTCACCAGCATTAGGGCACCTTCCTCAGCAGAAGTTCACTGTCTAATGTCACTAAGGTCCAACAAGTGTTCCAATTATTACAATAAATGTTTGATTAAGTGTTAAAACAACAATAAAATTCTATAAGGGTAAGTACATTTTAAATCACGTTAGAAGCATAACCAAGTTCTTTCTCAAAGACGCACTGCCTCCTACCCCCCTGGGATCCAGGTGAACTGTCGGCAACCTAGCAGCACCCTGGGTGGGCAGGGCAGGCCGTGCCTCAGGGAGCACTTCCTCTGGTTTGTGACTCTTCTCGCCAGCTTTTACCAGCTGCCCTCCTCAACCCCTACATCCTGCCTCCTTTTAGTTAACCTACATATGTTTGCTTGTGTGCACGTATCGAATGGGAAGTTGAAAAATACAAAGAAGCAAAAGCAAATTGCCTACACTCTCTTGCTTTATCATGATAAACATCATTTTAGCAGCGAAAAAATAGACTTTATAGTGTGGTTATATCTTGGCTTACTTTCCTCTACCAGGAAAACAAGTTCCCTTATAATTGCATCACATTTTCTACTTCTAAGCCTTATTATCCTCTTATTTGCCATTTATGCTTTTTTAAGAGAGTCATATTCAATCTAAAAGGTAATAATTTGCCAATATTGCTCTGAAGGCAACTCCAGGGAGGCGCGTGTAAATGTTTCAGCATCACTGGAAATGGAACCATTCATCCTGATTGCACCCCGTGGTCATTTAACATGTGCCTCCAGCCTCTGTTCTCCTGCAGATAGATAGGTGGTTAGATCTGGCTGTCTTTTTTTGGTTTTCGTTTTTGTTTTTGAAGAAGCAATAATGACCCTAATTTCCCAGCTCTTGCTTGGTCTGTTTGTGATTGTTTTTTCAGATTTTATCTAGTTTCAAACTGCCTTATATCCGAAGTCCAATAATCAAAACGTGCTCTTCCTTTTGGTTCATTATTACGTTTGTGATAAATTTCTGTGATTAAATGTATTTTTTTCTTTCGAATTTGTGGTGCCCTGGTACCACTGGTTAACAGCTATTTGCTATATTTACCTTATTCATGGGGCGGAGAGTGGATAAGGAGGAATGTGCTATAGAGATTGGTATGTTTAATAAAGATAATTTTACTTTTAGTACTATAGACAATAGTAGAGAATAAGTCTTTTTAAAGAAATGCCTCTTTGGTACCAACATGTAAAAATGCGACGGGAAATTAATGTATAATAACATATTAATAACCTGATGAAATAAGCCAGTCACAAAAGACAAATACTGAATGATTCCACTTCTACGAGGTACCTAGACTAGTCAAATTCATAGAAACAAACTAGAATGGTGGTTGCCAGGGGCTGGGGGAAGGGGAAATGGGGAGTTGTTTTAGAGTTTAAGTTTGCAAGATGAATTCTGGAGACTGATCGCATAATGATGTGAATATACATTACTGACCCGTACACTTTAAAAATGGTCAAAATAAATTTTGTTATGTGTAATTTTATCACAATTAAAAATTTTAAAAATATCGATACCCTGAAAAACGCTGGTAAGAGAAAGTAGAAATATCGCCAATACTAAAAGAAGTCAAAGTGTATATGCTCACTTCAGGCCCTTATTTTTTAATCCTGAGTCAAGCATCAGACTGAAATATTTACAAATGAAATATCTGGGATTTGCTTTGAAATAATCCAGAAAAGGGGAAGTGAGAGGTGGTATGAATAAAACACGACAGGCCATGAGTTGGTGACTGTCTACGCCAGGTGACGCGAATGTTGGGAGTTCCTTACACTCTTCTCTCTTCTCTTAAATGTTTAAATTTTACTGTAATTAAAAAGTACAAACTCTTACACACTGCAACAGAGCAAGTGTTAATTAACCACCACTACCTAATATAGGTAATAATTTGAGAAAAATTATTTATAGAGTTGTAATTTTTTAAAGCTTCTCATACAATTAGAAAGAGATTTATTTTACTTTCATTACTGGTGATGTAGTGAACAGCAGTGAAGCAATGACACTGGAGCCATTTTAGTTTTTTTTTTTTAAAAAAAACAGCTGTTCTGTAAATGAAGCAGGAAAAAAGGAAAAAGGAGGGAAGGATGGAAAGAAAAAAAGAAAGCTAGAAAGAGATAAAGGAAAGAAGAAAGGAAGAAAAGAAAGGAAAAGAATGGAGAAAAAACAAAAAGAGGGGGAAAGCCTTGCCATTATGAGACATTTCCAGATTTTCAGGGAAATTTTCAAATGCCAGTCTATAAAATCGTATGAAAAATAACAAATCAAGGGCATTAAAAAAAGAAGGAAAACAAAACCAACCATTACAAGCTAAAAGTTATCTTAAAATAACAAGTAGAGGACTTCCCTGGTGGTGCATTGGTTAAGAATCTGCCTGCCAATGCAGGGGACACGGGTTCGAGCCCTACTCCAGGAAGATCCCACACGCTGCAGAGCAACTAAGCCCGTGCGCCACAACTACTGAGCCTGCACTCTAGAGCCCGCGAGCCACAACTACTGAGCCCACGTGCCACAACTACTGAAGCCTGTGCGCCTAGAGCCCATGCTCCACAACAAGAGAAGCCACTGCAAGGAGAAGCCCGCGCACTGCAACGAAGAGTAGCCCCCGCTCGCTGCAACTAGAGAAAGCCTGTGTGCAGCAACGAAGACCCAATGCAGCCAAATAAATAAATAAATACATAAATATTTTTAAAAGGTGAAAAAAAAATAACAAGCAGAAAACCTATCACATTATATTTTAAAAAGTAGAAACACACTTGGCTGCCTTGTCTTTCAGAAGGGTGACCTGATTCTCTTCTACCTCTAGGTCAAGATTTCCAAGCAAAGTTACACTAATACATTTCTTGTTCTAAATCTTAAACTGCTCGATTTTAAGTCTTACTTAACCACGTGAAAGCTATATAGAAGAAGTTGGCCCAAATGACAATTAAAATACTTTGACTGAATGATACATTTCATGATCCTGGAAATCTAAACATTTAAGATGAGGTGCAAAGGCTTTGTCAGGAAATGGTGGTGATGAGGTATCAGGAGACGGACAGGTCCCTGAAAAGGGTTACACAGAATTAAATTAATATTGGTTACAACAAAGAAGGCCGATTTCCAGGGCAGAGACTGTGATGCATGTCAGCCTTCACTGGCCACGGTGGATCCTGTGAGGCAGGATAACGTCCTCGGGTGATCAAGCATTGGAGTCAATACACTGATTCCTCAGTTTTCTTTTTGTCTCCAGACCTTCGGAAGCAGACCTCATAAGGCTTGCAAACACATTTTATGGTTCACAAACTTCTGTCCTTGACCCGTGTGAATTTCAATCCATTTTCGATATTTAAAAGCTTGAAGATTTCATATTAAAATCTAGGTTTCCACCTTTCTTTGAAAAATCATTTCTAGTTGGCAGCCCTGGGCCTATATTGCTGGCAAGGAGAAAACTGGCTATAGAACCTAGCAGCTGCAGCTCCCTTTCAGATGAGCCCTGTGGTCTCTGCAGCCTGTGCCCGCTCCCACCCGCCCAGTCCTAACGCCCCATGGCTAAGGCAGAGTCTCCACTGCCGCGTCTCACCCTGCACCCCATTCTCTTCCCTCCTTTATGGAATCAGACTGACCCTTACTCCTAGGCACGTGGAGTCTCATCGGAAACACTTCAGGAGGGCTTTGATGCTTGCGTTGTAACATGTTTTTGGAGAACACGACAACAGACCACGGAAATAGAAATAAAATCAGTATTCATCAATTTACCTGTATTCTCCGGCATGGA
Source organism: Mesoplodon densirostris (assembly GCF_025265405.1). Classification (NCBI taxonomy): domain Eukaryota; kingdom Metazoa; phylum Chordata; class Mammalia; order Artiodactyla; family Ziphiidae; genus Mesoplodon; species Mesoplodon densirostris. The sequence goes on along the minus strand of NC_082678.1, from coordinate 43,045,250 downwards.
AGCTTGATCAGTGTTTCGCTCCTTTTTGAAAGAAATATTTCCAAACTGTAGCACTGAAGATACCACTTTAAGCATTGCTTTATGTTGATATAAAAAGAAAAAAATTAATTAAGATACTGCATCAAAATGTAGCAGAGACATATTCTAACTTATTTTGTGCTAAAAATTAGCTATACAAAATTTTTCAGTAAGACAAATCTCAGGATTTCATAAAATTACAGGCAGTTCCCATTAGTTTCTCAATCATTTTCTAGTTTAGGTTATTTATCCCCAATTTATAAGTCTTATGAAAACTGAGCATCAGAATCTTATTAGAGAAATCACACATACACAGAATCTCTTCGTGGGAGAAGCCCATTATATGCATTGCTTCCATTGTCTCTTGAAAGTTATCTTTGTCTTGCTGTCCCGGAATAGGAATATAACCATTGGAGAGAAATCTGTAGTTATTAAATCCTTCAAGGAGCAAATCAGCTGAAAGAAAACATAACAGAATACAACATAATAAATAGTCAACAACAGACTAAAGCACATCCCCACCTTCAAACTGCACCCACATGGCAGAAGAACATCCAACCCATCACCACCACGTACTCCTTCTTTCTTTATATGCTCATGTTAAATACACAAACATAAGACAGTTTTCCATTATCTGTACAATGAAGGAAAATGATGATATAAACAACAAACATCTAAACAGGGGCTTTTGGGAACAGCGGTTTGTATAATATTATATTTGAAATCAGAAGGCTGGGGTATGATAATCTTCCAGATAACTAAACTTGATTTTCAGACTTAAATATTTTAGGCATCTTTTGAGGGAAAGCTTTCAAACCCATATTCTATGTTCCTATATTAGCAAGGAGTTTATAGCAAACACTGAGGTCCACGTGAAGACTGCATGGGCTTAGATAAAGACTTGGATATGGAAGGTGTAGAATATGGACCAGGTAAATGCTGAGCCCAGATAATGCCTTGAAACTCTTTCTCCAAGTCAGTCTGTTTAGTGGTACATTGCCTCTGAGAGTGCTGTCTGACACAGTAATAGTCTGACAGGGTATTATAACGGATACTCCCACTGACTCTATACTTCAGGGTCCATGAGTTAGAGAGAACTTAACTGACTCCTTCAAGAAATGTGTTCTTAAGAGCAGAAGGACGTTCTCAGGAGCACTCAAAATAGTAAAACAGGTCGTTATCCCTTCAGCAGATGTTATCACGTGCTCCTAGCTTTCTGTGTAACTGGCTCTGCTGCAGAGGATTTCTCCCGATCACCCCCATCCCTTAATTCTTATTTACATCACATTTAGCTTCTACCAGGTATTGCTTGCTTTTTTTTTTTTTAATCTCCTTCTTTTAACGGTGTCTTTTTTTTCCGATTCATTACTACTTAAGAATACCTGCCAGTCTGAAAGCCTGAGGGTTTTCTTCCCTTCAGCATTACCTAATGTATAATCTTGAATTTTTAGTCTCTCACTGGCAATTACTCTATTTACTTGCTGCTTATTATTATTATTATTTTTTCCTTGCAGGTCTTTCTTTAACTGATTTCTGGGTTTAATGCTTCCACAGATGACCTATGGTTAACAAAAGCCTAGACCCCAGATGAGAAAAGTATTACTGGGTTTTATATGTCTGTTGTGATATCTAAATAATATACATACTAATTCTAGAGAAGAAGCATGGACTTTGAAACTCAGAAGAAACTGGAAAGTTGTGTACCTTCTCCCCTCCCTCCTGACCCAGCAAAACTCTGACCCACAACAGAATTTACTTTTTACCCTGTCCAACCCTAAACCTGTGATTCACAAAATAAATAAATAAAAATCCGCACAGGCTCTTTCTAGTACTACTGGAAGCATAACACATATTCAGTTGTAAATCTAGGAATACACATGTTTATTCAAGTTAATTTTATTAAATAAATTTATTTTTTCTTACTTTTGTATTTATAAACTTTGAAATGGAATGTGTATAAAAACACATCATTTGTCTTCTAATTTAAAATTATTTTAAAAGAAAAGAAACAAAAGTACAAAAGATAATATAACGCCACCTATATGCTTGCCACTTAAAGCACTGACCCCATGGCTTGGAAATTCAACATCATTTTCCTAATTTAACCAGCTAGAATTCTGGTGTATGTGTATAAATCTGTTTCCCAAAACTGTTCTCTTTCTCAAAAAAATTGTTTTAATATTAAAAAAGATACTCAACTGAATATAAAAGAGTAAAAAACTTTGTAACTTACACTTCAGATGTTCTCCTGCTCCAGATAACAATTGGTAAAAGATATGAAAAGTACGTTCATCTTTTGCTTGACGAACAGCACGAGATTTTTCCAGAAGGTCTGAGCAAAGGAGGTTAAGGGTGACACTGAAGGCAGAAAAAGCCTTTTAACATCAGAATTACTATCACAACTTCACAAATAAGGAAACCAAGGCACAAAGAAATTACTCAAAATAACACAGCTGAGACTTCCCTGGTGGCGCAGTGGTTAAGAGTCCGCCTGCCAATGCAGGGCACACAGGTTCGAGCCCTGGTCCAGGAAGATCCCACGTACCACAGAGCAACTAAGCCCATGCGCCACAACTACTGTGATCTAGAGCCCATGAGCCACAACAACTGAGCCCACGTGCCACAACTACTGAAGCCCGTGCGCCTAGAGCCCATGAGCCACAACAACTGAGCCCACGTGCCACAACTACTGAAGCCCGTGCGCCTAGAGCCCGTGCTCCGCAGCAAGAGAAGCCACCGCAATGAGAAGCCCCCGCACCACAACGAGGAGTTGCCCCTGCTCACCGCAACTAGAGAAAGCCCACGCGCAGCAATGAAGACCCAACGCAGCCAAAAATAAACAAATAAACAAACAAATAAATAATAAAAATGCGAAGCATCCTATGTAGAAAAACTTAAAAAAAAACAGCTAATAAGTGGTAGAGGTACAAATCAAAACTTTGTTGAACTCCAAAATACATGTGCATAACTCCTGTCCTACCCCTGCGAGTCCCCACTCAGCACCTGCACGTCATAACACCGCGCCTCCACCTGGGTATCAGGACGCACATCTGGGGCCTGTTTGGGTTCTCTGTTCACGGGGCCTTGATGCTCCCGGCGTGTCTCTGGGTTGACAGCTACACTGGGCTCTCAGAGTCTCAGTTTCACTGCTTTGGGAGAGGACTGACTCCTCTGAAGTAAACCTTCCCAGGGGCCACCAAAGTGAACTATGTGTGTGCCATACAGCCTGATTTTAAATCAGACTACCCCAAACACATCCTCCACATTCGGCGAAAAGTACATTCACATGAACGATGCTCCCCAGTATGAAGGAACTCTAGCTCCATTCGTCTGTCATTTTCAAGTGCTTCTTGTGTTTTCTGGCTCTGAGCATATTTAGAGGCATAAAACAAAGTCCTGAATTAACAGGAAAAGTTTGATTTATCCCTCACCTGAGGGATAGAAGCAGTGTATTTCTACCACTGAAGAGTATTTAACAAGTATCAGAGAATTGTCACCTGTATCTTTCCTAACTGACACATTATCATTCAGAATCATTTCTAATTTATTATCTCTTAAATCAAATTAATTCTTTATATACCTATCATTCTTTAAGGCCATTCTATGCATGTGACATTTCTTAAGACTAGTCTATGTATTTGACTTTTTTTGCCTCTAGTTTTATTCTGCTTAACACTAACTGAAACTACTTCAGCTCTGTACATTAATAAGGTTTGTTTCGTCGATGGGACACGCTCACCCCACTAGTATCAGAAGTAGATGGTAAAAAATGGGCTAACACAGCAGTAACTGAAGATGTTTTCAACATAGCGGTATTCACCTAAATGTCCTTACAGCACACAAACACTTCCTGGGTTGATGTACAGGTACCCTTCACCTCAGTGGGACCCTCCACTTCCCCAGCCATGTGACTAGATCATGACCTGGTGTTAAAAACGAACGACAACAAAATACCACTTTGGAGTTCATATTCCGAAGTTGAAGGTACTTGAACAAGTCACAATCTCTCTGTGCTAAAGTTTTATCATCTGGATAATGGGAGAGGTACCACAGAGGGTTGCCCCGAGGCCATAGGAAGATTAAATCATTCTCTATCTTGAATAATGTGATTATGAAAAAGGATACATGTTTCAATGTTGGCCCCAACGATATAGCCAGTTACATCAAAGTTGATCCGAATAAACTTGCCCTGAAAATAAATCACAATGAGAAAATTGAAAATAAATTAAGGACATAGGAGATCTGAACACTATAATCAAACAATAAGCCAAAGTACCCTGTCATGTATCCATGGATTGCTTACAAAAGCAGATCTTATATATTGCCCCAAATAAAAAGAAAAAGCCTCAATAAATTTTTTTTTAAATGTAGGGCTAGGATAGGTTACTTTCCTTGACATAATAAAAATGAAACCCTAAGCATTTAGAACTTTTTAAAAGCTCTTCTAAATAATCTGAAAGATTTTAATAGCTTTAAAGGAACACTATGCCCAGCCCTATAATGTTAGACTTGAAAAAAGTAAATAATATAGATGACTTCCTAAGAAAACAGAAATCCATTCAGGAAAACAACAAGAGAAAACTTGAACGGACCATAATCATAGAAAATAATAAAATATAATTATCCCTTTAAAAATGATGGATTGGTCTTAAATAGTTTTGCAAATTCCTAGAGAATATTTGATTGCTTTACTACATAACTGTTTCAGGAAAACAGAAAATAGTGATTCTTTCATAATTCATTTTATAAAGTTATCATAACACTGAATACCCAAACTGGTAAAGATATCATAAAAAAGGGAAAGCAAAATAAAAGCAAATATCTTACTTATAAATACTGATATAAAAGGCCAAATTAAATACTTTGCAAAATAAAGGAACATAATAATGATCAAGAATTCAAGGACTGATACTGGTAAACATACTACTATTATTCAGCAAATGAAAAGGCAAGGGGGGCTTCCCTGGTGGTGCAGTGGTTGAGAGTCTGCCTGCCGACGCAGGGGACATGGGTTTGTGCCCCGGTCCGGGAAGATCCCACGTGCCGCGGAGCGGCTGGGCCCGTGAGCCATGGCCGCTGAGCCTGCGCATCTGGAGCCTGTGCTCCGCAGCGGGAGAGGCCACAACAGTGGGAGGCCTGTGTACCGCAAAAAAAAAAAAAAAAAAAAAAAAAAGGCAAGGGATTGGAAGGCTTTCTTTATAGAAGTGCACAGGCAGATTCTAAAATTTAAGGGAAATGAAAAAGATCTAGAAAAGTCACAACAATTCTGAGAAAGAGGACCAGAGCTTGAGGACATGCACTACTGGATTTCAAGAAGCTATAAAATTATTAAGACAGTGTGGTATTGATTAAAGACAGAGATACAGATCAATGCAGCAGAGTAGAGTCCAGAAACAGACCACGTACATTCGGTCAGTTCATCTTTGACAAAGGTGCCGAGGTAATTTAACAGGGAAAGGGCCAGTCTTTTCAACAAGTGGTGCTTGAAAAATATGCAAAATGAAACAAAAAGAACCTAGACCCTTACCCCACACCATATACAAAAATTAACTCAAAATAGATCATAGACCTAAATGCATGGGCTAAAACTGTAAAAGAAAACTTTCTAAAAGAACTTGCTAATGAAAACAGGAGAAAATCTTTATGACCTTAAGCTAGACAAAGATTTCTTAGATAGAATGTGAAAAGCATAAACCATACAATAAAAAACTGATAAACTGGATTTCATCAAAATTTAAAACTTCTGTTCTTTAAAAGACACTGCAGTGCTCGTTTCAGCAGCACATATACTGAAAAGACGCTGTCGAGAAGATTTTAAAAAAATAAGAGAGAGAAACCAGACTGGCAGAAAATATTTGCAAAACATTTATCTGATAAAGGATTTTGTTCCTAGAATATATAAAGAACTCTTACAACCAGTAACAAGACAAACAATCCAATAAAAAAAATTGGACACAAGATTTAAACAGATACTTCATCAAAGAAGATATGTAAATGGTCAGTAAGTATATGAAAAGATGCTCAGGGCTTCCCTGGTGGCGCAGTGGTTGCGAGTCCGCCTGCCGATGCAGGGGACACGGGTTTGTGCCCCGGTCCGGGAAGATCCCACATGCCGCGGAGCGGCTGGGCCCGTGAGCCAAGGCCGCTGAGCCTGCGCGTCCGGAGCGTGTGCTCCGCAACAGGAGAGGCCACAATAGTGAGAGGCCACCGTACCGCAAAAAAAAAAAAAAAAAAAAAGATGCTCAATAGCATTAGTTATTAGGGAAACGCAAACTAAAACTGGCACAATGAGAGAGCACTACATATCCACTCTGTAAAATTTTTAAGAAAGACCAGCAAGGATATAGAACAATTAGGACTCTCATACAACCCTGGAATGAATGCAAACTGGTACAGCCACTTTGGAAAACAGTTTGCCAGTTTCTTATAAAGTTAAACATAAGTTACCACATGACACGAAGTGTTGCACGTGAACGTCCACAGCCACTTTCTCCTTAACAGTCCCCCAAAAGAAACAATCCAAATGTCCATCAAGAGTGAATGGATAAAGAAATAGTGGTATATTCACACAATGGAACACCGCGGAGCAATAAAAATGATCAAGCCAGTGATATACCCGACAACATGGATGGATCTAAAAAAGCTTTATGTTGTGTGAAAGAAGCTGGATGGAAAACACTACACTTATGTCATGATTCCATTTACTTGACATTCTAAAGAAAACAAAACTATAGAGATGAAATAGACCAGTGGTTATCAGAGCTACAGTTAGGAGGAGGGGACTAACTATGTCAAGGCAGGAGGGAAACTTTTTGGAGGATGGGAATATTCTATCTCTGGATCACGGTGCCAGTTACACTACTATTTACATTCATCTAAATCTATCGAACTGTACACTTGAAAGGGGTGAATTTTACTGTATGCAAAATGTAACTCAATAAACTAATTTTAAAAAATAATCAAGGGAGATATCTTAGGCCTCCTTAGATAAACATCATTTAAAAATATATAATTAAACATCTATTCCTTAGATTTACAATAAATGTTAAATTAAACGTTACTTCCTCATGAAATGCCGATTTACACTCTTCACTTGTGTCTCCACTCCAATTGCCCATTCTTTTACCTATGACTTCAGGACTCTTCTCACCTTTCCAATGCTATTTTTTTCAGTGTATAAATATTTACTTTAAGTAGAAAAAAATGAGTAGTCAGTATTCGGATGCTACCACAGAATTTTTGAACTGTGATTTACTGCAGGTAAATTATATCTCAATAATGTTGATTTTCAAAACTGAAAAAAGGGATAACTTACGAAAATCAAGAACTCATATTTTGGGGCTTCCCTGATGGCGCGGTGGTTGAGAATCTGCCTGCCAGTGCAGGGGACACGGGTTCGAGCCCTGGTCCGGGAAGATCCCACATGCCACGGAGCAACTAAACCCGTGTGCCACAACTACTGAGCCTGCAAGCCACAATCACTGAAGCCCACGCGCCTAGAGCCTGTGCTCTGCAATAAGAGAAGCCACCGCAATGAGAAGCCTGCACACCACAACAAAGAGTAGCCCCCGCTCGCCACAACTTAGAGAAAGCCTGCGCGCAGCAACGAAGACCCAACACGGCCAAAAATAAATTAAATTTAAAAAAAGAACTCATATTTTTTGCTCAATATTATGAGCACTCAGTAAGAACTCACCCAGTTTTCCAATTTTAATAAACTCAAACCAAGCTAGGAAAACAAGGTGAAAAGAGATCGTACATGGGGAAGATGGGGAGAAAGTTCCTAATGCTGATTTCCAGCAGTGAAGTCTCCCTCATGTACACACCAAGGAGCTGCCTCCCCACCCCAGTTCTCCCCTTCACCATTTCCAAAGTGTCCTTCAAACACCGCCCCCCGCCACCAAAATGTAAATATTCTATCTCATATTTTCTAAAAGCCTTGTTCTGCACAGGAAATGCATGGCTAGTTTGGTATGGCTAAGGTATCATGCCGTCATAATAACAGACACGCATTCCATTAAGGGTCTGCCTCAGATGCCACTAAACCCCAAAGGGTTCAAGAGGGAGGTGAAAAACATGAGTCCTGGAGGAAGCAAAGGCATTCTGTGAAAAACAGCCTCTTAGCACCCCTCACACAGTCATGTATAAAGTCACTCACCACATTTATAAGTTATCAAAACATTGGCTAAACCAAAACAACTCTGGACACGGGTCTAACATTTGTAACTGAGTATGTGCAGACAACAGAATAGAACATGAAATTGGAAATGAGGATGGTGACACAAACACCAGCAACGCCCTCTAGCTTAAAAGCTGATCTTGTATCACCGAACTTAATGAGGTAACAATTTAAATTCCATCGGACTACCATGCAAATCTTTAAGAGGCTGCTGGTGAGTATTGAACAATTTCTTCCAGAGAACTTGTTAATTACTTAAGCGTCACAAAATAAAAATCACAATTTGCTTGTTTGGTTAGTTTTATTTTATAGCGGGAGAGAAAGTTTTTTTGTTTGTTTTTAATGTGAGAAAAAAACTTTTCCTCCTTTTCAGACGGGCTCTTGTGATATCATATAAGTATTACTTTTATACAAACAACCAGTTTACACAAATAATATGGTTGTGGCATTGAGAGATGCTGACAAGTGGCCCCCCAACTTCAGGAGAACCAAGGCAGTGTTTTTTTGGAACCTGAAGAACATGGTCTGGGCACGTCCAAAGGACTGAGAGGCGGTGCTATGGGAACAGAAGAAGGATTCCCAGAAACAGCCCAGTGGAGCTGAGTAGTCTTACAGTTTATCAAGTAGATCCGTTAGCTTCAAGCTAAATGGTAATTTAAAGGGAGGATCTGTGTTCATGTTCTCTTAAAATAAAACTACTACAGAGAGCAGTAGTCTTGTGATACACTGCAGTCTGATTTCAACCTCTAAGTTGTAAGCAAAACTACTCCCTTATCTTCAAGAGATACAACATCCTGGGGTAACAGCTGTTCAGAGTGGCAACTATCAATACCTTTATTCCCTTCCACCAACAGGTTCTCACTTATTATTGCCCTTGCATTGTCAGAATGCAATACTGGAAGAATACCTAAAACCTCGGACAGCCCATAATTTTGTTTATGAGTGGAAGTCCTTTTTGGCTCTGTAATTGTAAAACATTTTCATTTTTAGATTTACAAGCACCGATTAGAATGGTCAATCCAATGAATCTCTTCATTTCTACACCGTCTACTTCCTTCCAATCACTTTCATATACTATTCTGCCTTCAGCATTTGTCCCTTTACAAACCATACTGCATAAATGCTGACCCACAAACATTACACAAGATGAAAGAACACTGTCACACGGCCGTTTAGTAAAACCAGCGGTCCAGATTCTTACTACAAAATTCTGAGTTAGGAAATCCTTCCTGTTGAATGACTAACTGGATGCCAATGACATATTTCCTTTTTGTCTTTAGAAATAGATTGTTCTTTTTTTTTTTTTTTGCGGTATGCGGGCCTCTCACTGCTGTGGCCTCCCCCGTTGCGGAGCACAGGCTCCGGACGCGCAGGCTCAGCGGCCATGGCTCACGGGCCCAGCCGCTCCGCGGCATATGGGATCCTCCCAGACCGGGGCACGAACCCGTATCCCCTGCATCGGCAGGCGGACTCTCAACCACTTGCGCCACCAGGGAGGCCCAATAGATTGTTCTTGAGTTTGAGAAAATTCAAGGCTACACCATTTGAAGACTCAACCTGAGACTTACAGAACAAATTTCACTGTCATCAGAGTCTACAACGCTGCCTCTTTGCATTCATCTTCTGATTCATCTAGTATCTGTGAAATGTGTTCCTCTGTCAGTTCTCTGTCACTAAGGTGAAAACTTCTGATTTTTTCAACTATGTTCACTGAAATCTAAAAGCAGACTACAAAAATGCTGTCTGTAGCATTCTTTCATACCTTCTTGAAAGATAATGCAATTTTTGGGGCAATACAATAAGCAAACGAAAGGATGATGCAACAGTCACTGTTATAGCCTCCTTCTAGGCAATTCCATTAGTCTTATTATTTTAGTCTTTTTTTAAAAAAAAAAATAAATAAATTTATTTATTTTTGGCTGCGTTGGGTCTTTGTTGCTGTGCGCGGGCTTTCTCTAGTTGCAGCGAGAGGGGGCTACTCTTTGTTGTGGTGCGCGGGCTTCTCATTGCGGTGGCTTCTCCTGCTGCAGAGCACGGGCTCTAGGCACGCCCGTGGGCTCAGTAGTTGTGGTGTGCGGGCTCTACAGCACAAACTCAGTAGCTGTGGCACAGAGGCTTAGCTGCTCCGCAGCATGTGGGATCCTCCTGGACCACGGCTCGAACCTGTGTCCCCTGCACTGGCAGGTGGATTCTTAACCACTATGCCACCAGGGAAGCCTCTATTTTAGTCTTTTTAAACACCGTTGGGAATAACTGATGAGTAATGATGAATCAATTCCAAGGATGATGAAATAGCAAAATGTTACAAAATACAGAAGAAAATAAGATCACTAAAACCCTTAATTTTTCTTAGATTTATAAAATGGCCCGAAGGACTCATATGGTAATTATGAGAGAAAATGAGTTTTATGCTATTTTTAAAATAAGTCATTTTTGTTCTTGTTTTGTGGAAGATCCTTAAGAAACAATAAAGTTCAAAACTATCAGTCCTTACAAATCATTAGAACGGCTCAAAAAAGAAACTCAAGGGGCTTCCCTGGTAGCGCAGTGGTTGAGAGTCTGCCTGCCGATGCAGGTGACACGGGTTCGTGCCCCGGTCTGGGAGGATCCCACATGCTGCGGAGCAGCTGGGCCCGTGAGCCATGGCCGCTGAGCCTGTGCATCCGGAGCCTGTGCTCTGCAACGGGAGAGGCCACAACAGCGAGAGGCCCGCGTACCGTAAAAAAAAAAAAAAAAAAAGAAACTCAAAAACTAAAATCAAGTCCTGATGTTATAATGAGGATTAAAATTCTTTACAAATTTTAAACAGCTGTATCATCTATACACTATTTCATTGAGTTAATAAAAAAATTACTATTTTAAGAGAGTAGTCAAGACAATGTTATTACTTCAAAGCTGCAAAGATTACACTGCCAACACAACTGCTCAGATACTTTTTCAAACTTCTCACTTTAACCCTTCTCACTTTAACCCTGCAGAAAGGTTAATCAAAATATCATATCACCTAATTCTTACTGAATATTTCACTTAAAAATTCATTATATAGTAATACAAACTTTCAGCTTTCAATAACTTGTCTAATTTATTATGTATTTATCTACATGCTGTTTAAGCTTTCAACTTCTTATACTATTTCCTATTCTCTTTTCTTTACCACTCTACATTAGAAGTTCAAAATTCATTAAACAAAAGAAATTCTTTATTTGGGCAAAAGGACAAAGTTATCACACTGGTAATGTTAAACTCTAATAACTTTAAAATTTTAAATTGAACACTACCCATTTTATATTTGGTGAACTTATTTTTCCTTTACTTCATGAGAAAATATAAACTAAAAAAGGAAGTTAGATTCAAAGGAGAAAAAAAAAAAAAACTAAAGTTTTTTAGTTCTTCTGAACTAAAAACACAGGCTTCTGAACAGGTAACCTAAAAAGAAATGTCCCCAAATAATTTAGACATGTGATCACTTACCTGGATAAACAAAGTCACCAACATACGACATCTAATTTGCTCATCAGTTCCCTAGCCAAATCGGTTCCCTTTCCTTTTTATAACTGGCATCCGTAGTTGCTCTAACCATTACAGCTCGTGCCAGAGAAATCTCTTTTGGCTAAAGGAGAAGGGCCAGGCAAAAAAACTAATGAAAAAAGAGGATGGAATGAGAAAGCCTACATGTGGGAGAAGGCAGAGTGGACTGGGGGTGTCCCTCTGGCCCTGTCCTGACCCCAAAAGAAACCAGTAACTCTGAAAACAATCTACTTAGTAACTAATAAATCTTGGTTCTATTTTTTTGTTTGTTTGTTTTTTGTTTTTTTGCGGTACGCGGGCCTCTCACTGTTGTGGCCTCTCCCGCTGTGGAGCACAGGCTCTGGATACGCAGGCTCAGAGGCCATGGCTCACGGGCCCAGCCACTCCGCGGCATGTGGGATCTTCCCAGACCGGGGCACGAACCCGTGTCCCCTCCATCGGCAGGCGGACTCTCAACCACCGCGCCACCAGGGAAGCCCAATACTTTGACAACAGAAAAAAGCAAAATTTCTGAACCAAAAAGAAATACTTTACTAAACATCCCCCAAATGGTCTAGGATTTAAATATTCCCCTTAATGTTGAACATCCTGGCAAATTAGGTAAGAGGCAGGCCAGGGGATGTGAAATCACTTCAGTGTTAGTCTTGGGGCGGGGTCAGGGGAGAAAATAAAATATATAGGTTGAAAAGCTTTTCCGTCACATACATAATAAATACTCTTTCAGAATTAACATTTTTAATAACATACAAATCTAAAGTGGAAAACAAGCAGAGTTTTACTTTTAAATGGGTTGGGTCCTCTCATCTTTTAGACATGATGTGAAGAAACTTGTGGTGAAGATGCCCACACTGTATTTGATTCCCATATAGGTCAGATTATGGTACTCAGAATATTCAACCAGGATTTCGCCAATAAAAACAACAACAAAGGAAAAGCAAAAAATAGGACAAGTACATTATGTGTTAATGATAGAGGATGCATTTTGATGCCATGCACACTGCTTCCCAATCCAAGGACAACTAAGACAGCATGCTACTGCAAGAGTCTGAACAGCAAAGATGGCTAGAACCCTCTCTCTTATGTAAAACAGAAACTGTAAAGAATTTCACTCCAAAGGTGCAATAGGACAACTTGGATATTTTGATACTGTCAAGAAAATAAGAAGAAAATTACCTTACTTAAAGAATTTTATTCCTTCTGAATCGACACCGACTTTCTGGAACTTTTTCAGTGGGTGGTTATGACGTATCCATAGTTATTAAACCTACATTGCTAGCAACTTACTACAGGGACAATGCAGGTTTGTTTCATGCTCTAAAAATAACTTCCCCCTTCCTAATTTGGTATTTAAAGTTGTTATAAGATCTGTAATTTACCTGAAAACATGTTAGTATAGATAGCGTGCCATGGATGTGCATTAGTTTGCTCCAGGAAATATCTCCACTCTGGAGGCAGCTATTTGCCCTAAATGGGAAAACCCATTCGGGAAGTAATTAGTTAGGATTTAATCCCAAGGCCAGATGGCTATTTTAAATGCTTCAGCTATCTTAATCTCCAGATTACACCGGAAGCTTTGTTAATTAGTAAAATGAGTTTTCTTGTGAACTAAGTGGCCCTGTTACTTAGTGTAACCGATGTTAGAAATTCCTGGGGAAAAATGAGTGACATTAATAGCCATGGGCTGATTGGAAATACACAGATGTCCGCCAGCCAGTCTGGTGTGGGCCGGGTGTCAAGGTTGCAGTGAGCCCCAGGGGCTGCAGGGTTGGGAGGGCAGCCGCGGATCTGGAGGATGGGGGTTGCGTGGTGCAGACCATGTTCTGTGTCTGGTACTGTCACATTTGCCTCGGTAAATCGTTACAGAAAGGCTCTGTGAGACGACACAAGACAGAGCAGCAACTGTGTTCAATTTACCCACAAAACTGATTTTGGTGCCTGCTCGATAATACACGTGAGGGTGCAGAATTCTGACTCACTTTCATTGTAACCTGGTAGCTGAGAGGGGTAAGAAGGCACCTGGAGGCTTTATCTAGCTTCAAAAATTAGAGGCTAATTAGCTACCACAAGGTACATAACACGGAATTGCCAAATCGGCTTAAATCTTTGCAAATGAAAAAAAAAAAAAAAAGAAGAAATAAAGGAAAAGATTTGTGCAGATATGGAAAGTGATCCCTACTAAAACTTTCTAAGACGAGACATATCTGCTGATACAATCATTTTGAAACTGAACTCCGTTTCTAAAGTTTCATTACAAGACATTCATTTTACATAAATCTCCTCCATCTGGAACACATTTCACTTGCCCATAAACAGAGAGCTGGACTAACTGTGAACGATTATTTTCATAAGGGCAATGCTCTCCTAAAGAATCCCCTTCAATACAAACCATGCGCTAGTCACCTTTGAAAGAAAAGATATTCTTCAGGAAATTACTTGTCTATATCAGATCAAAGAAATGTAAACAAGTGGATTCTAAAATTTACAGAATTTATAGTTTCTAATATTTTCACTGCAGGCATGTGGCTTGTAAATAATGACTACACGGAATTCCACTGTACACACAACTCATCTTTTAACGTCACGTCACTCGGTCTGACGTCCAACCCCAATCCCAGCCCCAACCCCAGGCTGGCCTGGCTGTGGGGCCAGCAGCTCCCACGCACCTTTTCTGCCCACACTTCTAAAACTGGGGCATATGCACTATGGAAAACAGGGTGGAGGTTCCTTAAAAAGGTAAAAAGTTACCATATGATCCAGCAATCCCACTCCCGAGCATATATCCGGAAAAGACGAAAACTCTAGCTTGAAAAGATATGTGCACCCCAATGTTCACAGCAGCACTATTTACAGTAGCCAAGACATGGAAGCAACCTAAGTGTCCAGCAACAGATGAATGGATAAAAAGATGTGGTACATATGTATACAACAGAATACTACTCATCCATAAAAAAGAATGAAACATTGCCATTTGCAGCAACATGGATGGACCTAGAAATTATCATACTGAGTGAAGTAAGTCAGACAGAGAAAGACAAATCACACGATGTTGCTTATATGTGGAATCTACAAAATAATACAAATGAATTTATTTACAAAACAGAAACAGGCTCACAGACATAGAAAACAAACTTATGGTTACCAAAAGGGAAGGGTGCGGAGAGATAAATTAGGAGTATGGGACTAACAGATACACACTACTACATATAAAACATAAGCAACAAGGATTTACTGTATAGCACAGGGAACGATATTCAATATCTTGTAAGAACCTATAATGGAAAAGAATATGAAAAAAAGATGTGTAACTGAATCACTTTGCTGTACACCTGAAACTAACATGATACTGTAAATCAACTATGCTTCAATTTAAAAAAAAAAACCCCAAACTGGGGCATGCATATTCTCAGAGAGCCTGGCACATGCAACACTCCCTGAGCTCAACTGTACATGATGGCATGTCATCAAAAACACATTAAAGGTAAAACTCAACTGAAGGTGAGCTCTGTGAGGTTGCAGACCTTTGTTTTGTGCACTGATATATTCCCAGGGCATAGAAGAGTGTCAAGCACTTACTAGGCAACCACACTGTAACAATGGATTCCATAAATACATACACCTACTATGTACTTACATGTGGGAGGCAGAGGCAACTAAGGATCCAGAGAGCAAGGTGGATGGGGTCCCTACCGCCAGCGATCTTACATGCTAGCAGGAGAGAGATCACAGATAAGCAGAGCGCCGACTACAGACTGTGTTAAGTGCTACAAGGGAAATCAGCAGGACACTGGGATAGAGGATACAGAGGAAACCTCCTCAGACCAGGTTTGAGACGAACAAGGAGTTTAGGGAAGGGAGAAGGAGAAACGTGGACAGATGTGAAATACGTTCTGGAGGTGGAACCACAAAATTCACTCCTGGCTTGGACATGGGCCATGAGAAAAAGGCTCAATCAAGGGTGATTCCTAGGTATTTTGTTTTTCTAGGTTTTGTTGTTTTTATTTTAAGTTTAAGCAACCGGGTGACTTGATGGTACCATTTACTGACATCAGACTTAAAAAAAGAAATTTTGAACCAAAAAATAAAAGTTCCATTTGTCAATTCAAGAAATCCATTAGACATCCAATGGAGATAACAAGTAAGCAGCACAGTGCCTGGCAAAGAATAGGTGCTTAACAGTTAACTGAAATGCACAACAAAAAATCTAAATTAATAAAATTTAATTTAAAAATGAGTCTACACTGGCTACTCTCTAACCCCCTGAGAACCAGTGTTGGCAACACCCACAGGAAACTGCTAAAGGGTGTTTTAACTGAACAAGAGTCAGTCAACGGAACTAATTACTTCACTATTTTTTATGGACCTGCTAAAATCAAGTTCTTGCTGTATTGTGCAGTTAATGCCTTATGATAATAGTAGCTAGCTACTAAATTCTTTAAAAAAATACTGTACGTATCAATATAAAGTTGACTTTCTAAGAATTAAAGCCCAAAGTCAATATTAAAGATACGTTTGTTTCTTGGTTGAATGAATAGCTAAGAATACTGCCTTAATCAAAAATCTTTTCTAAAAAGATTAGCTTTTATACTACAAAGCTAGAGTAATCAAGACAGTATGGTACTAGCACAAAAACAGAAATACAGATCAATGGTACAGGATAGAAAGCCCAGAGATAAACCTATGCACCTATGGTCACCTAATCTATGACAAAGGAGGCAAGAACATACAATGGAGAAAAGACAGTCTCTTCAATAAGCAGTGCAGTAGAAAACTGAACAGCTACATGTAAAAGAATGAAATTAGAACACTCCCTAACACCATACACAAAAATAAACTCAAAATGGATTAAAGACCTAAATGTAACACCTGATACTGTAAAACTCTTAGAGGAAAACAGGAAAAATACTCTTTGACATAAATCACAGCAAGATCTTTTTTGACCCACCTCCTAGAGTAATGAAAATAAAAACAAAAATAAACAAGTGGGACCTAATTAAACTTAAAAGCTTTTGCACAGCAAAGGAAAACATAAACAAGACAAAAAGACAACGTTCAGAATGGGAGAAAATTTTGCAAACGAAGCAACTGACAAAGGACTGATCCTCAAAATATACAAACAGCTCATGCAGTTCAATATCAAAAAAACCCAAACAACCCAATCCAAAAATGGGCAGAAGACCTAAACAGACATTTCTCCAAAGAAGACATACACATGGCCAAGAGGCACATGAAAAGATGCTCAACATCACTAATTACTAGAGAAATGCAAATCAAAACTACAGTGAGGTATCACCTCACACCTGTCAAAATGGCCATCATCAAAAAATCTACAAACAATAAATGCTGGAGAGGGTGCGGAGAAAAGGGAACCCTCTTGCACTGTTGGTGGAAATGTAAATTGATACAGCCACTATGGAGAACAGTGTGGACGTTCATTACAAAACTAAAAATAGGGCTTCTCTGGTGGTGCAGTGGTTGAGAGTCCACCTGCCGATGCAGGGGACACGGGTTCGTGCCCCAGTCCGGGAAGATCCCACATGCCACAGACCGGCTGGGCCCGTGAGCCATGGCCGCTGAGCCTGAGCATCCAGAGCCTGTGCTCCGCAACGGGAGAGGCCACAACAGTGAGAGGCCTGCGTACCGCAAAAAAAAAAAAAAAAAAAAAAAACTAAAAATAGAACTACCATATGAATGAAATTAGAACACTCCCTAACACCATACACAAAAATAAACTCAAAATGGATTAAAGACCTAAATGTAAGGCCAGACACTATAAAACTCTTAGGGGAAAACATAGGCAGAACACTCTATGACATAAATCACAGCAAGATCCTATTTGACCCACCTCCTAGAGAAATGGAAATAAAAACAAAAATAAACAAATGGCACCTAATGAAACTTAAAAGCTTTTGCACAGTAAAGGAAAACATAAACAAGATGAAAAGACAACCCTCAGAATGGAAGAAAATATTTGCAAATGAAGCAACTGACAAAGGATTAATCTCCAAAATTTACAAGCAGCTCATGCAGCTCAATATCAAAAAAACAAACAACCCAATCCAAAAATGGGCAGAAGACCTAAACAGACATTTCTCCAAAGAAGATATACAGATTGCCAACGAACACATGAAAGGATGCTCAACATCACTAACCATTAGAGAAATGCAAATCAAAACTACAATGAGGTATCACCTCACACCTGTCAAAATGGCCATCATCAAAAAATCTACAAACAATAAATGCTGGAGAGGGTGTGGAGAAAAGGGAACCCTCTTGCACTGTTGGTAGAAATGTAAATTGATACAGCCACTACGGAGAAGAGTATGGAGGTTCCTTAAAAGACTAAAAATAGAATTACTATATGACCCAGCAATCCCACTACTGGACATATACCCTGAGAAAACCATAATTCAAAAAGACACATCCACCCCAATGATCACTGCAGCAGTATTTACAATAGCCAGGACATGGAAACAACCTAAGTGTCCATCGACAGAGGAATGGATAAAGAAGATGTGGTACATATATACGATGGAATATTACTCAGCCATAAAAAGGAACGAAATTGGGTCATTTGTAGAGATGTGGATGGTCCTAGAGTCTGTCACACAGAGTGATGTAAGTCAGAAAAACAAATATCGTATATTAACGCATATATGTGGAATCTAGAAAAATGGTACACATGAACCTATTTGCAGGGCAGGAATAGAGACACAGACGTAGAGAACAGACATGTGGACACAGGGGTGCAAGGGGAGGGTGGGACGAATTGGGAGATTAGGATTGACATATATACACTACCCATGTGTAAAATAGATAGCTAGTGGGAACCTGCTGTATAGCACAGGGAGCTCAGCTCAGTGCTCTGTGATGACCTAAATGGGTGGGATGGGGGTGGAGGTGGGAGGGAAGTCCAAGAGGGATGGGATATACGTATGCCTATGGCTGATTCACTTCATTGTGCAGCAGGAACTAACGCAGCATTGTGAAGCAATTATACTCCCCCCCAAAAAAAGGATTAGCTTTTACTATATTAGATTGAGCATACTTAATGATGATTATTCAGTAGTACAAGCACTTTGGAAGGTGGAACCTCAGCTGAATCAGGGTTTGTTGAGAATTCACACTGAATGGGTGATTCTTGCTAGAATCAATCTTACTAGGAAACAATCTAAGAAATTCTTCCCACCAGTAGAATGTAAAAGAAGTTCCCACCAGAATTATTTTATCAACCTTTGGAACAGGATGTGTCAATAACAAGCATTAAGGAGACTTAAGTACAGTAATTGTTCTGCAAATGAATTTCAAAAAGTGATCAGCTTAATTTAGACTGCAAGTTAAAGGAACAAACTAGAGCCGAGTTTCTCAACCTCTATATAACTGACATTTGGGGATAATTCTGTTGTGGGGCCTGTCCTGTACATTGTAGGATGTTTAGCAACATCCCTGGCCTCCACCCACGAGATGTCAAATGTGGGATCCCCAGGGGACCCTAAATTGAGAACCACTGATCTAGAGTAATGCAAATTACAGATTATAACCTACATATGTCAATATGGAAATCTAATGATCTCTGGTAGCCAATTTCCAAGATGGCCTCAATAACCCCTACCTTCTGGGACTCGGGTCACCTGCTCTGGGGGATGCCGGCTGCCATGTTGTGAGCAAGCGTCCCTGCAGAGAGACCACTGAGGTGTGGAACTGAGGCTTCTTGCCAAAAGTTACCCAAGTAAGCTGGGAAGCTCCTCCAGCCTCAGCAGGCCTTCAGATGCCTCGGCACTAGCCAATCACACAGTAATGACGACCTCATGGGAGACCACGGGCCAGAACCAGCACTCAGAAATGCTGAGACGATAAACGTTTTATGTCACTAGGTCTTAGGGGAATTTGTTACATAGCAACAGGTCTATCTGTCCCAAACACAAAACCTCAGTAGATGAATCTTTACCACTTAGTAACAGAATCGCTACATTCTTTACCAAAGGACACACATGACTGGTTAGTAGCAATTTATCTTTTCTAGGCAAAAATGAGACTAATGGGTACAAAAGTGTTTTTCTTGAATTTAGAGTGTGGTTTTGGGGGGAGGTAGAAATCAGAATAGACTGGTAACTTGATTTATGTGGTAAAATAAAACATTTTCCACTAAGAAGTCCTTGAAAATCGTCACGGAGATTCACATACCAAAGCTGGTAGCTCACTGTGTCTCCCATCCCATGACACAGCCACTAAACACAGGGCTTTCAGGAGGAAGAATTTCAGATTTAATTGTGGCTCCAGCTCAGTGCTGATGATCCACAGAGTGATAGAAACTCAAAAAGCAGCTCAGTTTCCCCAGAGCCAGAAGTCACAGCCATGCTTCCTATTGACACGGGCACATTTGTTATCCCACTTGTACAGAAAAAGCTAAAATAATTACTAAATGAACTTGGATTAAGCAAATCTTCAGATTTTATCTTACTGGGAATAAACAATATTCCAAGCAAATAGTCCCATACTTGTTACATAACTTGGAAAGTCTCTTGCACTTAAACTACCTCTGAGGGTGTTACGGGCTGAATCACCCCCCACCCCCAAATCCATATGTTGAAGTCCTGACCTCTAGTAGCTCAGAGCATGACTATGTTTAAAGAAAAGGTCTTCACAGATGTAATTAAGCTAAAATGAGTCACTAGGGTGGGCCGGATCCAATATGACTGGGGTCTTATGAGAGAAGAACAAACACAGATACGCAGAGGGAAGGGAACGTGAATTCACAGGAGACGGCCATCCACAAGCCAAGGAGGGAGGCCTCGGAAGAAACCAACCCTGCCAACACCTTGATCCCAGACTTCCTCCAACTGTGAGAAAATACATGTCGATTGTTTAAGCCACCCAGTCTGTGGTGCTCTGTTTTGGCAGCCCGGGCAAAGGCATACAGAGGGTTATCTAGCTACCTTTGTATTTCCTGGGTCCCCTGTGATCTGGTGGCATCTCCTAATCACAGAAACCTCATCATCAGGAGATTAACGTGCGGACCCAGAGTAAAGAATGTCACAGTGAACCCGATTTCCAGAAACTGCCCATCAAGGGATTGTTAGAATTGAAGTCTCTGATTCTGGCCTTCTTAACTTTAACCAAGACGTCTAATATCAGAGGAGGGAGGAAAAACATAGAATTAACTCGAATGACTTAAGTAGAAGTAACAGAAGTTGAATGATTTGCTATTCGAGTGTCGACTCTAAGCAGCTGGAAAGGGGAGGGCCGTGTCCTGTAAGTCACCCTGAGCCGGCTGTCACTCAGGATAACATCCCCAGACTAGGTGTGCAAGCCGGTCGGGCTGAGGAAGAAAGTAAAGCTTTCAGCGAATTAAGAGAGTCGAACGGCTGAGAGGAAATTTTTGAGGAGACAAAATGTGAGGGACAAATTATTCTGAGGTCCACATCCCATAGAAATGGTAATGTATGAAAAGAACAATTTACCACATCCAATTCCAACTTTGCTTGTTGAGTGTTTACCGTGCCTGGTTCTGTGTTAAGTATTCAGCACGCATCTCATTTAATCTCCACGCCAACCTCGTAATTATATATCATCCCCAATCAAAAACGAAGAAATAAGTTCAGAGAGGTTATACAATTATACATCCACAGAATAATACATAACTATCTATATACATAACTATATATAATAAACATATGATTAAAATTACTTTCCCATTTGTTTTGCTTTTTAAAATGTGACTACTAGGAAAATGTTAATTACACGTGACTTGCATTGTATTTCTATTGGACAGCCCCGTTCCATACTACATCTGTTAGGAAGGAAAGTACTTGATTTGCTTAATCATAGTAGACATTCAACTAGAAGTCTGAGGAATGAAAAGTTTCTGGTGCTTTTAAACTTACAAAACGAGATGAGTTATCATTTTTCACAGTCTTTGCGTTTCCAAATGATTCCAGGATTGGATTTGCTTGCAAAAGCTGCCGTTCAAGTTCCCCCTAAAAGACATTACACACACACACACACACACACACACACACACAAATAAAAGCAAATATATGTTAATCTAACATGTCTACTCCAGTCCTCAGGGAAAAAAAAACAAAGCAAAACCAAACACTGCCTCTTTTGCTCAGTGTTTTCATTTTATTTGCTATCCAGCAAGCTTTGTTGTTGGATTCTTACCTTGGTCTAATGGGCTCTGCTAAAGGAAAAAATTAGCATCTATCATGTGCTCACAAGGAGAAGAAAATGTCACACTGCACAGTGATGGTAAATTTAAGGACGGGGCACATAAATTAAGTGGAGAATTTTAAAAATAAAGCAAACTGGTTTTCATGAAATGAAATTTAGCATGATACTTCAATTGAGGACATAGTAATACTTATACTTCTGCTTATTTCTACTTTGCCTGGTTCCAAAGATTTAAGGCAGCAAATTCTAATAATTTCCACTGTACTGGTAATAAGACTTGCCATTTTTCCAAGGGTTTCACATAGTATCTTAACGATGTAGACAGGGCAATGTCCTCATCTCCAGTTTCAGAGATGACAAAGATGGCGATGCTACTGAATTCTTGCACGTATTTAAAAAGCTAAGTACACTGTATTTGGTATAATGGTCATTACTTATATGCAAATTAAGCTGTAAAACAGATTTTACAAACAAAATACGTAAGTATATTAATATATGCTTTAATCACGAAACACAACAGAAGGCTGCATGGGGAAGCATGAGGCATTTCTGGATCCCTGGAATGTAATTTCAGAATTACACTGTAGGACTTAAATAAATCTACTCTTTCCAAACACAGATCTTACCCCTGTATTTTAAAATACCCGCAGTATACTAGACCTCAAGAAAGAAAAACTGCTAGCTACTGTGATTCTCTAAGCAAAAAAAAAAAGAGTACAAGGAAGCTCACATAAGATTTTAAAATTAATGGCCACTTGCTCTGTGACGTATTACACTATCATCGACTCCAAAATCGGGAACAAATCTATGCCACACACACAGTCTCGGCATCTAACCCAGGTGTGGCTGGATGTTTAGGTGGTGTGGTTCACTCCAATGAAAGGGTAGGAAATGTTCCTGAAGCCCGTGACACACAGTGAGGCGCTGCAGTGTTACACGTCTACTCTAGAGCATTTACCTGGATTGTCCGATTGTCTGGATTATTTTCCCAGGTTTTATCTAGAGTCTACTATTGTGTTCGACTGAAACCAGTCAGGAACCAGTCCTGCCATGTGAATGTCATGACGTGGCATCAACTCACATTCCTGGCTTTAGATAATATGCTCCCTGTACAGGGGATCTTCCCATTTATGGACTTCAAGACACCAGACTACTTCTGATGTAAATTTTCTAAATGCTACATGCTATCAAAGTTTCTAAAACATGGTGTCCTGAACCAATGTTAATGTCTGAGAGTCATCACTAAGAATAGCAGCCATTGTGCTGTGACGTAGAAGTGCCTTTCCCCTGGAGGTTAGCGGTCACAGCCATCACTGAGTCTGTGCTAACATCTCGCAAAGCTCTTGGTGCACTGGCGCCGCAATAATGATTTGGGCTCTAGAATCCCTTAACCTAACTCAATCCGTGTGATCAGGGCGTAGAAACTGTCAGAAAAACCCGGACTTGGTAAGTGGGGCACTGCCTTTACCTGACACTCCTATGGTTGGATTAAGGAGTTAGAATACAGATTCCTTAAAATTACACACTATCCTACCAAATCATAATAAAAATATTTTCAATAATAATCTATCTTTAAAATATTTTCCTAACTTGGAGGTAAAATAAATATTGTATACCTCATTTTAATATTCCCTAGACATGGCTTCAAGAATTCTTTGGGTCAAGTTTATAGATTCTTTTCTTTTCTCCTTCGCGTGTGTATGCACGCATGTGTGTGTACATGCACATGTGTGCATGTGATCCACTGATCCTGATTCCATTCTTCTCTTGGCTTAAAGGCACCGGCTGTATACCCTGCATGAGGTTAGTCAGTATCATGCCAAAATGATGCTCCATGAATGTTTGCTGAATGGATGGGTAATCAGCGGTCCAAAGACATTCTAGTAGTATTTGGGGAGGCGGTGGTGGTGAGCCAGAGGTGGAAGTAAGATTTGGGTTAAGGGTCCTCATAATCACTGTGGTAACCGCAGGCTTGGGTCCCTGCTTTGGAGGCCACTACATTAACAGGAATGTGGTGGTACTTCTCTTCCAATGGATTTTTGACATCACGGAGACCAAGTAAAGATCTCAAAAACTCATAAATGAATCACAAAGAGCTTGACACAGAGCTAATATTAAAAACACAAAAAAATGATCTTTAAGAAATTACCACTAAAATTTATCATTTCTGCATTGAATAATTTCACATTTAGATAAACAGGGCTAACAGCTCTCAACCAAATTATGAAGCCATTTACAAACCATCAGGGGACAGTGACTAAGTGCTAACCTTTCTGCTGGAACTTGGATGGGCTATGTCCCTTTTCTATTCTATATAGTAATGAGAAATGTCACTTGGGAATGTGGGGAAAAGAAATCAGCATTAGCTATTTAAATTATTTTTAAAGTTCTAAGTATTTAGAATTATATGATGCTTTAAAGGTTTACCAATCGTGATGAAAACTATACCCTTGTGTTTATTACATAATTTATTATATACACTTGCTATATGATAGATATAGGATGAGTTTTAAATTGGTTAAAAAAATGATATATATATGTATACATACACCTCTTTCAAAACTCCAGTTCAGCCAGCAAGGGGACTCGGGCTGGACTCTTGCTGCACCTTGTAGGCCTGATGGGCAAAGCTGCAGGCGTCCCACTGACCAGAAAGTAGGGTTGGAAGCTGGCGGCAGCAGTCAATCGCCATGTTTAGAACCAGACTCTAATCTCGAGTGGCAGGCTCTAATTTCTGTGCTTGTTACTCGCTATCTATCACCTTTTTGTCTTAGTTCAAAGCAGTTTAGACCAGTAGATACAGAGTCATCCGGAAACTGCCATCTAGAGGTGGATGACTCAGGAGTCAGTGGGGAGGTGGGCTGGCTTGAAGGAGTCATTCCCAGGGGATGGTCCAGTTTAAGAAATTAGTCGCCCTCAAATCTGCTCTGAAATCGTACCATGTCCAGGCTTTGGAGTGGCCCTGAACACTGTGCCAGACATCGAGGGTCTGTAACAGTGACCTACGATGAGCGGAATATGGGCACTGGAGCTGTACTTGCTGTTGGCTGGGGCATTAAGCCAAACCAGGACTCATTTTGTTATGGTAAGTAAAAGTTGATAGGTAAACGTTTCACTTCTTAAATATTGTGACCTTAATTTTGAAAATGTATTTCTTACATTTGTTCATATTTCTATAATGAAGATGAAGTTATAAGGTAAACATAAAAAAATCGATCACTTCACACCGCTAGGATGGCCTTAATAAAAAGACAATGACAAGTGTTGCCCAGGATATGGAGAAACTGGCACCCTCAAACATTGCACGGAATGTAAAGTGGTGCAGCCTCTATGGAAAAGTTTGGCAGTTCCTCAAAATGTTAAACAGAAAATTACCACAATCCAGCAATTCCACTCCTAGGCATACACCCAAGAGAACTGAAAATGTATGGCTACGTGAAAACTTATATATTGCAGCACTATTCATATTGGTGCCAAAGTGGAAACAATCCAAATGGCCATCAACTGGTGAAGGGATAAACAGAACGTGACAAATTTAATATAACAGATTATTATTTGGCCACAAAAAGGAATGGAGCACTTACACATGCTCCAGCACGGATGAACCTTGAAAACATGCACAGTGAGAACCACATATTATATGATTCCGTTCATATAAAATACCCAGAATAGGCAGATGCAGAGAGACAGGAAGTAGATGAGTGATTTCCAGGGGCTGGGAGAACATGGAAGGTGATTCCTAATAGGTATACGGTTTCTTTTTGGGGTGATGAAAATGTTCTAAAATTGATTGTAGTAATAATTGCATAACTCTGGGAATACACTGAAAAAAAAAACCAAAACACTGACCTGTACGCTTTAAAGGAGTGAATTTTATGGGACATGAATTTAAATCTTAATAAAGTTATTTAAAAAAAAGAATGAGCAAAGAGACAAAGACTCACAAAATCAGGAGCCTACAAATGCCTTCCACTTTGTTTTTACAATTTATACTGCTGTTTAGTGATAAAATGCTAGCAATTGACACAAATTGTTCCTGGGAATCTAAGTTTTGCCAATAAAGTTCAACATAAATTTGGAAACCAGTGATATTAAACCAAGAGAAACACTGCCTTTGCAAAGTATAACCATTACTTTATGGTAGTCATCCTCAAAATGGGGTAAGGAAGTCATGCCTATGGGTGCCCGGGAAGGGGAGGGGGTGTGGGGAGAGAAGTAAGTTCTTGATTCAACCCTCCCCAGGGTGTGACCAGTCCCTATGCTCAGGAGTATCTCATATTCCTCAGGTGTGCTGGGGAAGAAAAAGTAATTGAGAACCAGCAGTCTTCTCATGTTTCTAAAAACATGGCATAGCTACTACTTGACTAGTTTTAACATAACCTTGGGGAAAGCAACAGGGAAGATTCTGCGCAGAGTGAGAACATGCAACAAGACATGCAAATCAGTAATGACAGTGCAGCACGGCCCAGAGAAGCTGTCGCCTCGCCTTCTCGGAGGATACCTGCTTACAGGGGTTGATTTGACCCAAAATAAAATCTAGGGGTAGGCATGCTACTCACACACAACAGGGACCCACTCTGTAGTTTAAGATGACATCGAAACAAAATGTTAACAATAATGATTTATGTAATCCACAGAGGATTTGGAAAAACTAAATCTGTATGTTAACTATTTAACACTATTTTGCTAGTGATCTAAGTACATATTAAAAGGTCATTTAGCATGTACTCTAAAACACAAAGAAAAGCTGGTTGCTGGTCTAGAGATTCCTTCTTTAACTGGCAAAGAAGCCTTTAAATATCATATAGGATAATGATTATTTCATTCATCCTCCCAATGTGTATCACTGGTCTGGTCTACAGCTAAAAGCAAAAGGATATCCTGGGCCTTCATAGGTATAGTACAGCTTTAGTGTCTGAGAATTTCTTAAGAATTCTAAAAAAGATATCTGAAAATCTCAGTATCTGGGACTATTCCTTTAGATGTTTCTGATCATTTCTTTATATTACAAGATTGTTTTCATAACACTATCATTTCTTGCTCTATGCTAGCTTTGCACCACTATGCTTGTGGAAGACAGACAAACCAGAACCGTTCCAGTGCGAGGGAATGGGATGTCCAAGTACAGACGTCCCATTCTATCCAAGGCATCTGGCTCAGCTCTGCCCTCCCTCTCTTGCCAAGTAGCAGGAAATGCTCCGGTCCATGGTTTGTTCATTGCTATGCTCTGCGGAGCTAAAAGGCGGGCATCTGATAATTAGGGAGAATCACATTCCTCTGCTACTTGCCCTGGATAAAGAAAATTCTAAATTTATGTATTAAATACAATGAGGCTTTTGGGTTAAAACACTTACCAGGCCCTACAATGTTAACAGATTAGAAATTTTTTAAGTTGCAACTTTTAAAGCTGCAGCCGCAAATTCAAAATTTAATGTGTGGCAATAAAGTTAGGTTTCCACCTGTTTAAGAAGTATTAAAGTAATTCCACCTGGTAATTGACACATTAAACCCTAAGTTTACATGCTTCATAAACATATGATTCAATGTCACATGATGAAAGGGTAAATAAATATTAAAATTCCTCTATAAAACAAAGGTAAAGCAAAATGGCATGCTGCTTCTCAGGAAAGAATAAGCCTCAAAGCGACACAATTTCACAACTAAATATTTTGTTCATAGGAGATTTTGCTCAGAACTAATGGTATTTGTTTCTAGTAGAGACTCAATCCAAAGACAGAAATTAGTGCAAACACTCAAGACTAAGAAGCATAAAGAAAAGCACTTGCCTGGTGTTTCACTGGTTTAGGTGATTCCTGCTGCTCGTTACAAACAGATAAATGCAAACGTTAGCAAGTTTGGGTCTTTTCCTAGCGGTAAGCCACATCCAAAGCACCAAGTCAATGTGCGGTTTAGAACCGTGAAAGCTGTTTTGCCTGGCATCTCTCAGGGAGTGTTAACTACCACTTCTCATATCTACAGATTAAGGATAACTGACGTTTATATTCTCACCCCTTTTCTATCATCAATTCTCCCCAAATTTCTATCCTCCCCTCAGGCTGCTGTGGGTGGTAAGCTCTGTAAGTTCAGGAAGAAGCGCTGAAAATATCTGAGGATCTTCTTTTGGTGGAAACGAAGAAATCTTCCTAAACACTGCTCATCGATGTTTAACTATCCCCACCACAGCTTTGTAAGAAATTAGGCTTCGAGTTACAACCGTAATTCCAGTTTGCCCTGGTGGAATCGCTAGTTACTAACAATTTCCTGATGCCCTAGCTCCCTCCTTGCTGGGCGGGGGGTGGGGGTGGGGGTGGGGGTGGGGGGGTGGGGGGGGTGAGTGGCGGAGACAAAGGAGCTGTCAATTACAGAAGCATACTGAGTACCCTTGTTTCCTTATTCTTGTTTCTGAAATTACAAAAGAATAAATCTAAGGGTTTTAAAAGACAACAGCAGAACAAACACTTACAGGAATATTATGGTCCTTTCGTCCTTTGTGTGAAGAAGCGACATGAGCAAGGTACTGAATGACTTTCTTAGTATTTTCTGTCTTCCCGGCACCCGATTCGCCCCTGGAAGAAATATTAACATAGGCTGCTTCACAAAAAGCACAGCACACACATTCCCAAACTATAATCGACAAAATTAAACTGAGCTGGAACAAGAATTAGTAGAAAATAAAAAGAGAATAAGTAGGGAAGAAGAAGGAAAAAAACCTATCACCAGTAGTTGGAAAATTATTATTTTTAAATGGCATAAATTAACCCAAATATTTTTTTGGTAGATGCCGGTAAGGGGACAGAGTTAAATGCTCACAACAATTTTTTTTTTCCCCTTGGAATTGGGCGCTCTGCCAGAGAAGTGAAGTTTACTAGTTTGTGAAGTTTGTGAAGCAATGCCTCAGCACCAGAAACATATCCAGCACTGGAAACAGAATTCCTAAAACAGTTAAATTAAGGTAATTTAATCTGAAGGAGCTGAATGAACTCTGGGATGTCCGCTGATTACTGACAGCACCTTCAAGACCACTAGACGCCTTCTTGGCTCATCCCTCAGACCAGGCTGACGGTGGTTCTCTCCCCTAGACCCACGTGGCACCTTGTACAAACCTCATACACAAATCTTCACAGTGATCACCAGCCTCCCCCGAGGTAAGGATAAGGCCCCATGCGTTTGCTGATTTGTATGTTTGTGTAGTTTCTTTTTAATCCACGTAACCTTGTGCAGTGTTGACACACAGCCAGGACGTAATTTGTAGAGAAAATGAAGGAATACTACGAATTTTGTTATGAACTGGGACAAATGCTATCCCTTCCTATGATTTCTATTTTCAAATGAGGCTGGCACATTTCAAAGGTTGCTTTTTACTTCTACTCAGTACTAAGCTTGAAATTCAGGCAAGCTGCTAGCATACAGTGTGATACTTGAATTATGGCCTCTCTGATCAAATACTTGAGGTTCCCCAAGACCCGAGCAAAGCAAACCTACCTGGACAATGAATAAAATCTCAATTCTACCTGGACAATGAATGAAAATCTCAATTTGGATTAAAATAAAAAACTGTAATATATAACTAAATTAATTTTCTAAAAAACAACAACAAAAACACCCCAGGAACTCAAAAATGTTATTATACACACGGCCAACTAGTGATCCTCTATGCCTCTTTTATTTAAGGCTTGAAAATCTATTTTTTCGAACTCTGACCCTTTCTTGAAATTGTACTTGGAATTGTACTATCTGAACTGTCCCCAACATGAGTTCTTTAGGTTTCCTGGTTGCATTACCTCCCTAAATCTCTGCACCCAAACACCCGAGGGGTTGGGCAAAAGGATCCTATTGATCACCTAGTTGTATGGCTTTGAGTAAGGAAATTAACTTCTCTGGAAATGGACATCATCATTGGTAAAATGTAGGAATAGGATTAGACCCTTTCCCGCTCCAAGATTTGATGATTCTAGATACAACCCACTTACTGGTGTCTAAGAATATTTTACATATTAAGCTTATTAACCACCATCTACTGTTGTATTAAAAACTGTCCCCTTCTTTGTTTTGCCATCTAAGTCTAGTCTTAGGTACTCCAATCCACCAAACCTTCTATTAAGGTTTCTGCCTGCTATTCAGGCTTAGAAAGGCCTTTCCTGCACTAACATTATATCCATCTATATTTTCATTTCTATATCATCTATATTATTAAAACCATCTATATTTTCTTCCAAGACTTTGATGGTTTCACTTTTTACAACTAAGTCTTTAAGTAATTTGAAAAAAAAAATGTATGGTCTGAGGTCAAGATTGAATCTCATTTTCCCCTCAAATGATTCAGTCCACATCCCAACATTAATGGTTGACCAAGACATTGATTACCCAGCGATCTGAAATGTTATCTTTACCTTACACTTATGACTTATTCCAAAGCCAGTACCACACTGCAGTAGTTTGGAAGTATGACTAACCAGAGCACCCACCACTGTCTTTAAAAAATAAATCAAGTAGTCTCTGAGGTTAATTTTTTTCATATAAACTTCAAATAATTTTGTTCTGCTATATACCTCTCCCATCTCCTCCTGCCCGCCACCCCCATAAAAATAGTCAGACAGAATTTTGAGTTAAATAATACACTTGCTATTTTTAAGAGAAATGATGGCTTCATCTGTCTCAGTTAAATTCTGTATTTCTCTAAGTTCAAAACAGGCAAGGACCATGTTTGTCTTATTCATCTTTTAAGTCACAGTGCCTAGCATAGCAGGTACTCGCTGAATTCTGTTGAATAAATGAATATACGTCCTACAAATTTATTTCTAGGCTCTACTTGATAATTTTTTTTCCTGTTATTAATTTCACCACCATTATATTTTCTACCTGGCTACCATTGGTACACAGATAATGATTTTCGTTCATTCATTTACTCAACACATATTTGCAAATCATCTTCTATGTGTCGGGCATCCTTTTAAGTGCTAGAGATAGAGCTGTGGACAGGGTCCTTGTGCAGCTCAAGATGATCAGAGACTTAAAGTAAACAAGAAAAACAAATGGGATAATTACATGTGAGGGAGGCGACAAAGGAAACAAGGAGGCGACTGAAAGGGAAAAGGCAGAAAAGCAAAGGACAACTCCCTGGAGATGCCATGGCGGGGCGGAGCCTCCTGAAAGGTGAGCAGGACCAGGCAAGAGAGGGCCTGGGGCAGAGCATCCAGGGGGATGGAAAGACAAATGCAAACAAAGGCCTCAAAGCAGAAAAAAGCTTGGTATATCCCAGGAACTGGCGGCCGGAGTGCAGGATTTAGATAAATAACTAGCAAGGCAGACAGCGGCGAGGTGGGAAGGGGTGGATGTGATGTACCCTGGAGCCATGGGAAAGAATCTGGATTATATTCATGTGTAATTTGGTAAGAGCTATGATGTCGGTTTTCTTTGTTTTGTTCTTAACTTTATTCAAAACACCTAGTGTTTCAAGCTAAGCATGATGTTGGTTGTTGGTTTCAAACAGATAATTTTTCATTACATTAAGAAATGAGCCTCATATAGCCTGGTGATGACTTGTCTTGAAAACAGCTGTGATTGGTCCTCGTCAGCTTGGTTTGCCTCTGAGGTTTCTCAGCTAACCCCTCTCAACTGGACATGCTTCAGTGTGTCCTGAAAGCATTTTTTGCCCCCATCTGTCACACTTCCTTGGCTGTACTTGACAACCACCTATGAACTCTGCTACATTTTCCATATTTCAGGTCTAAGGTACCTCTGCTAATAGAAAATATTGCTTCAAAGACAGATGTATTCCAATACCTTACGGTTGAGGTCCCAAGAGGGGAGACAGCTTTATACTCTCACCGCAAAATGGGGCTAATAGCTTCTGACACGTAAGGTTACTGTGAAGGAAAAAAATACAGTCCATCTAAAGCTTATAATTAGTAGTCACTAAACATTACCCATTATTGTCCACTCAGCTGTTCATCCGCCATATAGGAGGGCATGTGAATTACTAAACTCTCCATAGTATTAGTAAAGTGGTTAAGAAGTGAGCCATGGTGTCCTGGTGACCTACTTAGATTCAAATCCCATCTACCACTTCCTAGCTTATGGGGCTTTGGGCAAGTTACTGGGCTCCCTGAGCCTCAGTTTATACTCCTTTAAAATGAGATCTGGTTACTTCAGAGGACTGAGATAATGCATGTAAACAGCATAGCATGGCACCCAGCCAGAAGTTTCTCCATACATGTCAGTAGTGGTAACAACTATGACAATGGTCAACAGTGATGATAAAGAAATTGACAGAAGTCAAACGGTGATAACCTCGGATCTGACTGTGAAAGACGTGGCAGGATCAAAGGAATATAATTCTTAGAAGAAAGGTTTTTTAAGGGGAAATGGCACATCTGTCCCAGATGGAAAAGGGGGAAATAAAGCAGCTTGAACAAAAGTAAATGGGCAGAGCTTCCCTGGGGGCGCAGTGGTTAAGAATCCGCCTGCCAATGCAGGGGACACAGGTTCGATCCCTGGTCCAGGAAGATCCTACATGTCGCGGAGCAACTAAGCCCGTGAGCCACAAACTACCGAAGCCCACGCACCTACAGCCCGTGCTCAGCAACAAGAGAAGCCACCGCAATGAGAAGCCCGCGCTCGGCAACAAAGAGTAGCGCCCGCTCACTACAACTAGAGAAAGCCTCCGTGCAGCAACGGAGACCCAACGCAGCCAAAAATAAATAAATATATTAAAAAAAAAAAAAGTAAACAGTCAAGGGAACCACAAAGAAAGCTCAGCAGACTCCTCTTGAAGAAAATTAGGAGAATCCTCAAAGGTAACAACAGGTCAAGCCCTCAAAGAGTGAAGAAGACAAAGAGAATCTGACCTCATTTCCACCAACAAGACAAGATCTACCAATGCAGTAGTTCTATACTGTAAAGGACTGCTTGTTTCATTGCTGGTCTCTGGGGCACAAGTGCAAGATTAACGCGAGAACAGAGCAAGCAGCCTGCTGGGTGGGGTGCCCTGTTGTCTGTTGCAGCACATACGGATGTAAAAGATCAGGAGTTTCTAACCTGAAGGTATCTGTGTTTTCTAGAGAGATCTGTGGCTTTCACTGGCTTCTCAAAGCAATGTGCAATCCAAACAATAACATAAAAAACAACAGTGGTGAGAAGCAGTGATGCAGATAGTTAATGCATGATCAGTTCCGAGATCTTTCTCTGAATCCCTTCTGGACTGTGGGTATTTCCCCGAAGAGAACCCTCCTTTCCCAGATCTTAATTGGTTTTGTTTTTATTCTCTCTGGATATTTGTAACATCAAATTCAGTCTAGCTCCAAAAACACCCTTTGCCTGAAGTTCTTGCTTTAGATAACCTCAATTTGAAAAACAACACATATTTTACATAAAACATATAAACATACATATATATAAATGGCATTACTCAATGACTTCCTACAGTTTCAAAACTCTGTTCTATTAGAAAGCAGCTTACTAGGAAGATCAAGATACACTTGGGTTCAAGTCTTCTATTAAACACTAATACCAGCTAGTGTCAGCCGTGGTATGTAAATGGAGATAACAGGGGCATTGCAAAGATACATGGAGATAACATTTGCAAAGATGTTAGTTCCTTTTTC
Organism: Mesoplodon densirostris; assembly: GCF_025265405.1. NCBI lineage: Eukaryota > Metazoa > Chordata > Mammalia > Artiodactyla > Ziphiidae > Mesoplodon > Mesoplodon densirostris. The sequence continues at coordinate 43,011,752 of NC_082678.1, read as the reverse complement.
TGGAACATTTGCCTGGAACATTTTAAACTTCTATTTACAAGTTGATTTGCATACTCGTTCCCCATAATATAGCTATCATTGAGATGCAGCCACAATAATCTAAAAACCCCCACATTTTAAGACATGAGGACACATAAAGCAAAGAGTCATTAGAAAAGCAAACTGAGGTCTAGAGAAGCTCACTGTCTGACCTAGGGTCATGGGAGAGCTGGGACAAAACCAAAAAACCTATCCAACAACACAACGGTTTTTTAACTACAACACACTTTTTGTTGCCTTCACTATTTTTTTAAGACTATTTTTTTAGAGCAATTTTAGGTTTACAGCACAATTGAGAGGAAGGTACAGAGATTTCCCTTGTAACCCCTGCACCCACACAGCCTCCTCTGTGATCAACATCAGCCACGAGAATGGTACATTTACGTAGGATGAGCCCCAAGTTCACAGTTTACATTAGGGTTCACTCTGGGTGTTCTGTGGGGTCTGGACAAATGTATAATGCCTTGTATCTACTATTATAGTATCACACAGAATATTTTCACTTCCCTAAAAATCCTCTGTGGTCTGCCTATTCAACTCCCCTCCGCCCCCCACTCCCCTAGCAACCACCAATCTATTGATACTTTTTTTTTTTTTTTTTTTTTTTTGCGGTACGCGGGACTCTCACCGTTGTGGCCTCTCCCGTTGCGGAGCACAGGCTCCGGACGCGCAGGCTCAGCGGCCATGGCTCACGGGCCCAGCCGCTCCGCGGCATATGGGATCTTCCTGGACCGGGGCACGAACCCGTGTCCCCTGCATCGGCAGGCGGACTCTCAACCACTGCGCCATCAGGGAAGCCCTATTGATACTTATTATCTTCATAGTTTTGCCTTTTCCAGAATGTCATCTAGCTGGAATCATACAGTATGCAGCCTTCTCAGATTGGCTTCTTTCACTTAGTAATGTGCACTTAAGGCTCCTCCACGTCTTTTCATAGCTTGATAGCTCATTTCTTTTTAGCACTGAATAATACTCTGTTGTCTGGATGTACCACAGTTTATTTATCCATTCACCGACTGAAGGACATCCTGGTTGCTCCCGAGTTTTGACAATTACGAACAAAGCTGCTATAAACTTTCAAGTGCAGGTTTTGGTGTAGATATAAGTTTTTAATACTTTGGGAAAATACCAAGGAGTCTGATTGCTGGATCGTATCATAAGAGTATGTTTAGTTTTGTAGGAAACCGCCAAACTGTCTTCAAAAGGGGCTGCACCATTCTGCATTCCCACCAGCAGCTAGTGAGAGTTCCTGTTGCTTCACATCTTCAGCAGCATTTGATGCTGACAGTGTTCCAGATTTTGGCCAGTCTAGAAGGTGTGTAGTGGTGACATGATGTGGAACATCTTTTCAGGTGCTCCTTTGCCACCTGTGTGTCTTCTTTGGTGTCTGCTAAGGTCTTTGGACCATTTTTAAATTGGGTTGTTTTCCTACAGTTGAGTCTTTTAAGAGTTCTCTGCATATTTTGGATAACAGTCCTTTAGCAGTTGTGTCTGTCGCAAATATTTTCTCCCAGTCTGTGGCTTATCTTCTTGATCTCTTGACATTGTCTTTTGCAGAGCAGAAGTTTTTAATTTTTTTTTTTTTTTTCTGTATGCGGGCCTCTCACTGCTGTGGCCTCTCCCGCTGCGGAGCACAGGCTCCGGACGCGCAGGCTTAGCGGCCATGGCTCACGGGCACAGCTGCTCCGCGGCATGCGGGATCCTCCCGGACCGGGGCACGAACCCGCGTCCCCTGCATCAGCAGGTGGACTCTCAACCACTGCGCCACCAGGGAAGCCCCGAAGTTTTTAATTTTAATGAAGTCTAGTTAATCAATTATTTCTTTCATAGATGTCTTTGGTTTTGTATCACAAAAGGCATTACCATACCCAAGGTCATCTGGGTTTTCTCTTATGTTATCTTCTAGAAGTTTTACGGTTTTTCATTTTACACTTAGGTCTCTGATTCATTTTAAGTTCATTTTTGTGAAGGGTATAAGATCTGTGTCTAGATTCTTTTTTTTCTTTTTGCATGTGGATGTCCAGTTGTTCCAGCACCATTTGTTAAAGAGACAATCTTTGCTCCATTGTATTGCCTTTGATCCTTTGTCAAGATCAGATGACTACATTTATGGGGTCTATTTCAAGGTTGCCTTAGCTATTTAATCAATTCTATAGATTTGGTTAACTTAAAACTTTTAAGGTAGGTTACTTATAGCAAGAATCAACTAACTGTTTGAAATCCAGGATGGCTTATCATTACCACTTAATGTAGTATTTGTATAGGACATAAAATTCCTTAACAACAAAAATAATCTATTGTCACATCCTGATAGAAGACTGATATGAAGCAACCATTGTTTTATAATACAATTGTTACATTATATACAAACACACGTAAAAGGAGAAAAACTAGAGTTAACCAGCAGTTAGAGTCATAAAATGTAAGCAGAGTATTCTTTAAAAGGGGGCTTAGAGAACAGAGTAACTTCTTCACCAAGGGTGACTGTGCATTTTAATTATAATGAGAAGGAAAGTCAACATGAGGATTACACTCTTAACAGGATTTCACCTCCAATTACATTGGGTGCTCTCCCATGATCAAGAAGTCCTTGTGGGGATACTAGAATAAAGGATCTAAGCCACCTGCTTGGTCATAAGTGGGAGAGCTCACACTGCCTGGCCTGAGTCTGCAGAAATAAAGGCTAGTTGGGGAGCTGTACGCACATGAGGCCAGAGGGTAATTTACAAGTTCATCCTTCTGGGGGAAAAGTAAATTAGAGAGTAAATGACTAAAAAAGTAGAGCTTAAACAGGAGCTGTCAAATTACTTAAGTACTGGTTTTTTTAAAAAATGGTGCTTCCAATTGTATTTTCTCTTTGTGATACCCTTGCAAACATAGGTACTTAATATAAAATAACTACTAAATAAAACTGACTAGTTTTTCTCATACAGAAATCTTAATTAGCTCAGCTGTGTACTAAACTTAAGAAGACCCCGGTTACGTACTCCTAGAGTTCTTTATTTGGTGGATCCTCAAAGGCACCAGGGAACATATCATATTTTCTTAAGTCTGGGATACCTTGTTTAACATTTTCATATTTCTCAAGTCACAATGTAGATTGTAATAGATATAAGCATGAAAAGCTATTTGTTATTAAATATCATAACTGGTAGATTATTATAGAATTACTAAGAATTAAAATATGGTGAGGCTAAAAGAAGTGAGGGTAGGAATTGGCTGGAGGCAGGAGGGAACTTTCTGGGGTGATCATAAAGGCAATGTTCTCTATCTTGATAGGGGTTTACGTTACACAAATAACTCAGCACTTACATACTTAAGATCTGTGCATTTCACTATATGTAAATTTTATCTCAAAAGATAAAGATGTAAATATTGGACTTTAGTTACGTTATGTATGAAGTATTTAGGGGGAAGTGTGCTGACGTTTACAAATGCATCAGATGCAGAGATGAACAGCCCATCAAAGTGTTTTTCAGTTTAAACTGAAAACAATCTAAACAATCAGCGGCCACAGAAAGGAATGCCATCTCACCTTAAGCAAAGCCTCCTGAAAATACAGCTGCCACGGACCCCCATCCCAGGGAGTTTCCGGATTGGGAGAAGTCTGACCCTTAGCACCAGGAAGTGCAAATTCAGCTGTCCACTGGCATCATAAAGCCCGGTAGAACCCTCCATACTTTCCCCCAGAAGCCCTAATCCTCCTATAGCACTCCTCCTCTTGTTAAATTTAGTATTTAAGCCTTTTATTTCTGGTTTTCAGCAAGTTACTCATCACTGAGCACTCCCACATGCATGCGTGAATACACCTCGTCTTTCCTCCTGTTAATCTGTCCGTTGTCAATTTGCAGACACCCAACCACAGGACCCAAGCTGGAAAAGTTTTCCTCCCAACACAAACAATAAAATGGATTGAAAGATGGATACAGCAATGAACAGATCAATATATAATAAGGCGGGGGCTTCCCTGGTGGCGCAGTAGTTGAGAGTCCGCCTGCCGATGCAGGGGACACAGGTTCGTGTCCCGGTCCGGGAAGATCCCACATGCCGCAGAGCGGCTGGGCCCGTGAGCCATGGCCGCTGAGCCTGCGCGTCCGGAGCCTGTGCTCCGCAACGGGAGAGGCCACAACAGTGAGAGGCCCGCGTACCGCAAACAACAACAACAACAACAAAATATATATATATAATAAAGCAAGTATAGTAAAATATTAATGGTAGAATCTAGGTGATAGATATATGGGTCCTGACTGCAAAATTCTTTCAACTTTGCTTTATGTTTGAAAATATTTATAATAAAATGTTCAGAAAATTCAATTTTAAAAAAAAGAAAGAAAACAAACATGGTACTGGATGACTGCTACTTTGTGTCCACAAAGAGATAACCAGCTGCTAGGAGACTTACCTCATAAATCCAAGCCTATCCATGGATGCAAATGTCAGTCTAAAATGACAATGACCATCTAATTGCATGCCTGTAATGGGCACTTTTGGTGACAAGAGTAAATCAGTGCTCACTGACCTTTGGTCTGTCAAACAGCAGTCAGCCCCTCCCCCAAGTGTTTCCTGCTTCCAGACATTCCAAACAGTCCTTATCCAAAATGGTCACCCAAGCTCCCAAACCACCCAAAGAGGAGAGGTCCATGTCCTGCACCTGGTACCCTGCATATTGCATGCAGGTTCACTGTTACCGTGACACTGCAGACAGGTGGCACACAAGTTCTA